>NW_006295261.1:1393342-1418066 GCF_000327345.1 Myotis davidii | reverse complement strand
GGAAAGAAGTTGCTTTTCCAGTTGGATGTTTTTTACTTCTTCATATTTCAAATCTTTGACTTGATTCTTGCGCTCCTCTAGTCTGCTGTTGGAACTCTGTATAATAGTCTTTATTTCAGTCAATGTATGTTTAATTTCTAATTGGTCCTTTATCATAACCTCAAGGATCTCACGAGATTTGTTGAGGGTCTCACTAAATTTATCACCGGTTTCTAGAAAATTCTTGAAAAACCTTTTAAGTGTGGTTTTGAACTCTATAGCCAGTAGTTTGCTTTCCTCCATTTCTGTCATTTGTGACCTATTTCTTTGTCTCTGCATTTTTTATGCTTTCCTGTGTTGATAGAGTGGCTTTGTGTGCTAGGTGTCCTATAGGGCCCAGTGGCTCAGTCTCCCCAATTACCTGAAGTGAACACTCTTGGTGCACCCCTTTGTGGGCTTTGTGCACAGTCTTTTTGTAGTTAAGCCTTGATTGTTGTAGGTATCACTGGGAGGAATTGACCTCCAGGCCAATTGGCTGTGAGACTCAGCTGTGTCTGCAGTGGGAGAACTTCTGTGCTGGAGATACCCTTCTGGGGCAAGACTTGCTTCAGTGGGGCTTTAATGCTCACTGAGTCTGCCCCCTCAGTGTATCCCTTATGGATCTGAGGAGTTGTAATCTGGATGGTCCCACTCTGACCACTGGGTACACTGGCTCTTTGATCTCTAAGGAGGTGCTAATTTAGCTTCTTTCTGAGGCTTCCCAACAGGAGCTATGGAGAGATCTGCAGATTCCTCTTCTTTGTTTGGGGTTTGGAGGTGTCCAGATGAGGCCCAGCTGTGAAGCAATGCAAGGTGCTGTGGGGCCTTGGGCCTTCTTTTGGATGTTCTGGGTCTCTCTGACCCAGCTGCAGTTTGTTAAGTAATTTTCAGATTGCAAATGGCCAGACCTTTCATATGCAAAAGCCTCTGCGCACAGCTTGGGTGGGGCGGGGTCTCAGGGGATCAACAGGTTGAAGCAAATAGCTATGGCTGATCCTCAGCCCTGCCCTAAGAGGTCCAGGGTCTCAGTGTCCCATGGTAATCACTATAAGCACCTCTGAGAGAAAGCCGCCCTCGAGTTCCGCCTGCTGCCAGACAGTCCAGTTTCTCCCCATATGTGTCTGGGTCCCCAGGAACTCGCCCAGAACTGGAGTTCAGGGCCATCAGGAGATTGTGTCTCCCTCCCGATTGAAGAAGACAACCGCATCCTCAGTTGCCATCCCTTTCCACGTGCGCCTCTGTACCTCTGCACTTTACTTCCGCACTTCCTCTGAGTCTCAGTGTGCTTTTTTCTTTCCTTCTAGTTGTAGAATTTCCACTCAGCCAGCCTTCCTGTGGTTCTGGATTATGTCCGTTTTGTCTTTTAGTAGTAATTTTGAAGTGGTTGTGCGAGGCAACAATTTCCGGTGTTTACCTATGCTGCCATCTAGGTTTCTCTCAATCCATTTACATTTAAGGTTATTATTGATAGGCTAGAGGCCTAGTGCACGAAACCCTTTTCCTTCTGGTGTGCTGTTTGGCTACTGGTTCAGAACTTCATTTGCTACATTAAAAACATGTCTAGTGCTGTCAACAGAAATTCAGAGCTTGTATGTACTTTCCCCCCCTTGCAAACAGTGTTTTTGTGTGTGTGTGTGTGTGTTTTTAGCTTTTCTAGTAAACACCCTTTTATTACATCTATTTTTCTCAAAATAAGATGGTTTGATTTATGATGTTATTTTTAAAAAATTAACCATGAATGGTGCTAACACTGTCAGTGATACTATGGGAAAGATTTTAATTGTCAAAGGCATTGTGGATCACATAAACCAGCTACCTCTGCCACTGAGCAGTGTTGGTCTTGGTGGGCCGGACCAGCTAAGCTCCATCAGGGTGGTAGCAGTGGTGACCCTGGGAATGGCAGCCACTTTCTAAATGTACATTGTGTGGCAGGGGTGCTTATGAGGATTATCATCCAACAGGAAATAAGCATTCTACAGACTGAAGGTTGGGAGGGACCAAGCTGATGCTAACTGCCTTGACGAGCTTGAAGAAAGGTGAGATTTGAATGCCATGGTCATGATAATCCACAAGATGGAGTCATTTTACACTGATAAAACATTTCCCAAATGAACACATGGGTGAACAATGCTGCTTTCAGCAAGATAAAGCCCAAAGAAAGAACATTTGGCTTAATACATTGAAAAAATATGGCTAGAAAACCACACAAAAGCTACTGCTTTGATGATCACTTTGTCTTTCCAGATTTTATTAGATCATTTTGCCAGGGCTATAGGTTGAAAATTTGCTCTGTAAGATTAAATATGCCTCTTTTTTCCTTATGCCATGTTTTCAGGAGATACAGCTGGATCTTTGGAAAATCTAATGAATTTTTGTTTATGAAATTATAACTCATTTCAAAATATTAAATGATAGAAATGGAAAAAAAAGTGTCACAGCATAACAAGTGGCACATAGTAGGTGCATAGTATGTTTGTAGGTGAACAAGATTGGTTACAGAGGAAAAGTAAAACAAATTGTGCTATATTGAAATAATGTGCTAATTTGTCTCCATGCAAAATATTTGCTGTTTAATAGGTCTGCTTTGTACTTCCATCTTTTTTTCTTTTTACCATGTTGAAATATATGTTCCAAGAAATAGTCCTTTCCTCAAATTATAGAGTTCTTAATATCTTGATTAATGACGTATATAATAGTTATATGCGTTATTGTGGGATTATTTATTTTTGCTCTAGGCATTTAAGAAATAATTGAACTGAAATGAGTAGATGAGATTGGATGCTTTTTTAGTTAGTTTTTTGGAATTGTTATTGTTGAATCATGTGTTTTAATCTTGACTGTATTTCTACAAAAGATTTTTAAAGCAGTTTGACCAATAATTTCCCTTCTCTTTTCCCTTTTATAACAAAAGGTAGTGAATGTCACCTGCATTCTTTTTAGACATGCAGATAGTAATGTGTAAAGTGTAAGCTTATTAATAATGTGAACAAAGCCTTTTCAGAGAGAGAGAGAGAGAGGAAAGAAAGAAAGAAAGAAAGAAAGAAAGAAAGAAAGAAAGAAAGAAAGAAAGAAAGAAAGAAAGAAAGGAAGGAAGGAAGGAAGGAAGGAAGAAAGAAAGAAAGAAAGAAAGAAAGAAAGAAAGAAAGAAAGAAAGAAAGAAAGAAAGAAAGAAAGAAAGAAAGAGAAACATCAATGATGAGAAAGAATAATTGATCGGCTGCCTTCTGACTGGTAATTGAACTGTTGCTACTCAATCACTGAGCCATGCCAACCAGGACAAACTTTCAGTATCTTTCAAAAAAAATTTTTCATTTATAAAATAAAAGTGGTGAGTATAGATGTGATCTTCTCTAAAATAAGTTCTTAAATTCGGGTAAGGATGAGTGCAGTTTTAATTAAATCCAATCAACAGAAATTGATAGCTTATTGAACATTTATTATTTATAAGGCTATGTTTTGTCCTACCTTTTATTTATTCCTTTATTTTTTTCATTTTTATTGAATTTATTGGGGTGACACTGGTTAACAAAATTATACAGGTTTCAGGTGCACAATTCTACAACACATCATCTGTACACTGCATTGTGTGATCACCACCCCAAGTCAAGCCTCTGTCCAATCACCATTTATCACCCTGGCAATCATCAATCACACTATTGTCTGTTTCCATAAGTCTATCTCCTTCTCTCCTCTTCCCTTCCCTTCCCTTCGCCCCTCCCCTCTTAGTCAAGTTATCCTTCCTTCCTCCCTCCCTCCCCCTTCCCTTCCCTTCCCTTCCCTTCCCTTTCTCTTTCTTTTCCCTCAATCCCACCTTTTAAAACTTAGGACACTAGAGGAGGAATAAGAAAGTGATAGAGCAGATGAGACAGGAAGAACATCAGAGAGTGGGGATGGAAGTCTTCCATCCAAGCTGGCACACCAGCTGTTCTCAGTAGTACGTTGATCACAGAATGCCTAGATTCTTCCCTTAAATTATGAACAGGACACTCTTGGTTCTTAAACTCTTTCTTCCATCTGGTAATTCAGTCTGTTTTGGAGAATATTTTTCTCCTACTTTTGGTTCAACTTTTAGTATCAAATCCATCTATTTGAAAATTTGATTTTACTAGCTTTTGGTACTCTTGATACACTCTAAAAAATACATGTCCTGCTAAGGGTGTAGCTCAGTGGTTGAGCATTCATCTATGAACCAGGAGGTCACAGTTCAATTCCCAGTCAGGGCACATTCCCAGGTTATGGGCTTGATCCCCAGTCACGGGTGTGCAGGATGCAGCTGAAGTGATTCTCAGGAGCTGATCAGTGATTCTCTCTCATCATTGATGTTTCTATCTATTTCCCTCTCCCTTCCTCTCTGAAATCAATAAAACATATATATTAAAAAAGTACACGTCCCAAGCCCTGAATTTATTAATGTTGGAGGGCTCTTGACTCAAAGTTGATGGACATTAGATTGTCAGTTGTCTTTGTCAAATAGACATAGAACCTGTGGTTCAAAACCTTTTATTTGCAAGTGGGAACCAGAAAGGCCTCTCTGTACTGGACTAAGCAGAGATATAAGTAAATTGTATGAATATCAAAATTACCATAATGATGAAATAATTTTCTTATCTCTTATTTCTTATTTATATATAAAGTAGAAATAATATGTACTATAGAGGTTTTCCAGTCAGGCTTAAACAAAGATAACATGTAAATCTTACTTCACACAGCGTTTTCATGAAGGTAGATACGTAGTTGTTATTTCTGTTAAAAGTTTAGAAGACAATAAAGAGTATAAATATGGTTAGGATCAGCAAACATATCTCAGAAGAGAAAAAAATAAATTATAGGTTGGGAATTAAAGTAACTTAAGAATGGAACATTGGGAAGAAAACTGGTAGAAAGATGTTTCTTGAATGATTTTATTAGAACACAAAATATAAAACTTGGGAACTTTTGTATTAGAATATATATGTTTGATTTATTATCTATTTTTAATGATATCTCAACTTTTAAAAAAGAAGATCAAACCTAAAATTACTACTTGATAATTAAACTCTAGTCTGAACTTATAAAATATTTTAGCTTAAGCTGATTGTGAATGGATCAGTATGGCTAACACATCTGTAGTGGTTGTAGAAATGAAGTAACAGAGCTGGAATAAAAATGTGCAAGAGCAGTATGTTGGACTATGTGGGAAAAATGTGAAGATTGAATTTCTTTAAACTACAGATCGTGTTCCCCAGTTTTAGTGCTTGTTGTCATGAAAATAATTACAAGCCCACATGCCTGAGGCCTAATGAAAACCTGGTGGCTGCAGAAATAATCGGAAGTATAACATGCTACATTCTCTTTCTAACCCATTTCATCTAACTTAACATTTCAACAGTGTTTTAAAAAAAAAACTTTGAGTATACCAAATTCATGCAGATGCTCAGCTTTTAAATTTTTTTGTCATGTGGCAAACAAAAGAGAAGTAATTGAATGGGACTGGCATTTGTAATCTAACATTTTTCAAGCTAAAGAGAAATTTTAGGGCCTTATTCTTTTAGAAATCTATTTCCAAGATTGGTCTATACTGCCTTGTTGCTTGAGTATCTTTTAGGTGTCCACCTTTAGTCTAGGCTATAGTGATAGAAAATAGCAACAACCCTCACCACCACTCTTTGCACACTCTCTGCCAGGCTCTCTATCTTCATTATGGGGGTGCTTCCTAGTTTTCCCAGTGTGGATTTGCTGTGAGTAGCTGGGGGTGAGGGGGGACAGGGTCCATTCCATTTCTGCTGAGGTGAGCATAGAAATTCAAGGGAATGGAATTTTCCAAGCTTCTTCTCTTGTTTGCTGTAGGAATGTAGAGCAGACACAATGACTCAAATGTAACTCCATATGTGCCTTAATGAGATTCAGACCCACTCATCCTCCTTTTGTTGTTGTTTTTTGTTGTTGTCGTTTTCCTTTAAGCCTGCTCTATTCAGGGCATATTCTTTTTTAAAAAAGATATATATATTTTTTTTATTGATTTCAGAGAGGAAGGGAGAGGGAAACATCAATGATGAGAGAGAATAATTGATCAGCTACCTCCCACATGCCCCCTGCTGGGGAGCAAGCCCACACCCCGGGCATGTGCCCTTACTAGGACTTGAACCATGACCTCCTGGTTCATAGGTAGACTCTCAACCACTGAGCCACACTGCCTGGGTTACTCAGGGTGTATTCTGGTATGACATAGATGGTTCTGAGTTTTGAAAAGATAATGGTAGTTGTTTGTTTAATGATGCTATTGAAAAATTATCTATATTTTAAAAACAGGAGGCCAAGAGCTTCCAGGACATTACTCAAAGAATTTCATAGAGAAACTAGGATAGTAACCTTATATGTAACATGCACTATACTTTAGTGTTAGGTTTTTAAAGGTTCATCATTTCTTTGCTTTTCCACACATTTCTGTAATTCTAATGTGTTTAAGGGAGGACCCTTGGGTTGGGGTAGATTGAATGAGGAAGAGGAAAAAGAGCCAAGGTTATTTTTGAATAGGCATGTGGCAAATAAATGCTATCTTGAGATCTGGGTACTCCTTGTTTTTGGAGGTACTAAAAACTGTTATTCGAATTGTTCTATCCCCTCGTAGTGAGATGTATACAAGAGGCCACGTAAACCTCTCTGAGAACCACTGTTTGCAACAGATTTGTTCTCCACCTGACGCCAGGGTAGACAAAGTGTGTTACATGTCTACCTTGGAGACAAATAAAGTCTTTGCTTCCTGGATTCATTGTTAAGGAACTGTTATTCTTCTGGGAAGAAGAGAAATAAGAGAAGGAAGGGCTTGCCATAAACAGAAATGAAGCTAAAACATGTATTTTAAGATTAATCTCTGATACTGCTCTAACCAAGACCAGAACATTTAGTTTAGCTATAGAATTTTTAATGATAGTCATCAAGGTACAATTCAGATACATTGAAATTTACCAATTTTAGGTGACCTATTTGGTCAATTCTGACAGATGTGTGGTTCTGTAGCCATCACTGCAATCATGATCTAGAAAAGTTCCCTCCTAAGCCTTTGTAGTTGGTCCTCTTCCTGCATGACCTTCTAAAACCGCTGATCAGCTCTCTTTTATTGGGATTTTGTTTCTTCTAGAATTTTATACAAATGAAGTCACATAATAGGTGTTTTCTATTTTCACATAGTATGTGTGTTTATGTGGCTTCCTTCAGCTACCATAGTGCTTTTAAGATACAGCCATGTTATCAATGCTGAATCCATAATTGTTTATGTTTATTGTTTAATACTATTCCACTATATGGATACACCATAATTTCTTTAGCCATTCACCACTTAAAAGACGTTTGGATTCTTTTTAATTTATTGGCTAATACAAATAAAGCTGCTATGAATATTAAGGTAAAAGTCTTTGTGTGGACAGGCTTTCGTTTCATTTATGTAAATATTTAGGAGTAGAATTGCCCGATCTTGTAATAAGTATATGTTTAAACTTTACAATAAACTGCCAGGCCACTTTATGAACTGACTTCATTTTTCATTACTCATAGCAAGGTGAGAGAGTTCTAGTTCCTTTATATCCTTGCCTATATGAGCTAATGTCAATTTTCTTAATTTTAGCTATTGGTATGAGTATGTAAGGGTATCTCATTTATTTATTTTCATTTTTGTAATGGCTGGTGCTGTTGAGGATTTTTTATGTGTGGTTATGTAATTCATATATCTTTTCTGTGATATGACTCTGCAAATATTTTGCTGACTTTAAAAGACAGGTTGTCTTCCTGAGTTTAAGAATTCTTTATATTTTTGGATATAAGCGTTGTGTTTTCTTCCATCGATGGCTATTTTCATTTTCTTAGTTTTCTTAAGAGGAAATGTTTTTCATTTTGTAGTCTAATTTATTGATATTTTCTTTTATATTCATGTTCTTGTGTCCATTTAAAAAATTCTTGACAAACTCAAAATGCTTTGTTTCCTAGACATTATGTAGTTTCAATGTTTATATTTAGTCTAATCTACTTGGGCAGATTATTTCCACTTTATTCTTTTTCAAAATTATCTTTGCTATCTTAG
The DNA here is from genome assembly GCF_000327345.1 of Myotis davidii. NCBI lineage: Eukaryota > Metazoa > Chordata > Mammalia > Chiroptera > Vespertilionidae > Myotis > Myotis davidii. The sequence continues at coordinate 1,409,995 of NW_006295261.1, read as the reverse complement.
TTATTTTGCCTTTCTGTATAAATGTTAGCATATATATATGAAAAATCTTTCTTGGATTTTCATAGAAATTGATTGAAACTTGTATAAAAATTTGGGGAGAATTGACATCTTTACTATGTTAAACTTTCAATCCATGTTGACAGTATATCTTTCCATTTATTTACCTCTTCTTTGATTTCTGTCATTAGTATTGTGTAGTTTTCAGCATGTATGTCCTGTACATGTGTTTTTAGATTTAGATCGCTTATTTCATTTTTCCTCATGAGTGGTTATAAGGTTATTGTGCTTTATAATTTTAGTGTTGACATGTTCATTGCTTATATGAAAATATAATTGATTTATTGCATGCTTATTTCATATAATGCTACCTTGCTAGACTTACTTAATCTATGAAAGTTATTTTTTGTTGGTGGTGGTAGTGGGATTTTTTATTTGTTTGTTTGGTTTTTGGGGGGGATAGATTCCTTGGAATTTTCTACATAGAAAACCATATAATTTGGAATTAGAGTTTTCTTTCTTTCCAATCGGCATGTCTTTTATGTCCTCTCTTTGTACTACATTAAATAAGGAGTTGTGAAAATAGACATCTTTGCCTTGTTCCCTACTCTTAGGAGGAAAGCTTTGAGTCTTTTACCATTAAGTATGTTACCTATAGGTTTTTTGAAGATGTTTTTTTTATCAAGTTGAGGAAGTTCTCCACTATTTCTATTTTTCTGAACATTTTTTTTCTCATAAATGGGTGTTAAATTTTGTCAAAGTATTCTTGTGTGATTTTTATTTTTTTCCTGTTTATGTGGTAGATTAAGTTGCTTGATTGATTTTCATATAAGAACCAGCTTTCCACCCCTTCAGTATACTTCAGTAGGTCATGCTGTATAATTCTTTATATTGTTATATTGTTGGATTCTGTTTGCTAATGTTAAGGATTTTTGCATCAATATTCATAATGAATATTGATGTAGAGGTTTTAATTTTCCTTTTCCTGTCTTTGTCTGGTTTTGTATCATGGCAATATTAGCTTCTTAAAAACTCTACATCAGTATCTTGAGATTTTTGTCTTTGATTAATGGATTATTAAAAGTAGTTGTTTAGTTTCTAAGTGTTTGGGGAATATTTCTATTATTTTTAGTTTGATTCCATTCTAGTCAGTGAACTCAGTGTGATTTTATTTATTTTAAATTTGTTGAGTTGTTTTTAATGGACCAGGATATTTCTATCTTGGTATATTTTCTGTGGGCTCTGAAAGTGTGTGTATTTTGGTGTTCTTGGGTGGAATGTTGTATATTGATCGGATCCTGCTGGTTGATGGTGTTAAGTTCTTATAGATCCCTGATGATTTTCTATTTGTTCTATCAGTTCTTGCAAGAAGCATATTGAAGGCACCAACTATAATTGTGAAATTGTCTATTTCTTCTTTTAATTCTATCAGTTTTTGTGTAACTTATTATGCAGCTCTGTTATTTGATACATATCCATAAGATCACTATCTCTTCTTGGTGGATTGATGACTTTATTATTAGATAATACCTTTTTCTGTCTCTGGTAATTTTCTTTGCTCTGAGGTCTACTTTTTTCTGATTTTAATATAACTACTCCTGATTTCCTTTGAGTGATGTTTATGTGATATATCTTTCTCCACCATTTTAGTTTCAATTTGCTATATTTGAAGTGACTTTTTAGACAGCCTGCAGTCAGGGTATAGTTTGGTCATGTGGGAAGAGGGAAGGATGCTTCATTACTTCTGGGCGGTAGGGTGGGAGTTTGGCTTCCCCTGCAGTGTCCATTGATGACTCTGGGGACTGGTTACTAACTTCTGGGATGAAAGTTCCAGGCTCCCACATGGCTTTCTCTCACATATCAGTTGGAATGTTGGGGTGACTCATTATAGTGTTAAGAGAATGGAAGTCTAGGATCCTTAGTTGACTTGTGCTGGTGTGGGTGATGATGGGACCACAGCTTTTCTCCCTCTGGTGTTTGGCTGGAGTAGGGCTGTTATTGCCTATGGTTTTCTATCTTTTGAGGCTGGCCCTCTCCTGTCCTTTGGCTGAAGAGAACAACAGTCTTTTGTTGGGGCTTTTGTTTTTTGTTTGTGCCTGTTATTTCGGACTTTGCCCACTTTTTCCACTTCAAGTCTGGAATATATGAGGCAAAAAGAAAACACAGCATGTCATCATGGATTCCGAGGTCTCTAGTCAGTCTCTCTTCCCCCTATCATTAGAATTTTATGTTTCTTGTGTATGTAATGTCTAGGGTATTCCGTTGTATTTAGTGGAAAGAATCCCTAGATGGAGTAGAAGTACGTTTCCCCTATATTCCTGGAGATGGAGCCCATAGTCTGCATTTTAACATCTCTGGGATCTATTGCTACAGATTCACATGTTGAATAGTGAGGCTCTATGTAGTTAGTTACTATTGTTGTTAATACTGACATTTCATTCTTACTAGAGGTTCAGAAATGGACTATCAAGTTACCTTTGTTGCAGATTGCAGGTTTTGTTTTGCTGTACCTTATGCTAATTTTAGATGAATTTCTCCCTTACTCATATTCATGATCATCATATATTACAATTAAGTGTGAGACACCTTTGATCAATATCTTAACACAAAACAAATCATTAGCAAAGGTTTTCCCAGGCACTTAAATCATTCCATAGCTGTCAACTTGAGTTATTTATGAAGAATTACTTTAACTCTTCATCTTGCCCGTCTTCTGTATGGAATCTCCAGTAATTATTCTCATGTGCTATCACAGCTCTGATTTTTCATTTTTTCTGTTTTACATCTGGGACTCACTGCAAAATAAAAGAAGCAACACTTTCTTTGAATATTATCAAATTTTAATACCTTGTTTTCAAATACATACTGGGGAAAAAAAAACAAGATGACATTGGTAGATTCTTACCTTTAAAGGAACTTATGCCAAAACCGGTTTGGCTCAGTGGATGGAGCGTAGGCCTGCGGACTAAAGGGTCCCGGGTTCAATTCCGGTCAAGGGCATGTACCTGGGTTGCGGGCACATCCCCAGTGGAAGATGTGCAGGAGGCAGCTGGTCGATGTTTCTCTCTCATCGATGTTTCTGACTCTCTATCTCTCTCCCTTCCTCTCTGTAAAAAATCAATAAAATATATTTTTTTAAAAAAGAATTTATGACATGAACTGGTAGGTTAATTAGCCTATCTCAGTGAAAACAGTAAGAAAACAAACTGCTTGACATGGATGTAAACAGTTATGAGTAACTTTTATGTTCAAAAGTACTGTTTATGTGTCCTTAATATACGGCATAAATCTACATTGATTTTCTTTGCATGTTGTTAAAAGATATTTCACCAGGGATCTTTCTGTATTTGGCATATATTCTGCAGTAGCAGAGGATAACATTTTATTTTCAGAAGAAATATGATCAGTATGTAGTTTGTTTTTTTATTGGCTTCATTTCTCCTATAGGGCATGAAATCTTGGCCTTGAAAAATAAGAGAAGCAGTGGAACTTAGAATGTATGAATGTCAGATTATTTACAAAAACATTATTATCCCTTCTATTTGTCATTTACATTGTCAAGCCCCATTTCTTTTTTTCCTGTAACAGGATTTCCAGATGTGAATTAATATCACTTTCAGGAACTCAGTTCTCATTTCTAGGTATTCCTTGTATTTATCTTAGGAATTTTGAGTATCTGTTTATTGTTGCTTAGTTTTTGACATTCCATCTTCAAACTGACGGAGAAGTGCTCTCTACTGATAACCTTTTCCAGTGGGTGGATCTTGTTTTCTCTAAGGCAGTGATTCTCACACTTTTTGATCTTGGACCTTCCTCATATATGGAAAGTTATTGAAGACCTCAAAAGAGATTTTTGTTTATATAAATTAAGTCAATCTACATTTGCCATACTAGAAATTAAAGCCAAGAAAATGTTAAAAATTGATTTATTTAAAATAATAATATACCTATTCTATGTTAACATAAATAAGATAAAAATAGCTGTGTGTTTTCAAAAATTAAATTTTGTAAGGATGGCATTCATTTTCATTTTGCCAACCTTTTAAATATCTGGCTGAATAGAAGACTGCGAGGTTTTCATATCTGCATTTTCATTTTAATATGTTATTTTGACTGAAGTCTATGAAGAAAATTTGGTTTTAATAAACATATGCAGTTGGAAAAGAAAGGAGTATTTTAATAGCCTTTTCAGCTAATTGAGGGTATCCTTTTTTCCTATACTAAAACTCAATAAATGGCAGCATTTTGAAGGTTAGTTGCAATGTGAAATCTGAAACCATATCAAATATTTTTGTACTCTGTTACATTAAAATCTATGTTGCACTTTCAGGGGCTCATTTAGCCAAGTATGATTTTGTAATTTCATGCATTGGTCACTTGGAAAATATTGGTTCACTGAATTATGAGATTTACAATGAAACATTTGTTAATATATTCATAGATGGTATTAGAAAGTGTTTTCATGGCAGGCTGACAAGCTCATAGTGGAAGATACAAATACTCCAAAATTCTAATTTTTGCCTGTAAGCTTGAATTTTTTCATTGGCAGCAAATCCTGTCACTTGTTTTCCTTGAAGAGGCAGGCTCACTTTATTCATTTTCAGGATGTTTGCCAAATACTCAAGTTTGAATAACCATAATTTATGTTAGTTGTTATTTCAAATAAAATGGTGTTCCCCTGAAAAAAAATTGCACTAGTGATCTTCCTTGAAATATCCCTTATAATTTGGTATGTAGTGAAAGTGTGATATGCTTGTGCACTTCCCATTTCTGTCAGACTATTACAAATGTTGGACTTCAGCCTGGCTGGTTTTGCTCAGTGAATAGAGCATCGGCCTGTGAACTGAAGGGTCTCAGGTTTGATTCTGGTCTGGCTTGATCCCCAGTAGGGGGTGTGCAGGAGGCAGCTGATCAGTGGTTTCCTCTGATCATTGATGTTTCTGTCTCTCTCTCCCTCTCCCTTTCTCTCTGAAATCAATAAAAATATATTTAAAAAAATCTAGCATTTATTATAAAAAAGTTGTACTTTAAAGATGTAATAAAATTGTTACTGTTTTATCAGCACATTAAGTTCAACTAGCTTTTAAAAATTATTATTACTGTAGGTATGTAGAGGTGTAGAATATCATGACTCCTCATACAGTTGGGTGCCACTGCCTTGATCAACGGTTCTCAACCTGTGGGTCGCGACCCCTTTGGTAGTCGAATGACCCTTTCACAGGGGTCGCCTAAGACCATCCTGCATATCAGATATTTACATTACGATTCATAACAGTAGCAACATTGCAGTTATGAAGAAGCAACGAAAATAATTTTATGGTTGGGTCACAACATGAGGAACTGTATTTAAAGGGCCAGAAGGTTGAGAACCACTGGCCTAGATTCCTGCTAAGGTTCCACTCACCCATTGCTTTTGCACCATCAGTGCAGATATCAACACAGTGGAAAAGGCAAGGACCTCTGCATATTAAAATGAGATTTGACCTTGTAGAACCCCTTTAAGACAATGGGTTTCAGAATTTCCAGAGATTCATGGACCAAACTTTGAGAACCACTGCTCTATGTAAGTCATGGATATATAGGACAATGGATGTAGTTTTTAAAAATGCTTACTGCTATGTAATTTTTTGGGGGGGAGGGAGCGGGCTTTGAAATTTAAAGGAATTTATAAAAAATAGTTTTGGTAATCCTCATTGTACCCCTGAGATGTAGGTGGCGGCCTCATTTTAGAGATGTGAAGTGGACCCTCAGTTAAACAACTAACCTGAGATTAAATCACTGCTATGGTTTGGAGTTGGAATTCAACCATCTCTTCTCATTATAATATGGTGGCTACATATCAGTATCCTTGAGCCTCTTGGACTACAGTGTTCAGTGGTTGTCTGTCTTCTAAGCATATTTCTAAATACACATGCACAGGCTTCAGGCTTACTTTCTACCTTTCTGGAAAAACAAACACAATTTTTTATTTATTCTTCCACTAGAGGGGGCAAGAGTGCTAATTTATTAAGTAGATAATGTTTGATGAGCAGGGTTTAAATTATAGATTGGGGGTTGGATTTATAATTATATGTATTTACTGTAGGAAATTGTATATGGAAATTTCTGAACAATTATCTAATGATTATTCCTGATAAGAAAGAAGCTGGGCTATCATCTTATTGAAACCCGGGAGACTGCTTTCTCCCCTATATAGGAACATTAAAGGTGTGACTGGCAGTTGAAGGGAGGGGCCATGTAATATGAATGACAAAATAAACAGTGAACCAAGTCAGGAAGATTCAAATTCTCATCTCAAGTTTTTTACTTCATTTGTTTGCTTTAATACATGTATCACTTTAACATTATTCATTTAATTTTGTTATGATCTGTTTTACGCAGTGGTGTATGAAAGAAATAATATGATTTTCCTGAGACATTACTTAAGCCTTAAAGGAAAGTATTACACAACTCTTTGTATTTGGATAATGCATTTATTAGTCATTATTTCTTATTCTACATCCATCATTTAAATATGTCTAGGTATGGAGAAATTCCCTTAAAATATCTAGTTTCTCTCATATATAATTGCCATGTGGATAATTTCTAGTAAAATGATGAAGTATTAAAAAAACCTAAACTGTGAATTTTTTTAATACTTCATCATTTTACTAGATGCATAACATTTGGTTCTAATGTGTTTATATTTGAAAATAATTTTCAAATATAAACACATAACATTTGGTTCTAATGTGTTTATATTTGAAAATAATTTTTTCCTATGGTCATTAAGATTTCTTATTCCTATAAATTTAAGATGTGAAAAAAATTAAAAATCCTATCAGCATCATAATCGTGATAATTGTGGAACCTTGCCACCCAGGTTCTTACTCTGTATATTGTGTAATTTTGTTGTTGAATTTATAAATGCAAAATGCAAAATAATTTATCATTTCACTATTTTTAGATATAATGAAGACTTTGCTTGAGGTCTGCATAAAGAGACTTATTTCACACTCTGAAAATCTTTGTAGGATTATTAAATAATATATCTTTACATGATTCTGATTTTGAAAAGGTATGGCCATTGGAACAAAATGGACCAGAGTTTATAACATTCATTTCTCTGATACCACAGGCCATATGATGTTGACTCTCCTATGTAATTGGACTGCAGAGTTGCTGTGAAGTGGTAGGTGTTGAGGATATAAAGATGAGTTGCAAGTTACTCTGTCTTCAAGGATAGCAGTCTAACTGGGGCACTACACATGCAAGCAAACAATCCCAATGAGGTGTAGTGATCACATGATGCAAATTCGTTAGCATGACATCACCTCAAAGGGATACCAACTTAGCCTGGGGCACATTTGGTAAAGATGCTTCAGAGGAGGCAAGACTTGAACTTAAGGGAGAAGCAGGTCTAGAATTTGGGGAACTGAGAGGAAGGAACATGTTTTAGGCAGAGAAGTAACATGGGACAATTCATGGTGGAATAGGACAGTATGGCTCTTTGAAGTTGTAAGAGTATAGAGTAACGATGGGATACCGTAGAGGAGTGAGGTGGACATCTGTAATGGTTTGATAATAAAGTATCTTGAGTACATATTCACAAATTTATGTCTCATTTAAATGATAGGAAGCTGTTTGTAACTTTTTAATAAGAGTGATATGGTCTTGCATTTTAGGAGACTTACGGGAACAGCATTAGGGAGAAGTCAAAAGGTGTTGGAATAGGTTCAGTGAGAAGTGGCGAGCCCTGAGATGAGACTGGAGTATTAACACTTGAGGTGGTAATCAGCAGATTCCCAAAGTATAGGGTTAACAGGAGAGAATGAAATCAAGAGGTTTTTAGGAGTTTGAATCTGCCAATTTGGCAATTAGACACTGGTCTTGAAGCAGCTGATGGACCCTAGGATGACTCTTAGTTTTAAGGTATGGGTGACTATATGGAAAATGGAGGAGAGGAGCAAGATTTTTGGTGGTGGTGGGTTTTTCAAGGCCCTCATTCTCTCTCCCCCCTACATTCTGTTAACCAGCAAAATTCTGTTGGCTTTGTCTTCAGAATATACTCCAATTGTGACCGTTTGTACAAGCCATTCACATCTCCTTGTGTCCTAACAGAATTTCCTGCATCTATCCTGTTCCCCTACCATCTTTTCTCACCCAGTGGTCAGACCAACTCTTCCATATTGTAGATTGGATTATCATTTCTCTCTCTGGGCTACCCTGTGCTCTTCCTTGTCATTAAGATAATCCAAACTATTATGACTCTGCCACAGGATACCATTCTAACCTTTCCATCGTCATCCTCCCTAGGCCGCATTGCCAGCTACAGCCCAGGCACAATGACTTTCTGGACCTTTGCACTGACTATTTCCTACTTGGAACAATTTCTCTCCAGGTCTCTGTCACTTGTTTAGAGACTTTCCCTAACCAACCTGTTTGAAATAGCACCTTCCATCATACCATTCTACCTCTTCATTCTCTTTTTCTAAGTTTTCATTACTTGGCATATTACGATGTTTTTTTTTGCTTTGTTTTCAATTGCACCTGAAATTTCTGGCCCATGCCCAAGATTGATGAAGTAAAGATTTTGCCTTTTTTTTTTTTTAAATTTATTCCTGTAGCCCCAGGATCTAAAATACAGTAAATGCTCAACATATATTTGGATGAATAAATGCAGCCAGATTGGCTTTTGAAAATGAGTAAATCATATCATATCCCCTGTTTAACCCTCCTACCCTGCCCAGTTAGTCTCCCATTGCTGTGGAAATTAAATCCACACTCCTTTCCATGGTTGACAAGGACTTCCATGATCTGGGCCTTGGCTGAGACTGACCCCAAGTCTTGCCACTCCGCCCTGGTTGACTACATTCCAACCACATTGGCCTTCTAGTTCTTCCTGGAACTTTCTGAGCTTATTTCTTCCTCTGCCAGCTACTCTTCCTACTGCTTGGCCTCTTTTGATCCTTCAGATCTTTGCTCATTGCTTCTGCAGAAAAGCCTCCCCAGGCTACCCTCTCTTAAAACAGTTCTCCCAATACTTGCCCGTTCCCCCAAATCTTCCTGGGACTCCAGCTAATATTTATCATCACAGTTGTCACTGAGCAACATTGTTCATTTCTTTACTTATTTATATTCTCTTTCCCAACTTGGGTTGTAAACTCTATGAGGTAGGGGGCTTTTTCTGTCTTATTTACCATCAGATTCCCAGCGTCGGAAGTGCTTGGTACATCTTAGAAGCCAGTATTTAGAGGATGGATGAATGAAATACGTTTGCTGCTCTTCTGAGGGTGACTGATTATTACTATGAATACTTGAATACTCTGTTAGTGACACACAGTTTAAATAAATGCCTAAAACTTCTAGGATAAAAGTTATGCAGTTTGAACATTAAGTAATGAGACTACCTTTTCAAACTGGCTCATGGAATTCCGGTACATTACTTTATAGAGATTTTTTTTTGCACATTCTTGAGAACCCAAACCACTCAAAGTTTCAGAATGTTGTAATTTTTATTATTAGCTGCTGCCCAAACTATCTGACTGAATTAGGTTGCTAGTTCCTCAAGGATAGTGAGTGCCATATTCTCTGCACCTAGTACTTACTCCAGAGTTCAGCACAGAGGAGATGTTTAATGAATGTTTGTGAATGGGGGTTTAAAATTTTTTTACATTTAAACATTTAGAATTTTCTCTAAAATATTTTCATTTTTTTTAAAGTTCTATTTTTTCAGTTACAATTTCCATCCCATATTATTCTATATTAGTTTCAGGTGTACAGCCTAGTGGCTGTACATACTTTATGAAGTGTTTCCCCCAATAGTTCAAGTATCCATCTGGCACCATAACCTAGTTATGAAAATATTATTGACTATATCCCCTATGCTGCACTTTACAACCTTGTGACTGTTTTGTGACTACTAGTTTATCATTTGAGATGAATATATCCAGTTTTTGTAGATTTCAAAACTAGCCTTCCCCCTGCCCCACCATCTCCAAGAAACTTAACCTCTAAGTAATGTTTATTTACTGACAAACTGTAGAATAGGAATGAGGGAGTGATACCCCCTACGAAATTGAAATCCTGTCCACCAGGCTGGAAGAACAGGGGAACCTGTAGTCCTTGATTCACCTACTGTGACTCCCTCTGTGGCTGAGGTGGGGTGGAGGCCGGGAAAGGCTCTGTGGCCCAGCATCCTCCTTCATTCTTGTTTTCTTTTTGATAAAACAGCCAGTGTTTAGTGTGGCTCCAAAAGTTTTGGTTTGGGGATTAAAAAAGGAGCAGCAGGTAGCTGTGACGCAGGTTTTGCAGTCACTGAGCTGCACACACCTTAAGCCAACATCACCCGTGAAAGGTGGCTGTGTTTGAACTGAATCTGTGCTTTTTAGATGGAGCAGCACCTTTTCAATAAAAGCACGTTTATACCGACTCCTTAAGAAGTTTAGACTGGAGGGCTGTCTCCAGAAACTGCCCCCCCCCCCTTCTGCCAAACCCCATTTGTTTGTCTTGGCAGCCTGGCTGTGTCTGCTTGGCTGGTGCTAATGCTGGGATGTTAAATTGATGAAACACAGAGCTCTTGATCCTTTTCAGTGAGGCTTCTATTCGGTTAATGGCAGGGTAGAGCTCTTTGCTGCTAGTCACCTGTAAGTGGCCAAGATTAAAAAAAAAAATAGATGCAGAGATGTGGAAGAGGAAATTTTTAAAAAAAATCTTACTAAATACTACATTTTTAGGTTGTTTGCCTGCTTTAATAGCCAAATAGGTTTAAAAACACTGAAAAAGAAAGTGAGAAAAAAACCTATTTGAATCCCACCACTATTTTGGGGGCTATGGCAGGGGATGGGGATGGGGTGGAGAATGGATACTCTTGTGATATAATTAGGGATTTGGAGACTTATGAGAAGATGTTTTATTAGAATAATTGCTTTTCACTGTGGCTTTTGTCTTATTCTTTCTTTGGCTGAGGTAGGATTTTTTTTCTGCAAGTGATTACAACATATTTGGCATAAGTAGTCAAGAATAGATAACGTGACAAAAATATGAAGGGGTTTGGCTCATTGAGAATTTGGGCATAGACCAACTCTACTTGTGTAAAATGCACTCATGTTTGGGTGCCTGGGATGGGGGCCACCCTTAGGCTGTCAGTCTTTATGACTGTACATTGTTCCAGAAGCCGTGGGCTGGGACTAGACGTTTTAGAAATAACAGCACAGAAAGGAAACAAGTATAAATCATCTCTCTGGTTTGTGTGTCTCAAGAGGGATTTATAATGTGGCTGAAGTTATTGAAGGTGTTGATAGTCCCCACAGGTTGGTGTCACTCCCTCTCTTTATTCAGACTTCTGCTCAGATGTCACCTCCTCCAAAGAGTCAAAACAGCAGACTCCTGTCCCAGCCAGTCTTTTACCACTCACCTGCATTGTTTTTGTCATAGCAGTTATCATGATCTGAAATTACACACATATATATATATTCATATCTTCTCAACTGTTGTATAAGTTCTATGAGGACAGGGATTTTTTTTCCTTATTCACTACTCAATCCTCAGTGCTAAGAAGAGTATGCAGGATATAGAGTAAGTGCATGATAAATGTGTGTCAAATAGCTGAATAAATAAGAAAAGGAAATGAACACTAAAGGATGAAGTAGAGAAAGGAAATAATGATTGTTTCCCAGATAATCATCATTCATCATGTTGCTAGTTAAACCAGGACAGGAAAGTCCATCAGTCTTGGCCTTCGTGTGAAATGTTTATTAGTACTTTCAATAAAATTTTGAGTGAAAACTGGATTGCATGTAGCAAACGTACTACTTGGCCCAAGTTAGCAAAAAATCAGGGACTATGAAAACATTTCATTGTATGGTTGCACTGAAAGTACAGTAGAGAAATTAGATTTGTTTTAATAGAAATTTTAAAATAGCATGAATTTGGAACTATTACTCTTAGCTGTAAGAGTATATTTAAAATTCTCTTTCCTGCTAGCCCACCTCTTTTAGAAGGAGTAGGTTTGGCAGTTTCAGAATTTTCATTAGTTGCTTATATCTATTCTCTGAGCATATTAATATGGTACTATAGCCCATGCTGCCATAGACAGATGGAATTGACAGAAGAAAGTATCTGCTGTCCACTAAAAAATAAATATATAAAGAGGATGTTTGATGCATAACAGATGGCATGAGAAATAACTTGTCAAGTTGAGATAAGTGATAATGGGTTAGTAAACAGCCTATAATTAACTACCAGTTATTCTTCTCATTATATTTCATTCTACTCTGTGTCCAATTTTTATATGATTCCAATCAGTATAATTCATATTTTATATTTTTATGTATTAAGGTTTACCAGGAAGATTTATCTGTTTTCTTTTACAGTCTTCCTAATGGTTTTATATTTCACCAAACTGATATGTTAAAATGAGACTGTATGGAGAGCAAGGATCTCAGGTGTTAGTTAGCAATGTGCCTGGTGCATAGGACATGTTCAATTCATTAGTTGATTTTAATTGAATATTCCAAATTTATTTAGTTATTTTCTTTACATCAGGACATTAAAATTAAAAAATTCTCAACAGCCCAGCCGGTGTGGCTCAGCAGTTGAGACACCCAGGAACCAAGAGGTCACCAGTTTGACTCCTGGTCAGGGCACATACCCGGTTTTCTGGCTCAATCCCCAGTAGGGGGGCATGCATGAGGCAGCTGATCAGTGATTCTCTCTATCCCTCTCTCTTCCTCTCTCTTGAAAAACCAATAAAAACATATTAAAAATTGATTCTGGCCCTAACCGGTTTGGCTCAGTGGATAAAGCCTCGGCCTGCGGACTAAAGGGTCCCAGGTTCATTTCTGGTCAAGGGCATGTAGCTTGGTTGCGGGCACATCCCCAGTAGGGAGTGTGCAGGAGGCAGCTGAATCAATGTTTCTCTTTCATCAATGTTTCTAACTCTCTATCCCTCTCACTTCCTCTCTGTAAAAAATCAACAAGATATATTAAAAAAAAATTGATTCTGGTCCTGAACATTTCTCATGCAGTCGTTATTTAATATTTTTTATATTTAATGGTCTATAGTATGTAAAACACCTTTGAAAAGTAAAAATGGCTTTTTATATGCAAAATTGTTTCTCATTAGCATTTCTCATTAATATATTTTTAAAAATATATTTTATTGATTTTTCACAGAGAGGAAAGGAGAGGGATAGAGAGTTAGAAACATCGATGAGAGAGAAACACCAATCAGCTGCCTCCTGCACACTCCTACTGGGGATGTGCCCACAACCAAGGTACTTGCCCTTGACCAGAATCGAACCTGGAACCCTTCAGTCTGCAGGCCGATGCTCTATCCACAGAGCCAAACCCGTCAGGGCTCTCATTAATATTTTTAATGTTCTGCCAGTTTTGGGCAGTTGCTATACTCTGGGGCAGTAAACAAACTGAGCTTGAAAAAATTGCACCATTTGTGGTCATTAGTTTTTAATAGAAGATTAAGTGTTCTTTCAAGGTCCTTCTTACATTCAACCTGACTCTTAACTGAAAATGGTGTGGCACCTCCCAGAAGAAACCCTTTCTGATATCTGGGGATAGTTGCTAAATTCTTGTTTATAATCATGGTCATTATTTACTTTAGAAGTTCTTAATCTGGGGACCATGGAGGCAGCTTTAGGTTGTCTTACAAAAGCCTAAAGTAGTGTGAAAAATAAGTCAAAGGGCCAATTTTAAAGAGTTTTATCTTTTTTCATCATTCATTTAGTTATTCACTGAGTCATTCATTCAAATACCCCTGAAGAAAACTAGACCCAAAGAAAGTTAAAAACATGCATATACTCAAAACCTCATCTGCATTTACTTAACTACTTATGTACATCTCAACACCAGACCTTTTAGCTACCTGTTGGCCCACATTTTCTGTTCTTATTCTTCTGTCAATTTCCTGTGCTTACATTAAAGATTTTTTTTTTTTTTTTTTTTTTTTTGCCTGATACTGTCTTGTTTTTTCAGGCAAGGAGGACATGGGCATTTGGTCTTTGTTTGTTTTTAATTAACATTGGGATCTGTTAGTCTCTAGTTGCATAAGTGGCCTTATTTTAGAGGGAGAGGGAGGCAGGGAAGGAGGAAAGAGAGAGAAAGATAGAGACTATAATTTGGAGAATTTAGGCCTCTGGGATGATTGGCTGGAGTGAGCTGGATATTTGAAGCCTGTTATTTCAGTGATATATAAACTACACTTTAATAGTTTTAAATACAGCTCTAGGACACCTTCTTCTCTCCTGACAGTAAAAAGGGGAATTTATCAGTTTCTTTTCTCTTCATCACTATGAGGGCCATTACCTCCATCCACCTCCCTGTGTTCCTGGCCCTAAACTCACCTGATTAAAGCCCTGCTCTCCTACCAATCTGGAGTGGACATTTGTCAGTGAAGTGATAAAGGAAGCAGCCAGCCAGTGCTGGCAGCTCCCTGTCCTCTGTTGTTCCTCACTCTTCACTTTGCATCCTCTTTTCCAAAGATGAGTCACAGCACCTGTCCTTCTTATAACTGTCTCACAGATAACGAGCTTATTTCATGAATGAATATGCAGAGTATGAAACAAGTATACCAAGTGTGTGATATGTTTTAAGGGAAAAGGTTGGCTTTGAATCAGTCTTTCATGATTCTAAGAGAAGACCGTACCATGTAGTAGTTAACAACCAGGCTGTGGAATCTGTTATCTTAGACCTGCCACTGGGGTGCTCTGTCCTCCTTAGAACTCAGGATAAGATGGAATAGTAGTGCACCTGTAGGTGGCATGCTCAGTCATCAGAGAATGTTTGCTTATTGGCAACTTGGAGATATCACTTGATGTCTCCCAGTTTTAATGGCTTATCTAGGAACTATTGCATTCCAATCAAAGTAAAAATAGCCACTTCTATTTAAAGTAAAACATCCAAAAATCTATATTAACAAATTCAAGAAGCATATAGAATTGAATTTGGAGCAGTACTCATTTCTTTCTGCCTGACTAGATGCTATCATTGAACACTCAAACCTATTAAAACTTATTTTGTTCCCTTATTTTGCAAATGAAGTAGGGTATTATTACTGTCATTTATGTGTTTAATGATTTTCAGCCTGTACATGTAAATGATTTATCTCTACTATTTGCTATGCTTTCTGCCAGTTTCTTGTAAGTAATGCTTCTTGACAATGAGCAAACAGAGCCTGATAAAGTTCACTCACTGATGTAGGACATATTGGGTTACTAGAAAAAGCTCACTCCATTTATAAATTTTTGGTTTTGCTACAAATGTAGCACATCTTTATTTCATTTAGCATTTAGACACACTAAAAATATTTGAAACATAGAAGAAGAAAAAGTGCTCCCAACCTTACAAATCAAAGATCCCTTTTGTTTATATTTTGGGTAATTTCCTTCCATGAGTATTTCTCACAAATTTAAGGCAGTGGTCTTCCAGCAAATGCCATTTTGGATATGATGTATTTAGTAAGTTTCTCAAGGATTTTGTCCTGTCTTTTTACTGTTCTGTCAGTTCTCCATGTGTTGGCTTAGAGCCCTACACAGGGAGTGCTCTGTTTAAAACTAAAATCAGTGAAGAAGCAAACATACAGACACATCTATAATAATAAAAGGATAATATGCTATTATCCTTTTAATATACTAATTAGACCGAACGTCCTTCCAGGCGTCACTCCAGACATCCTTCCGGATGAAGCTGGGGCTGGAGCAAAGCCTGGGTCCCAGGGGCCGGAGGGAAGCTGGTGCCGGCAGCAGGGGGAAGAAAGGCCTACTCTTGCACAAATTTTCATGCATAGGGTCTCTAGTATATAAATAATGAGTATACAATGCAAGAGGAGCCTACCATTGGTGTGCAGAAATACACGTTTTCTTTACAGGTTGTCTTCAGATGTGGCCTAGCAGTGGGTGGGGAGATGAGGGTGAAGATCATGAGGAAGCAAACACTGGTGGGAATGCGTGGGTGTTGTGTAAGTGAAATATACAGCCTTTTCAACAGATCTGAATACTTTTAAAAACCATTTGGAAACGACTTAAAATGTATTTCTCTTTTGGCTGTAAGATACAGCAGACATTTAATTAGCTCACTGTGCACATTGCTGGTAACCAGTTTTGTGGGAAAAGAAACTTGTATAATTTTGTAGACCACATTTTAGAAAACATTAATTTAACCTATGAATATAAAACTAGGAATAATAATATTTATTTGGCACAAGAAGTTGTAAAAATTACACATTTGATAAAGTTGACAAAATATCACTAATATCACAAAATCCAGAAGAAATGTAATATTTTTATTAAGTAAATGACATATTTCTATATGTTTCTTTTTTTTTGGTTCCCATTCTTTAATTGCCTCTTTATTAATGGTTTTACAGTATCACTTTTGTAGAGAGCTAGGTGAAGTGAGTTTTCATCCTAGCCTGTTTGACCAGGTTTTGTGTTTGTTATCGATGACTGAGATGTACACAGATGTGCATTGGTCATCCTCACTGTTTGTAGTACTGCTGCTGGGCTTTGCCTTACAGGAAGGCTGATGCATTCAGTCTCAGATATTTCTTATCAAAAGAGAAAAAAAACACAGTATAGAGTGTGCAGAATTATAAATGACTAGAGGCCCGGTGCACAAAAATTTGTGCACTCGGCGGGGACGGGGGGGGCCCCCGGCCGGGCC
>NW_006295261.1:1358430-1392895 GCF_000327345.1 Myotis davidii | reverse complement strand
CCCAACCGCTCCTTTTTATCTCTGAGGCCTCAGCTGCTGAAAGCAGGTATCTGGTTTGTTTGGGTTCTATAATCAAAACACTGTTTCAACTCTAGCTCTGAGATCCCGGCTGGCTGAAATCAGGTTTCTGGAGTTTGTTTAGATTCTATATTTGTAACAATGTTTCAAACTGCAGGCTCAGAGGCCTGCAGCGGCAGGTGGGGAATGTTGGAGTCCTCTGTCACTGAGGCAAGCAAGCCTCATGTTAGTTTCAAGCTGCCTGGCTGCCCTCCGCCATCTTGGCTAACAGTTAATTTGCATGTCTCGCTGATTAGCCAATGAAAAGGGTAGCGGTCGTACGCCAATTACCATGTTTCTCTTTTATTATTCATCAAATACATTTCAACAGGGAGAATTTCCCTTTTGAACAAACACTGATGAAAGTCAGTTCCTTCACTTAGTTTGGCACATCCAAGGACTGGACGATATTTCCACAGCCCCGATTCTGGTCTTACACACACTCTCTCCTCCACTAGTTGATACTTCCAGTTCAAGCACTGTTTACTATATCTTTGTCTCAACCTCCTAGTGCTGTTAATACCCTTCTCTTGGTCTTCAATCTATTGCATTTTATGGAGGTAATTTTTAAATGAAAGTGTTAATATCTAAGATAAAGCCTCCTGCCTTTAAAATAACAATAGTAGTAGCTAGTAAGTGTCAAGTTCTGTGTGTCAAGCATGTGCTAAGCACTGTACCATCAGTCCTTGAAGCAACCCTTGTGGGTATTACTGTATTGGTACTGGTTTTACAGGTGAGAAAACAGCTTACTGAGACTTCTATTCAGATCTATCATACACCAAAGCTTATGTTCCAAACCACTGCAAACCTCTTTTCGGTAATTTACACTTGAGATTGGGAAGTTTGAATCTCAAACATGACTATATTTTTGATTACTAATATGCTTACACTAATTATTACTCTGTATTTTCTAATCACAACTCCCCAGACCCATGGATTTGCTTAATTTAGTAGTTGTAGCCATTTTAATAACAGATTGTTTTGTGACAGTTTATCTATAAAACCAAGAATGTTTAAGTAAAAGGTATTTATTAGAATAAAATTTAGTATTTCAAAATTCTGTGTAATAATGTGTAATTTTGTGAAAAGGCTGAAAGTAGTTCAAAAAATTAGTACAACAAAATAAAATGCCTGTAACTATGAGTTAAAATATAGAATCAACTTATTTAATCAATATTTTAATTCAAATTGTTTTAGTCTTTGTGAATAGGCATGAAATAGTATTTTTCATCATCGTTGTTGTAAAGATGTGTATGTGTGTCTACACATATTCCCGCCTTTGCCAAGCAAAATGGCAAAATTAACATAATTGTAAAGTCAAAATCTATCCAGTTCTTTCTTTTTCTCACTGTTGATACAGAAGTTTGCAAAATTTTTTTTTTTAGGTGGGGGGTTCTCCTCTGTCTTTAATTCCTGAAGCTCAGTTGGCATTTTAAACTATCATGACTTGGCCATTTTCTTTTAATGTTTTTATTGATTTCATAAAGCGAAAGGGAGAGGGAGAGAGGGATAGAAAGATCAATGATGAGAGAGAATCATTGATCAGCTGCCTCCTGCAAGAAGACCCTTACTGAGGCTCAAGCCTGAAACCCGTGCATGTGCCCTGACTGAGAATTGAACCGTGACCTCCTGGTTCATAGGTTGATGCTCAACCACTGAGCCTCACCAGCCCGGCATGACTTGACCATTTTTAATGAGTTCACTCTGGGTAGGTGTACTCTCCCATCATTGTTGTAATGCATTTTAGCACCAGCAGAGGGAAAGAAAACCAACAGTTGCCAATCCCAAGGGCGGCCTATGTATACTGGGATTGCACCACTTCATATCTGATTATATTGCCTTCAACATACATGACTTATTATGAAAAATCTTATCAGAAATATATTGAGTTTTGGTTTTGGTTCATTTGAAATTTTGAAAAATATTTGCAGACAGTTTGTGTAACAAACTTTTTTTTTTTTCACCCTAGTATCATGCTATTTCTGTGTCTGTGGTTACAAATTTCTGGATCTGAAAAATGTTCAATTTACGTCATAAAATAGCTCTGGCCTTATTTCTAAATATAATTAGAACAAGGCTACTTTTTCCACTAGTGCTTCCACACCTATCTTTTAAAAGTTAGATTTCATAGATTTTGCCAACCTAGTCTGCTCACGGTTTGCTACCATTTTGGAATCTGTCAGTCAGAAATGAACTCAGACATTATTGAGAAATCTGTGTCATTCCTTTCCCATTATCAACTGTTTTTTCTCTGCTGACATTTGTTCTGAGTAGCTCAGACCCACACTAGCCAGGCAGTCACTTTGTGCTAAATGCTACTTGACCTTCAAGAATCTGTAGGTCCAGCCAGGATTGGGTCAGACTTGATCCTCTCCAGTTTTAGGTACCTGGCCAACTTCTCTGGACAGAATTAGGCTTTGATACTCCTAAAGTTCTGTAGATGATTTCATGAAATGGTATGCTATTCTTTCACTTGTCCACAGTCTGTCTCTACAGTAAAAATAATGGAAATTGTGTGTTAGTGCTGTTTTCTTTTGGAACGTCTTATCTGATGCAGTTCTGACTTTCTCTCTCTTTCTCTCCTCCCTCCCTCTCTCTCTTTTCTCTTTCTTCTTTGTCCCTTCCTTCTCCTTTCCTCCCTCTCCACTCCCACCCTCCCGCCTTCTTCTCCTTTTCATACTCTTCTTGTTGGCATTTCTCTGAAGGCCTTTCTAGCAGGGCAGATGGGAGAGATGGTTGAGGTACACCAGCCTCTCTGCTGAAATGGACCAATAATACTGATTGAACAAGCTTCATGGAGTCTACACTTTTGCAGTATTAGGACACTTGCCACATATTGCAGTTTACCATAGACCTTCTCAGATTGTGTAATTATGGCAGGTCTTATGTGCTTCTGTGGTATTGGCACCATTGGATACATAGGAAAAAACTCTATAAGACAAACCTATTGCTACCTCTACACAAACATGGTAAAATACCAGGTTGTGAAACAATTCCTCAAAGAACAGTAATTTGGGAATAGTCATGTAGTGGGTTAAATGAAGGTTTTTGCAGTTTTGAAGCCTCTTACACAGATGCAATAAGCAAATCTTACCCCAAAAACAGTGGGGTGTCTTTTTCTACTGCAATAGTGCCCTCCATACTTTTCCATAGTGCCAAAGCATGGTCATATGGCTCCTAGATCTTATATATCAGCAGAGGTGTAGGTGCAATGCAGATAAATAAAATAGGATGTTATGACAAGAAGTGACTGAGGCATGTGAGGAGGTCAGGAAGAGATGTTATTTCAGTTGAGAACTGAAAGGAAAAGTGCCAAATGGGGGAAAATCACAAGGATCAGCAGGTCCAGGAAGCTGCTAAGATCAGTGAGCTATGAGGACGGTGTTAGAAGACAGTCCAAAAGATGGGAAGAAGACAGATCTGGTATGGCTTTATAAGCCAGAGTAGAAGTTTAATTGTAGGTGTAATGGGGGCCATGGAGGATTTAAGCAGAAGGATGATATGTTATGACTTACTTAAAAAATAATAAGAAAAAAGACTACCTTGCTGTGTAGAGAACGGAATGGGAGAGGGACCAGAGTCTAAGGTGAGAGATGATGGTGGCTCAGACTATGGTAGCAATAGGGAGATGGTAAGAAGTAGTTGATTTGGCCGAAACCGGTTTGGCTCAGTGGATAGAGCGTCGGCCTGCAGACTGAAGGGTCCCAGGTTCGATTCCGGTCAAGGGCATGTACCTGGGTTGCGGGCACATCCCTAGTAGGAGATGTGCAGGAGGCAGCTGATCGATGTTTCTCTCTCATCGATGTTTCTAACTCTCTATCTCTCTCCCTTCCTCTCTGTAAAAAATCAATAAAATATAAAAAAAAAGGACTGACTTTAAAAAAAAAAGAAGTAGTTGATTTGGAATATGTTTGGGGCTAGCTTGACAGAACATGTTGATGAATATGATATGTGAAGTGAGAGGATGAGGAAACAGTGATAACTCTCAGGTTTTAGATGTGAGGAAAAGTACTGATGGGCCATTTCCTGATATGGGGATCACTAAGAGTGCAGTGGGTTTAGATAGCAAGCTCAGAAGTTCTGCTTTGGCCTTGGAGAGTTTGAAATGTCTATTTGACTTTCCCATGGAGATGGGAACTGATGTTTTTGTGTCATCACCCAGGAAAACCTTTTTACCCAGGGCAACTAGAAATAACTGAACTATGCAAGAAAGTTAGTGTGGCCACAGAGATATATCCCACTGAACCCAAATTGAATATACTTCCAACTCAATTTCTGTCTTTATAGAACCCAAACGATGTGCATCAGAGGCCACCAACACAAGAGCAAGTGTGATGGAGAGGAAGTTGAAGTGAAAGGTAGAGCAGTGTTAAATGTTGAGGTTAAAATATCTTATTTTTAAAAGTTAAATGCATCGTGGGAGCATTGTTAGAGTACCTCCTTGAGCCTTAGAAGTGGCCTGTGCAAATAAGGGGCCTGGACCTTAAACTTCTTTAACTTCTTCTTGGGGGAGAGAGTAGTAAGGTGAAGTACATACAGGACGGGCAGAAGACCAAATGAGATAGAAACAGAGAGATCCCCTTGGATTTATACTAAAAATGTAACTATTTAGGATAAAAAAAATAGGTCTCAGTCTTTGATGAAAAGTTTTGTGTAAATAGCAATATGATGTGTTGGGCAAATAACACACTTGTGAAATCTGCAGGCTAACAGAGGTAAGATTTGGGTTACATGGGGTGGAAATACAAAATTCAGTTGACATTTGCTTCATTAGGTTCAGACGTTTTGGCTTTTAGGGTCATTTGTGCTCTTTATGGTTTTATCTATACAATGTGTAAATGAAAAAGGTGTAAATGATTACGATAAAGACAAGTGTGGAGCCATCAAAGACATCTCTCAACCAAATTTAGGTCCTTTTTTGTCTCACATCTCAAAATCTGAGTTGTTTTTGAACACAGGAAAAACCTAGGTTAATTTCACATCTGCATTTTGTTAAATTTTATTTTCAAATGTGGTGTCAGGGAGAATGGTCCTGACTCAAATTTTGCAGTAATTGAATATAAACTTTATACTTTTGCTCACAATTGACTGAAGTTCTGTTCTTAAAGTCAAATAAATTTGGGTTGAGGTCATATTTGTCTAAATAATCATCAACATTCACTGCATGAAAAGAGGTCAAAATGGAAATTGGAAGGTAGGACTTGGAGAGAAAAGGGATTGATTAGAAATAATGGGCTCCTCCCATGGTCTCGATGGCAGCTTCTTTCATTGCTCTTTTTGCTTGTTCGTGTTGGTATTTATTTAGTAAATTTTGGCTGAAGCTAGAGACCTTGTATGATCTGCAGTCTGTTCTTCTACTTAGACCAATTCCAGGAACAGTCGCCTGTGATAGGAATGGAGTTGTGAGTGAAGAATATGAGAGAAATGAAAAGAACCATGGCTCTGCCATTTAGAATTGCTTTAGTCCCCTCTGAAATTTCTTTATTTTCTTTACTGTATTGTCTGATTCAAGAACAGGCTGTTTGACCCATGAAAAATCATTTTGTTGTTTCTTTTCTTTCCTTTAAAAAATATCAATTTTCGCTGTTTTATTTGAATTGGAAGGTTTGTTAAGGTAGATGAGGAGGGAAGTTATGGGCAAGTTTCCTACATGCTTGAGTTAGCTCAACTAGAGAAGGGATTCAAGAAATCTTAGATTAGCTAGTTCAACCTTCTAGTGAAAGACTTTCTTCTCAGATAAGGTACATGGTGAGTTGGCCTTTATTTTAATAATCTCTTTCATGAGTCGTCCCTGTACATATTGTAGGAGAGCTATAGTTTATAAGGCCTCAAATTAAATTAATCAGGGATCTTTTCTTTCACATGATCCTTCACATACTTGGAGATTTCATTATAGCCTTCTCCTTTTAGGTTAAATAGCCTTAGTTTATTTGTTTTACATGAGAGATGGTGTTTGGATTGTACCATTCTGATCACCTTTCTTTTGGCCCCCCTTTCTTCCTGGAAGAGCCTTGACTTTGTTCACTGTTCTACCCTCCCAGCTGATTTTGGGGGATGACCTTCCCTCCACAGCTCTAGGGGAAAATCATGATTAGAATGAGCCAGTCATTGTTGTCTGTTTCCTTTCATGGGGGATTGGTTTAGACATGGTCATGTGACTCAATCTTGGTTTTGGGACCTGAGAGGAAGTCAACCAGGGTACCTTTGAAAAGACTTTTTTCCCCAAAGAAAAGGGTGCATTGGGAAATGCCTATTCCCTCCCTCCCTCTTTTCTTCCCTCCCTCCCTCCCTTCTTTCCTTCCCCTTCCCGCTTTCTTTCCTATCTTCCCTTTTTGGGATGTGGAATTGTCAGTAGTTGACACCTAGAACTGCTGCAGTTACATTGGAGAAACATCATGGGAGTCTTGGGATACAGGTAGAAAAACTAAAAGTCCTTGTATCCTTGAAGTCAAGTTGAACCACTCCTTCCACATAATTTCTTGTATATGAGATGACTGATCCTTTCCTGTTTCATTTCTTATAGTTTTTTCTTCTGTTCCTTGCTGTGCTGAGCATCCTGGTAGACACCCAATCTCTTGGGTGTCTTAAACTTATTATTTTAAGTTACCTGCAACTTCTGCCAATCAATGATACCCTTACCATGTTTTTTTTCCCAAATATCTTCTCCATGGAATTTTTATATTTAACCAAAATCTTTCTTTAGTGATTCATAAACATGGGCAAAGGCACATAACATGAGAGTGATATGAAAACCACGTTTTCTCCTAAAATTTTACCCTGGAGTTAAGGTGGCAGCACCTGCAGTATTTTTCAGCAGTGGGTTTAACTGTGGTAAACACTGGATGGTTTGGATCTATGCTTTCTTAAAGGAAACACCATGGGCCATGAACATTACATTTATTTGGCTGGTCTTTTTTACAACAATGATTTACTGATAAAAGTAACATTTTGCCATTTTTTTTCTTGTTGGCTTTGTTTTCCTGTTCAACCTCTCAAAATAAATGCATGAAAAAAATCCTTTGCTTTTTAGAACTGCTTTCCCCCTAGTACTGAAATGATTGAGGACCGTGTATTTAACTAAGACTTTGAAGCAGGTTGAGAAACTTTGCCACAGATTATTAAATCATCTGGTGGCTGCACTAGTTGGCTGAATAAAGTAATAAAGTATATTTAGTGTGTGTGTGTGTGTGTGTGTGTGTGTGTGTGTGTGTCTGCATTAGATTTAGGAGAAGAGCTCACTCTCTCAGACTTGCCTCCTTCTTTATCCTCCAGATTTCCCTTATGAACATGAGGTATTTATTTCATGCTCTCTTTTTATATATAATGTAGGTGCCAGTGTCATTCACTGCTACAAAGTGTTATCTTTTTTTTATTGTTGACAGTATTATGGATGTCCTCCCCCTGCCCCCTTTGCAAATGTTATCTATTTTTGACAACTTTATTGAGATAAAATTCACATACCATACAATTCACCTATTTAAGATGAAATGGTTTCTAATATATTCACAGAAGGATGCAGCCAACACCACAGTTGATTTTAGAACATTTCATCACTCCGAAAAGAAACCTTGTATGCACTAGTAGGCACTCTCCATTTCCTCCTAGTCCTTTCCCTTTTTCCTCAGTTCTAGGCAACTGCTAATGGTTTTCTGTCTCTGAATTTGCCTATTCTAGGTGTTTTGTATAAATGGACTCATACAATATGTGTTTGGTACCTGGCTTCTTTCACCTAGCATGTTTCTAAGATCCAGCCCTGTTGTGGCACATCTCAGTTCTCCATTACTTTTTATTGCAGAACGGTATTCCATTGTGTGGCTCTACCACATCTTATTTATCCATTCTTCAGCTCAAGGCATTGCCTGTTTCCACCTCTTGGCTGTTATGCATTATCTAGAACTTATCCTTTATTCCCTTCACTTTGCATCCAAACTTGGAAAGTCAAAGAGACAAACTGCTGTTTCCCTCTGATTATACCCAGCATTTAAATATGACATTTCCATGGGTGAGACCTTGGTAACTGACCACTTAATTCCTTGAAACATGTTCATAGCTTCACACAAAACTAAAGGAATGAAGGAAGAAAACTCAGCACACATCCAAATACAAATGTCCACACACATAAATCCCTGGATTTAAAAAGTTAGAGAAATTCGCATGTGAAAATATTACTTTTAACACAGATGGTTATTGTAAACCTGGGTTTAGATTTAAATTGGAAAAAAATACTGCGAGGTGTTTAATGTTTATCCTCAAATGTCCAGGATAAGACCATGATGACAGCTACCAACTTATTTTTTATGATCTTGGAAAGACATGAGAGGAGTAAATTTTTATCATGCGTCACACACACAGATTTGCGTACCTCTTTCACCTCCCCATTTAGAATTTGGTGAGGGTAGCAGGGAATTCTTTCCTTATTTGTTTTTCTCGGAACAGGAGAAGGAACTGTCTGTGCATTTATGTGTTTGTATTTTCTCCTCAGAAGGGAAGTCAGCACTGGACCCATTTTCACTCTGACACACAGCAGCAGCTCTGTAGTGGGTGTCCCTTGCCTGCTGCCTGGAGCCCAGAGCTGAGCTGTCTTTTAAGTTTTCTGCAGGATGTGGTGATACATACAAGGACTATTCATTAGGTTGATTACTTACCTGTGTGTTTTAATTCCATCACTAACGGGCTCTGTCTCCCTCTGATACCCATTCCGCACCGTTAGGTTTGTGTAGGTAACCTGTAGGTCACACTTGAATGGCCACAGAGGACGCCAGAATGGCCAGTGTCATTCTTTTCTATTTCCAGAATTTTGAGGAATAATTGACCTAATAAGAGTAAACACATGACACGGGATTGGTTGAACAGGTAATGTGGATGAGGTTTCCTGGACCTCCTCACCCCCCGCCCCCCTCTTTTCTTCTTATTATAGAGTCTGGGATTTTAGATTCCCCTAAATGGAAACATTGCCTGTTACAATTTCATTACTTTATTTTAATACAGTTGTGCTTGATTGCCTAATAATGAACTAGCTATGACCAAGGCTGAAGCTATCTATCTTTTATAGAAAAGTAAATCAACAATCTGTGAGGCTCTGCCAATTGCCAGGGAGTGTGCCGAATAAAATACAATGGCTACTTCCAGTCACATCATTGTCCAGGTGCAGATAAAGACATGTTTAACACTGGAGGATAAGCTTCGTGATGGTTTTTATTAAACGTTGTACATCTATTTCTAAGCACAGTCCTTGACATGTATTAGGCACAACAAATATTTGTCAAATGAATGAATACATAATCATAACATTGTATTAAAATGCTATAATGGAAGTGTGAGGAGCATGGAAAGAACTGGTGTTATCTTGTTGAGGGAGGAAGCTTTAGGTATATATATGTATTTTAACTGGGTTGTGATAACCAGGCAGATAAGAACAGGGAGCTAAATTATGAAAATTATTTGTCATGTTACAAACATCATCGTGGATGAGTTATTTTAACACATATTAAGAGCAAGGTAGTATTGTATTATATCACTGTATTATGTTATATACTATTATAACATATTAGTAGATAGTATAATATAGTAGTCCTTTTGTTATTGTGTTACTAGAGGCCCGGTGCATGAAATTTGTGCGGGGGGGGGCGCTACGGGGGGGTTGTCCCTCAGCCCAGCCTGCACCCTCTCCAATCTGGGACCCCTTGGGGGATGTCCGATTGCAGGCTTAGGCCCAATCCCGCAGTCAGACATCCCTCTCACAATCTAGCACTGCTGGCTCCTAACCGCTCACCTGCCTGATTGCCCCTAACCACTTTTGCCTGCCAGCCTGATAGCCCCCAACTGCCCTCCCCTGCCTGCCTGATTGCCCCCAACTACCCTCCCCTGCCATGACCCACCTCCTCCACCAGGCCCCGCCTCTGCTGTGTGCACAGCCATCTTGTGACAATATTAGGGCATGATGCATGAGGGTGTGACGACCACCTAGGCCCGTGGTCGGCAAACCGTGGCTCGCAAGCCACATGCGGCTCTTTGGCCCCTTGAGTGTGGCTCTTCCACAAAATACCGATTTCTGTGCAAGGGCCACAAAGTTTCAGTTGCACAGTACATGTGGTTTGGGGAACAACAGAAAATGGTTCTGCATAGGAAAAGGCTATGAATATTTCAGCTTGTAGCTACAGTATCGAGATCCCTTTGACAAAGATGCAACTTCTGATGAGAGAACCCTTATAAACAGGAGTAGGATTCTCCTTATCTAGAGAGTATTGTTGGCACGCAGAACGAATACTGGGCACTTCTGAATGATGGGGCTTGTATTTTAAATAGAAACTTCAGAGAATACTTAAAGTGGTTTATGTAAGATGTGGGCATACACAAGACTTGGAAACCGTGCCAATTTCTAAATCAACTCCTTTGTAATCCATAGAGGTCCTGTGCCTTAGCCCCACGGTCTGGCCCTGGTGGAGGAGGCTGCTCAGCCTCTTTCCAGAGAGGCAGGATAGAGTACTTTATGTCCCACTTCACTGACACAGGGCTGAATCCCCATCTCTCCCAAATCCTACATAATAAAAGGCTAATATGCAAATAGACTGAACAGAACTATTCGCACTGAACAACCAGAACAGCCAAACAACCAGCTGCTATGACATGTGCTGACCGCTAGGGGGCGTGTGCAGAACATGGCAGGCATTGGCTGCGGCAGGATGGTGGAGCAGGTGAGCGGGGGCTCCAGACCAAGGCAGGGTGTGGGTTGCTCTCATTGGGGCGAGCCTCTGGTGGTTACTGAAAATTCTTTGCTCCTGTGTGCCGCAGTCCCGCCCAGCGCTTGCACCTGCTGCCAGCGCCCTCCCCCCCCCCCCTCGCCCCTGCTGCCAGTGCTGGAGCCACCGCTGGCACCCACTGCCAGCACCAGCCCCACTTGCACCCACAGCCAGCGCTGGCGCTGCGGCTTGTTCCTGCTGCCGGTGCCCGGCGCCAGTCCCAATCACTTGGCACTGTCAGCGGGTGCAAGTGGTGGCTGCTGGCCCCAATTGCCCCTCAGGGCTTCTCCACCTCTGCCTACTCCTGAGGGTCAATTGGGGCACCAGCTCCGCTTGCACCTGCTGCTGGCGCCGGCTCCAATCGTTCCGCACCATTACTGGGTGCGAGCGGGGCTGGCGCCATCAGTGCGTGGGAGCGGTGGCAGTGGGAATGGGGCTGCCGGCAGAGAGGGGACTGGAGACTGTGGCAGGAGAGGCTGGGCAGGGGCACGGAGGAGGGGCTGAAACCCAACCTGTGCCCACCACAGCCTCGCGGCCCACAGTTTCTTTCAAAGTGACAAATTTGTGCACTGGGCCCCTAGTAGTAATATAATTCAAATAATCATCCAAGAACCCTCAACCCCTATGCCACTCCATGCACAAAATTAATTTGAGGTGAACCATAGACCTATATGTAATCTTAGAGCCAAAAATCTTCTAATAGAAAGTTTTGGAGTAAATAAAGATTTCTTGAACAGGACACAAACAGTGGTAACTATAAAAACCATTGATAAACTGACTTCATCAAAATTAAAAATTAATTTTTCTCATCACACCATTAAAATAATGAACAGACAAACCACAAATTGGGAAAAATTATTCACAACATCTATATCTGAAAAACAATGTGTGTATTGAATATTTTAAAAAATCCTACAAATTAGCAGTGAAAGGTGAACAATCTAATTTTTTAAAATGGACAAAAAAATTGAACAGACATCTTACAAAAAAAGTTATTCAGTGTCAATAAGTACTCAAAGGCTCATGGGATTATGAGCTTGTAAGGAAGTTGCATACAAAAGAAGTGTACTCAATAGTAAGAATAAGCAACTACAGATCCATGCAACAATATGGGTGAATCTTAATAACATTATGCTGAATGGAAGAAGCAAGATTCAAAAATCTGCATACACTCTGGTTCTATTTATATGAAGTCAGAGAATAGGAAAAAAAAATGTCTGATGGTAGAATTAGGAGTTGCCTAGGGATGGGAGGATAAATTGAGTAGAAAGGTGCACTAGAGAACTTTTTGATTCTGACAGCTGTGTCTTATATTTTGTTTTCAGTGTTGGTTGCACAAGTATTTGCAATGTGAGTACTCATTTTATGGAACACCTAAGGTCTTTGTTTTTATTGTATGTCGTTTTTACTTCACTTTTGAAAATGACACACACAAAAGTAATTTTCTCATCAGAATTCTTCTCGTGATGAAAGAGTAGAAATCCAGATTGAATAGATATATTTGCTTCCCTTGGGACTTCATGAGATTATTTGGGTTTTATTTATGGACAGGCAAAATTGACACTGAACATTTAAAAATTTTCTGAAATGTTCTGCTTGTATACAGCTCTCACCTGTACTGTGGCTTATCTTCACAGAGAGGAGGAGGAGTGTCTCTCTCCAAAGGCTCATGGGATGATGAGTTTGTAAGGAAGTTGCTGTAGCTGATGCACACTTTGTGATTGAGCACCTGTGGGCAGGTGCTGACAGGCACTCAAGGCCTACTCGTTGAGTGAATGAATTGGCAAAAGATGAGGTATTTGGGGGACTGAATGAATATTATAAAATATATTGAAAATTCAGGTTTCACATAGGCAACAGATATCATGGAAGTTTTAAAGCAGGAAAGTGATTTTCCTGCCCTCAAGTTCACTAGCTTTGTGGAGAGTAAGCTAAAATTTGGAGAAACTGGTGGCAGGGATATTATTGTTTGAATGTGGTATTTCTGTAGTAGATTCTAATATTTTACCAGATTTTGATGCATAATTACAAAATGGGGTTCAGACCTTTGTCTCTTGAAAGGTACCATGAGGCTCATCTTTCACTTGCTAATTTGATGCTTTTGTATCTAATTAGTATTATATAATTATTAGTGGCTCAGTGCATGAAGTTTGTGCATGGGGGGTATCCCTCAGCCCAGCCTGCACCCTCTCTAATCTGGGACATCCCCCTCGCAATCCAGGAACTTTGGCTCCTAACCACTCACATGCCTGCCTGCCTGATCGACCCTAACCACTCTGCATGCTGGGCTTATTGCCCCCAACTGCCCCCCTGTTGCCCTAATCGCCCTCAGCTTCCCCCCAACTGCCACCCCTGCCAGCCTGCTTGGCCCTAACTGCCCCCACCCCCGGCCAGCCTGCTCGCCCCCAACTGCCCTCCCCTCCTGGCCTGTTTGCCTGTAACCCCCTCTGTCTCGGCCCCGCCACCGCCTCAGCCCCACCACCATGGCTTTGTCCAGAAGGGCATCCAGAAGGTCTCCTGGTCTAATTAGCGTATTACCCTTTTATTAGTATAGATAGAGGCCTCGTGCATGGGTGGGGGCCGGCTGGTATACCCTAAAGGGGGCTCTGGATCAGGGTGGGGGTCCCCTTGGGGGATGGGGCCAGCCTGGGTGAGGGACCTGGGGCAGTTTGCAGGCTGGCCATGCTCCCATCGGGGTGGGGGTCCCTGCCTGGGGGTGTGGCCAGCCTGGGTGAGGGGCTGAGGGTCATTTTTAGGCTGGCCATGCCCCCAGCCCAGAAGGACGTCTGGAAGGTCTCTGGAAGGTCTCCCGGTCTAATTAGCATATTACTCTTTTATTAGTATAGATTAGTCTTCTAGGCATTACAAATGACCTTTTCACAAAGTTTTAAAGTTTGAAATATTAACTTGTGGTATTTCATTGTGAAATATTTTGCTTCATCCCTCCCCCCTATTTGAAATAGAAAAGATGTCAACTAATGTTCTGTGTATCTTCTGAAATTTTGCATTGACATTGTAAGACATTTAAAAAAAATCATAAATATCCTTCATAGTGAATTTGTAGACAATTGAAAAGTGAAGAGAAAAACCTCAAAAATTGGAGAAGAAAGCCACATTTTTTCTTTTAGGAAATTATTGCTTTTGGAAATATATTTTAAAGTTTTAGCAAACACCTTTTCAGAAAATGATTTCTTTAAACAAAATTACTAGGCCAAGGTAAGGCTTATACCAGTAACATAGCAACTGTAGGTACACACGTAATTTTATGAGAAAGATGGCAAGCAAAATGTCTTGAGCTTGAAAGGAATGCCTTGCCAATTCAATAATGTAAAATATCTCACATGAAGGAAAACCACTGGTTACGATGGTGATTTCTTATAACATTTTAATTTAACAATATGATTTTGTCATTCATGTTAAAAAAAAGAACTTTAGGAATTGTTAAAATATCATACCAGTCACTTAGTTGTTATGTACATAACATTTTTAAAAAAGGAAACATTTTTTAAAAAAGGAAAAAAAAATGATGGAAACAGATGACTGTATTATTTGACTAAAGACTTACTCATACAGAATTTAAAAGGAACCAAAGGTGATGGAGTGAAAACATGTGGTTTGGCACTTGAGTGTCATAAAGCAAAGTTAATATACTTTGTTCAGTAGAGCTTTTTGAAAACTGAACTAATTCTCAGGAAGTTGAATACTTTTTTATTATTGTTGCTCAAGGTAGTTAATTCTGTAATAGTAAGAATCCCATTTCATTTTGTGAATACTTAGTGAAATGACATGCACTACTTTTCTTTTAAAAATAAGTATGTTGTAGGGGCCATTTCATTAAGTTGCATTGGTTCAATCCTAAGGTCCCAAACCATAAAAAATTAAATATCGCCTATTTTGACTTTTCTTAATATGACACATTTAGCATGTACTTTGTGTATACTTAAGTATATGCTACTTCTTCTAAGTAAATCCCACTAATTTTAAATTCCACTGATTATAAATTCCACTGATTTTAAATTCCACTGATTTTAAATTAGTATGTTATTATTATGCACTGTATCAAACTAACAATGCATGAATATGTAGCCTGGTGTTAGGTAGTTTGTGATTTTGAAGGTATAGGGAGTAGTGTCCGTTTTTATTTTTTAATTAAATTTATTGGGTTGTCATTGGTTCATATGATCAGACAGGTTTCGGGTATAGGTTTCTATGTTATAAGAGCTGTATTTGCACCGTGTGTTCACCACCCAATGTCAAACCTTTTCCTGTCACCATATGTTCAGACCCTCTCCACCCTCATCCCCTTTCCTCGGGAAACCATCACACTGCTGTTTGTGTCCATGAGTTTCCGATTTATATCCCACATATTCTCATCTTAAGTGAGATAATCTTTCTGATCTTGTTGTGTTAATCTTCACACAAGGATTTTTCCATTGATCTATAGAGAGAGTGGAAGTGAGGGGGAGAGACAGAGAGAGAAACATCTGTGTGAGAGAGAAACATCTATGTGAGAGAGACACATGGATTGGTTATCTCCCACATGTGCCTCAACCAGGGCTGGGGATCCAGCCTGCAACCAAGGTACATGCCCTTGCCCGGAATTGAACCCTGGACCCTTCAGTCCACATGCTGCTGCTCTAGCCACTGAGCCAAACCGGCTAGGGCTGATCTTGTCTTAACACTGCTGTTCTTAGAGTGCAGTACAGAGAGGGTACCCAGTTAGACTGTTTTGCTCTGGGCTAAGGGGTTTCCCCAGGTCATGAGACTTGAAGTGCTCAAACTAAGTGTGTCCCAGGGAAGCCAGACAGTTGGGTCACTCTGTGTCCTCAAGATCCTTTCAGGGGTTCTGTGAGTTCAAAATTATTTTCATAGTAATACTAAGACAGTTTTTGTTTCTTTCACTCTCATTCTCACTCAAGTATACAGTGGAGTTTCCAGAGGCTACCAGAGGTATATTACAACAGATTGAATTCAGAAGCAGGTAGGAGAATCCAGCTGTCTTCTATTAAGTCAGACATAAAAAGATTTGCAAAAATGTAAAGCAATGCCAATCTTCTCACTGAATTTTCTTTGTTTTGAAAAGATCATAGTTTTCACAAACTATATTAATTTTACTAATTTATTTTTAAATAAGTTAATAAATGTAATGTAGATATTTATTTTAATTTGTAATAAGTACCAAGAAAACTACATAAACAATGGTTTCTTGGGGATCCTCAATACTCTTAAATAGTGTAAAAGGGTTCTAAGACCAAAAGGATGAAACAGTTCCATCAAACTAAACAACCATCCTATTTAATGGAAAGAATCTTATAAATAGTAAGGGTACTTTTGTTTCCTCAAAACGGGCTGTATTTTGCCATTACTACTATTAGCATATTATCTATTGTTAATATTAATGAATATAAACATACCACAGGACTAAACCTAGCAGTGTGAAACCAGAAAGAATTCCTGTCTTCTTCACTTTATGGGTTTGAATTATTGTTAGTACTGACAGAGTCAAAGCCACGTGGCTCTGGGAGAATTCATCCTAGTATTGCTTCTGTGGCGATGGCTCCCAGAGGACTGGTTCATAGGGACCAACATGGAGACCTGGAAGAAGGCTTTGGAGCAGTTGAATATTGTTGACCACACAACCCTAGTGGATTGTGTTCTGTGTTAGATTTTCAACCTAAACACTTTCTGGATAAATTATGGTAGTCACTGAATTATGATTATGGCCACAAAATCTTTAATATGAACTAAGGGGGATAAAGATACATGGGCAGCAAAATAGTGATCTGATAATCTTTGTGTTGCAATGAATTAGCACAGAGCTTTTTTGAAAAAGTCAATTACTTTGAGAATATTTTAGAAACTTGTTTGACAAATCTTTAATATCAGATGATTCCGGTGGTGCAATGGCATTTTACTATTTACTAAATATTAGACCTCAATATCTTTTCATGGCAGTAAAAATGCATCAAAACTCTAATTTTAATGTGGCTATGCCATGATTTATTTGTTTAATCTCTATTTGTTGTTTCCACTTGGCCTGTATACATTTAAATTTCTAGAAATGGAAACCCAGAATCAAAAGATACATGCATTTTTAAGAATTTTGATGCACATTGTTAAATTACCCCCCCTGATAGGTGGTGACAATTTATATTTCTATAGGACTGCTTGAAAATATTGTTTCTCCATAATTTTGAAGACTTGGGATTATCCTTCTTTTAAATCTTTGCCAATAATAAGGACATTAATAGGGACAACCTAACCCTGCTTATCATCAGGCCCTACCTCAGACTATTTGATTTAGTCAATCTACCTCGGAGCTCCAGAATTTCTATCATAGAGCTGAGATCTTCTACTCTAAGAATAGAAAAACATCATCCCAGGAGTTGAAAGATAGGGGTTCAAGTCCTAGTTTTGCCACTCACTATATGGTCATGGCATGCTATTTAACATCCTTGAATCCTGGTTTTTAAATAGCATAAGATGGTTTTAGAGATTGGATGAGCAAATGAATGTGTAATGGACTGTATTATCACATTGTTTTTGTGATCCTTGAGCCTGGGATTGAGCCAAGTATAAACTGACATTGTTATCACTGTTCATAGTACCATAGAGTTGGACCAGGAAGACTCAAGTGAATAGTGAACTTCTCTTGGGGGTCAGAGGCCCCATTTTGTTTGCAGCATGTGGTTCTCAGGATGCAGACCAGGATCTCTCTCTCTCTCTTCTGTTCTTAAGAGTCCATTTAAAGATCAGCATGTGCTCAGGTTAGAAGTCAGTGGTTTGCCTCTTGTATTTGATAGTTAGTATATATGACCGGCTATTGGCCAGCTACTCTTAATGATATCAATCTCACTAATCTAGTTCAGCAATTTTCAACTGGTGTGCTGTAAGAATTTTTAAAACGTGTAGTACCTGACTATTAGGTCAGGAGTACTGACCTCTTTTCCCTTAGATTGTCAAGTAAAAAAATGACAACTGCCAACACAACAATAACTATCTGGTGTGAATAAATCAAAATTATACCTATTTTTTTTGTGTGCCAGATTGAGAGCAAAGATATCTTTAGGTGTGTCACAGAATTTTGGTAATTATTTTATGTGTGGCATGAGATGAAAAATGTTGAAAATCACTGGTTTAGTGGATTTATGTGCTAGATAGTAATAGGAAGCAAGAGAGGTCAGCCCATCTATAAAAGACATGCTTTGTTGTTGAAAACAATTTTTTTTGTGAGTCCAACTCACATAGTTGTGATATACATCTACAATTTATAAAGAACAAAAGAATTAATAAACTGGTGTACTTAACAGAAAGCACACCTTGTTGCTCTTTAGAGAATTTTTAAGAAACAACTATGCATGCTTGGAAAACCATTTAAATTATTTAGCTAAGATTATGATGTTAAGAGACATATTTTAGTAACAGCGCATAACTTTAATAAATTTTGTTCTAAAAATACCATGTTTGTGTGACATTACATTTTCATACAGCAAAGGTATGGAAAGAAAGATTCAGGAAGATCAAAGTGTGGGAAACACACTGGACTCTGTGCCTAACAGATGTAGCTGTTAAAAATAACACATGTTTAGCCTCATACTTAATGTGCAAACCAACCCATCAAGGCTTGGTTTGAAGCAGGTCAGTTTTTTTGACAAATACGCCTTCTCCTTTTCTTAGGATGGTACCTATTAGCTAATGTTGCATCTCAGAACATTGGAAAAAACTCAAGATAAGTGTTGTGGAGAAAGGGTGAATTTAGAGGGAAACAGAGGGAACTAGAAAAAACCCTTATCCAGGGAGCTTGATAATGGACATTTGCCGCTACTGAACTTCTAGCTGGAGAGATGCTTTATTTTAATGTGACTTGCAGGCAGGGTGTGGCTTTTGATCAGGAGCTGACATTAATGATCAGGGTCAGCCGTGGTTAAAGCTTGTTTTTTCCATCATAAGAGGATCATCAGGGAAAAAAAGTCAGCATATTTCAATACTGTAAACTGTTTTGGGCTGGTTCAGCCATTTGGCAGCCCTATAAACGGAGTAGGGTTTCATTGAAAGAATGAGAACTGAGAAATATATGTTCTTCGCCTTCCAGCTGAGGTGGATGCTGTTCCAATGTAGAACTAGCTTCTGAGTGCTAATTTTAAGAATTGGATCTTGTTACTTTTTTTCCTGAAAATATTATAAACATCATAAATACATATTCTAAAATATGATAAAAGTTTGGCATTATAGATATATTTTTTGGTGTGAGCTAAATGTAATGATTATGTAGAAAAAATAAAAGGGAAAAAGGCCACTTATCAACTCCATATTGGTTATTGGTAATTGGTACCATCAGTATAAAGTGAGGATGGGTTCAAGGTAATTTTTAAGATCACTCTTAGTTCTAATGTTTTGTATATTAGTTCTTTTTAATTCCTAAGTATTATACTTTTTATTCAGATGTTTAATGAGATAGAGTGGTATTTCTGTCAGGATCCTGGTAGGGAGCAGTGACATTCTTTGAAAAGTTTAACTAAGGAGAGTTTCATGAAGGGACTCTTTAAAGAGGCATGGCCAGGGTAAGGGAACCAAGATGGGATGGTGAGGCACCTGGAGCCTTTTAAGAGCAACATGTTATTGTCTCTGGACCTCAAGGTCTTAAATGGAAACAATGCTCGGGCCACTGAAGAGGGTACCCGAGGGAGGTAGACACCACCACTGTCAGACCTGTGGTGTGGTGGGGAGAGAAAATACCTATCCTCTCTCTTCTCCAATCCTCTGACATGGAGGATGCTGTGGGAAGATTTTATGGATCAGGCTAAGAAGTGGAATATATCACTTAGGCTCACCTCCTGTTGGCTAGTGCCTGGACATACCTAATTGTAGAGGATGGTGAGGAATGTAGTTCTTCTGTGTGCCAAGAAAGAAGAGGACAGTATCAGCATTGGTGATTACCAGCAGAAGAATCAAGAATGACTCCCAATTTTCTGCCCAGAGCCCCTGGTGGATTGTTTGGCTTTCTTGTCTTCTGTTGGTAACTTTATCCATAATAACCACTAGCTTTTCCTCTCATTTCTGCTTTCTCTTCACAGGCTCCTTCTTGGTTATAATCAGCATATACAGTTCTTACACAACTCTCCCATTTCACCTTCCCCAAATTCCTCTTTTCATTTACCCTGCTTTATTTTATTTTCTTCATAGTACTTATCACTATATGAAAGCATATTTAATTGTTTACTGTCCTCATTGGTATTTTAATCTTTAAAGGGCAGTGACTTTCCCATATTCCTTACTATATATTTGTTCTTATAACAGTGAATGACCCACAGTAGGTTCTCAAAATTTGTGTTTAGAGGAAGTATCACAGGATTCCATGAACCATCTTAACCATTGTACCATTATTCTTTCTTCCTATTCTTATATATGCCCACTGGGTGTTCTCTCTATTGCATCACTTCTGTTTCTCTCCTTACAGCTTTTCCTTTGCTTTCTCTAGTTTGATTTATATTTTGCCTTACAGATTTTCTAGTTAGTCTAATGAAAGAGGTTTCACTGGTGGGGCCAGAAGCCATCCTAACTTCTTAACAGTCCATGTTCCATTTTTACTTCCTTTATATATTGTCAGGTTTCCATCTAATGGTTGCTATTTATTTGTTGCCGCTGCCTTCTAAGTTCCTTTACTATTGTCCCCATTCAATTTCTGTTACAATCTCTTGCCTCATCTCAGGACTCAACTTCTGTTCAGGCCAGTCTGTTCTCTTGAGATCTTGCAACAGTTTTTGGAAGTTTTTTCTCTCTCACCAGTCCTCTCTTTTAGCTACATAACTTTATCTAGACCAGTGGTTCTCAACCTTCCTAATGCTGCGACCCTTTAATACAGTTCCTTATGTTGTAGTGACTCCCAACCATAAAATTATTTTCATTGCTATTTTATAACTGGAATTTTGCTACTGTTATGAATCGTAATGTAAATATCTGATATGCAGGATGGTCTTAGGCGACCCCTGTGAAAGGGTCGTTCAACCCCCAAAGAGGTTGCGACCCACAGGTTGAGAATCACTGATCTAGACAGTCAGAAATAATAGGTAAAGATCAAGTATTTACTAGGTGTTCTTTTTCTTCCTTAGCTCTGACTCCATTCTTTCAGTATTCCATTATTGTATAGCAAACCACCTGAACTTAGGGTGTAAAACAACAGCTACTGTATTATATTCATGGATTTTGTGTAGCTGGAATTCAGAGAGGGCAAGCGTTTTTGCTCCAGAATGTCTGGATTCTCATCTGGGAATGCTCAAAATACTGGGATTGATTTGAGTGGCTGAGTGTTGGGAGCTGGCTTCTTTATTGACATGTCTGGTGGCTGGGCCGAGTGATTCGAAGGCTTGGACTATTACCAGAGTTGCCTACACATGGCCTCTTCATGTGGCTTGGGCTGTGACAGCTGGATCTGGGAGGAACATCGGAGACAGAATGTTCCATGAGACTGAGGCAGAAGCTTCGAGGCTTCTTTCTAACTAGTCTCAGCAATCATGCAGTGACACCTCCATAGCATTCTTTTGATTACAAACAAGTCACAAAAGCTGGCCTAGGTTCAAGGGGAGGGAAATTCAATTCCCCCTCTGGACTGGGGAATAGAAAGGCCATACTGAGAAAAGCAATATGGTATGGAAGAGTGTGTTGTGGGCCATTATTGGAAAATACAGTCTGCTACATTGATCTATATATTGTTGATGGGATTTTCTCTGTTGACCTCACTGAGGTTGAAATGCCCTGAGGCCTTGTCACTCAAAGTGTCATCCAGGGACAAGAAGCATCAATATCACTTCAAGATTTATTAGAAATATAGAATCTCAGACCACTGAGTCAGAATCTGCATTGGTAAGATCTCCAGATATTCATTTACACTTTAAAGTTTGAGAAATTCTGCCCTAGGGGACATGGACCATGATGTGGGCTTGCTAACATCCACCCAATAACAAATGCCAAGGGAATAGTTGAACTGATCTGGATTAAATTCCTATTTACAAGCAGAATTTCTGTACTTTAAATTATGTGTCACATACTATTTTGACTCTATTATGTTAACTTCAAGCTTGCTTCTCTTTTTAGAAATAGTATATTTATCTTCGATATGTATCTTTATATTATATTATAATGCACAATCCTAGCTTTAATAATTAGTCCTTAAGCTCCTTTACTAAAGGAGGTTTGGAATAATGATGTACTTTGGTATGTATTATAATGCTATTTTGAATAATTTCTAAGATCAAAAAGTTAATTTCGTTTGGATTTTACATTCCCCTTAAACTATTTTTTAATTGTTGGAATTTATAAAGCTTTTTCTCTTCTGTGACAGCTGTTAGTAGGTAAACTATTTTCTTTTGAATGAAAGAATATGATTTTTAATTTGTTCCTTATGACTTAATTTAAGATACCCTGATTCATTCTGTAAACATTTAAAAACCTGAGGAATGTATACATACATAGAGTTCAATTCATAGGTTCCATTTACTCATGTATTCTTTAAATAGTCATCTTTTTAAAATTCATTTTGGAGTAAGGGGATAAATATCCAGAAAGTCATTTTGATTGGCACATTACTTTTTAGGCAGTTTTTCTCAAATTATAATTTCCAGACTACTACTATTTGCAGCATCTGAAATGCTTGTTAAAATTGCAGATTTCTGATCCCCATCCCAGTCTTTTTGAATCAGGCTCTCTGGAGTTGAAACACGGAAAAGTCTCTGAGGTTGGGACCTAATTTCTTTGGCACACTGAAGTTTGCAACCTACTTTATGTTAGTCTTATGATCATATCTCAAGTTATTTATCATGGAAATAAGTGGTCTTTGGGATACTGGCAGGGAATAACAACTTGTCAAATTCATATTTTTCTGGGAGCTCTAACATTGAAAGATAATTTAATTGGAAGTCACTTTAGAGATTATCTAGTAAAACTTTTGTAATTTTACAGATTATGAAACCGAGCCCCAAAAAGCTTAAATGATTTTTCAAAAGTCATATTAATTGGTAGCAAAGGTACGACCGGAACCCAAATCTTGTGTGAACCAAGCTAGGTTCCTCCTCTTTTGCTAAGATGAGGTAGGTTCATCTTATCTGTAAGTGTGGCAGTTAGGTATGTTAATGAAAAGATCATAAATCCCAAGGATTTAATCATAAGGCATCTATTGGTCTGCTTGAATTGGCCACATTAATAAATTGAATGTTTGCAGAGCATTTGACGTTATTAAGGCTTTAGTCACCTGATTTAAGTTTTTCTCAGAGATTTTTTTCTATGTCCTCATAAACCTACTCATGGTTCAGGAAAAATTACTAGATAAAATGCCTTACCATGAAAAGCAATATATTGATCAGTTATATAATGCACAGAATTTACAAAATAAAAGTGAACTAGTTTTGCAGGGAAAGGAAAACTGAGCTTTTTACAAAAATATGAGAGAATTATTTTATTTGTGTTTTTTCCTGGATTCTCACAGAGTAAACAGTATATGATTATAATATTGAGAGAGATCCTCAACAACAACCATATTGTTATTTCAGTAATGAGCTTTCTTGGGTCTCTTTTTGTGTAATCTCTTTCATCATAGGCCGATAGGTTAATACTTTATACAGTTGAATAAAAAAAAAAAGTCCTATTAGGGGCCCAAATAATGGAGGTCTGGCTTAATGGAGGCAGGGATTGGTAATGGAGATTAGGGAAAATTAGTGGAACTAAATTGGATGCATAGGAAATCCTCCAGTCTTTAGGAAATCCTCCTAGAATTTTATTTTTTGCCATATAGATTTTGATAAGAATCAGGCAGCAAAGTTTTGGAGATTATGCTCTCTAATTAAGGAACTGAATTGGTGATGTCCAGTGTAACTAATCATTTGCTTTAACAATTAGTTGAATTGTGAGTCAAGATGGCATAATCCCCCCCTTTTTCTTTCCTTCCCTCCCTCCCTCCCTTCTTTTTTTCCCTTTCTTCTTTCTGGAGGGCCCATTCATTCCCTTCATAGACTAGGTTCTACAAACATACCTTTAGTATTATCAATTTCCAGGGAATTGTTACATGCTGTTGAGACTCGGAAGTCATCCAGAGGATCATTGTTGAATGAAATGACAGCCAAACCCAATATAAATCTGGAGTTTACCAGATTTGTATTTTGGTTTAGCTGACATCCTTCTCAGCATCTCTTAATTTCCAAGCACTAGCACAATTCACACAAAAATTATGCTAACATATTGACAGTGAAAAGTACTATAGAAATATTGATAAAATACTGACTGTCCAAAAAGAGTAAAAAATGTTCCTGCCTTTGAAATAATTGAAGGCTTTATGGAAATCTATGGCAAGGCTTGGGGTATATTTTAGCTACTTAAAAATGTTTTTATTGGTTTTAGAGAGAGAAAAAGGGAGAGGGAGAGAGAGAGAAAAACACCAACGAGAGAGAACTATCCATTGGCTGAGAGAGAGAGAAACACCAATGAGAGAGAAATATCCATTGGCTACCTGCACACCCCCTACCAGGGATAGAGCCTGCAACCCAGGCATGTACCCTAACAGGGAATCAAACCTGTGACCTTTGGGGTGCATGGGACGATGCTCAACCAACTGACCCACACTAGCTGGCTTAGCTACTTTTTAATCTTCATGAATTTTATCCAAATGCCTTCCACATAATTACGCTTCTTTAATATAAATAGTATATTTTGTTAACAAATACAGATTGGAATCTATTTTCCAGCCTTCTGAACTATTTTTGCATTCCCTAACCACTGTGCTGTAGGGATATCATTGAAATACCCCTGAAATTCAGGAAAGATTTGGAAATCATCTTCATGTAATAATATCTGTCTATTCTAAATGTAAAGTAGAACCAGGCAATGTGTTCAGTTGGCACCTTGATACAATAAAAGTTGGAGAAAGCAACACAGTGAAATGGTGATTCTCAAAACTTGTTTTCATGGCACTTTAGTGAGCTAAGATATAGTTGTTGTACCACTAAATTATAATGATAATCTTTTAGATATTACATATACATTTATTCTCACACGCATTAATATAAAATTTCCTCAATGTCTCTCCCAGACATTTAAACATAAACTAAGTTTAATTAAAATAGTTGAAAACTTAAACTAGACATTTAAAACTTATTACTGCTTTTCTATGTTATGTTGAAATTGCAACCAGTTTAGCATAACATAATGAATATGTAGTTAACCTCAGTTTGTTATTTATTACATTATTTGGCACATTTTTCCTGGCATTCAAAAAAATAAGCTACCTCGCTCTGCTCTCATGCCTTAATGATCTGAGAATCACTGCAGTAAAATAATTTTGGGTGTCACAATTATAAATGGAATGTCTCTAAAGCATACATTTTTTTTTTTTTTTAGAATATCTGGCACAGAATTTTCAAGAAAATCTTAGTAATTCTTGTTGGCACTCCTTTTAAAATGACTTTCTACAGATTTTCATTTTAAACCAAGTCAAACACAGTTTAGTCTTTTCTTAGTGACTGATGTTTATTATTACCATCCTATAAAGACTAGAATTTTATATTTGTTGCAGGGCTTTAACGTTTATAAGGGCACTCATAGACATGAACTCATCTGAAACTCCCTGTGCCCCACACTCCTTACTTTCCTCTTCCACTTACACTCTGACGAAGATTAGAAACCCTCTAACCTGGTTTACAGCATTGGGTGTCAAATATGGCTTGAA
This sequence comes from Myotis davidii, assembly GCF_000327345.1. Lineage (NCBI taxonomy): Eukaryota > Metazoa > Chordata > Mammalia > Chiroptera > Vespertilionidae > Myotis > Myotis davidii. The sequence continues at coordinate 1,367,389 of NW_006295261.1, read as the reverse complement.
GGGTGACCCCTCTTAGTGAGTAGGGAGTGTGGCCTTTGTGATTGCTGTTTCCATGCGCAGAGGCTATTTGGCTTCATTCTGGATTCTTGGCTGTGTTTGGGTTGAGTGATGGAGCTGGAAGAGTTGACCAGACGAGAGGGGAATTATGCAGCTGGATTTCTGGCATAGATCATTGTTTTCTAAAATCCCCTCTGAAATGCTGTCTGAGGGCCTGTGTGAAGACTTAACTAAAAGATAAGTTTAATACATGCCTAATGCTCTATTAAAGATAAATATTCTAAAAATTTGTCTTAAATTTTGGAGAACAATTTGAGAAATACAGTAAATATTTTCCATTTGGTTCCTGGAATGAGAGAATGGTCAATGTGCAGGGCTTTGTATCATAGAGGGAAATTAATGAAATGTTTTCTTAAATTACATACACACACACACACACACACACACACACATATTAATTTCAGAGAGGAAAGGAGAGGGAGATAGAAGTAGAAACATCACTGATGAGAATCATTGATCAGCTGCCTCCTGCACAGCCCATACTGGGGATCGAGCCCGCAACCTGGGCATAAGAGTGAAGGGGAAGCTAATTCATGTAGAGGGGGGTAGTACTTTGGGACTAGGGCCCATGTGGTTGGTGCAGAAAGAGCAAGGTATAAAACATTGGAAGCCCAAAAGATAGAGAAGGCCAGGCCATGTAGGGCTTTGTAGGCCACAGTCAGGAGTTCAGATTTTAAGACTTTCCTATATAGTAGGCTGAGGTAATACAAGTTCTCCATACCCTGTTTCCCAGAACTGCCCTGCAGTTCTCTGCGTGAATAGGATACCCACTGGCCTCAAGCATGTCTTGGGCTTTTGCACTTCATATCCTCTGCTCAAATCTGAGCCGTCTCACTTCCAATGCCTTCTGTCACACCACCAGCATGACAGTCCTCCCACCTTTTCAAGATCACCACATCCCTAAAAATCCTTTATCCCCCCCCCATACCATTCATTCATGTAATTTTTCACAAAAATGTATTTAAAATATACTTTGTGCCAGCCATTGTGATGGTGGTTAAGGAGACAAAGGTGAATTAAGATAAATTAAGATAAACAAGTCTGCCTCCAGGACTGACAGTGCCTTGGGAGACAGAACAATAAATTTGGCATTCAGGTAAAACAACCTGGAATTTGCGTTGAGAAGAAAGAACACACTGTTCCTGAGTCAGAATGATTGGCTAAGATGGGCCCTAATTTATTTGGGGTCACCTAGTCTATGTGGGAAGAGAGTCAGAAAATCACTTTTAGGGAAGTAAGCTGAGACCTGGGGAGGAAAAACAAATAGCTGAGGGAAATGTGGCATGGTGAGAGAAGGGAGTTGTAGACAGAATCAACAGACTTTCAAAGGCCTGAAGCTATAAAGAGCTTGAGAACATCTAAGGAAAGCCTAAACTGAACAAAGGCCCCCTCAATCTAGGGGCAATAGTGAGGTGAGAAAGGAGTGTGGCTTTTGTGATAGCTCCTTCCATGCTTAGAGGCTATTTGGCTTAAATCTGGAGTCTTAGCAGTTGAGTGCTTGAGGCTGTTAGGCAGGGCTAGTTGATGCAGGCCTTGAAAGCTGTGGTAGGGAGTGTGGTTTTAAGTGCAATGTGCAATGAGAAGCAATTGAAATGTTTTAGACAAAAGAGTAACATGATTTTATTTGAGGTTGAGACTGCCATCTGTTCACCAAAATCCAGTTGTCTTTTCTCCCTGGGCACACAGCCAGATCCCATTTCCTGCCTCTCTTGGCTGTTGGCTGTGCATTCGACCCATGGAAGTAAGTGGTAGTGGTGAATACCGGACTAAGGCTAGCTCATAACACCCTCCCCTGTGGGCTTCCTCCTGCTGTTTCCCCTTCTGACTGGGCAGACGTGGGAGCCGTATAGAAATGGCAGAGCACCATCAGCCTGGACACCTGCATGTCCGTGTGGAACCAAACCTCCTGTCAGCTTGCATGGAACTGTCCTGAACTTTCATGTGAGCAAGAAAGAAGTACCTGATTTTTGAGCTGTTCGTACATGCTCAGCCCATGTGTTACCACATTCTAGTTTATCTAAAATTAATATGATGTTTTGAAAGAACAGTTTTGGCTGCTGAGCTTTGTGAAAATGTGAGAAAGTGTGAACAATAGCAACGGCCCAAGTGAAGACCCATTGTGATGGAGACTAGGGAGATTTCAGTTAAAACAGATTTTAGATAATCTTGGATGTAAACTCAACAGCTCCTACTGATAGTTTGCTGTGCAGTAAGATTGAGCGTAAAAAACACTCACTTAATTTGACTCTCAACTGCCATATCACTCACTTTCTGGACTTTCCATAGCATATCCCATTGAATACCTTTAGGCACATATTTTATTTATTTGACGAGAATGCCTTCAGTTGGAGGGCAAATAAACCATGTCTTCGAGAATTTTTTATTTATCATGGTGTGTAGTTCAGTACTTTTTTAAAAAAAAATTAATGAATATAATTATGAATACAAGGATAGGCTCTCAGATTTTCTGTATAGAATTATTGGAGGTCACATGACCCAGCTCTTGCCATGCCAACGATATTACCTCAATCTGGTTTAAATTTTAATTGCCTTCTAAGGGAGAGGTTTAGCTGTTAATTTCATTCTACCTATGGTCTAGAGGGGAAAGTAACACTATGGTGCTTGGGATTTGAATATTTGCAATAGAAGGAATGGAGAAATGTCAGAGGCATGTGGGCTAATCCTCACTACCCTCCCCATCACTTTCAAGTGTCCCAATAGCCATTGCTCTTTGCTCAGAGCTGCTGAATGCTTCAGTGACCACTGTTTCCATCCAGAGTTAGGCATTCATCTGGGAGAATCATTATGATCTATGGGAGTCTCAAGATAGGAGGTAGTTTCTGTCATCCAAATGAGCAATGATGAGGTCTGTAACTAAGAAAGTGGCAGTGGAAATAGAAGATCCAGGCATCCATACCTCTGGGCCTATTTTGTTTGTTAGTTTATTTTGTTCATTAGATTCCACATATGAGTGAGATCATGTGCTATTTGTCTTTCTCTAAGCTGGCTTATTTCGCTTAACATAATAGTCTTTAGGTCAATGTTCTTTTTAGTTACAGCCAGAGTTTCTTTAAGATCATAAAGGCTAAGTGTGGTGAGAGGACTCTGGTGATGTTTTCTTGTAAGATATTGCCTCATAGATTCAAGGGCTGTTTATATGTGCACAGCATCTAGGTGGGTGTAGAATTGGCATCTGGAGACCTCCCTGTGAGGCTTAGCATGTATGTAGTTGGTGTAGAAGTCCAAATGGAAAGGAGCGAGTTACAGATTTGAATGCAGTAGAAAAGCTACAGCCGGAGCTGTATTTACTGAGAACAAATGCTATTTGGTAAGGTGTGCCTACCTTTCATTTCTGTTGCTTGATACCAGAGTTGTAGAGACATTAGACCAACATGAATTAGAAAGGATGAGAAATTCCTCTCCCCGATCATGTTCCATAAAGGCCAGTGACCTGTGAAAATATAGAATAAGTTAAGGGCCTGAGAAGAAAAATATGACTAACTTTTCGATCTGATATATTTTTTGAAATAATTACAATTTCCACACTAACGTTATTTTTTCAACATTGTTTTCAAATAAATATACTGAAATTTAAATTAATATACATATTGATATATGACCTTTAAGTAGATAAATGTAACTATTTGTAATGTAGACTTGATACTTAAGAACAAATTTCAAACAAAACCATCATTTCTCTTCTATAATACTGAATATAGTCCTGAGGTTTTCTAAATAAACATTCATTTTCTAAAGAAGATGAAACAGAAAGAGACACTAAAAAAAGAGGTGGAAAGAATTAAACGGAAGAATAATCTTTTCAGTGTGAAGGATGAAACTTGAGAAGGAAAACAAGCATTGCTTAAGAAATTGGCGGAGATGCTGGGCGATCTAGGTCATTTTCAAAGCTTGGAAGAGCTGTCACCTGTACTGGGAGTGAAACATTCGTCTCCAAGAGATACAGGTGCCTGGTAGGTGAATTTTAGCTCAATAAAAGGGAGAGCTCTACCAGTCAGAGCTATCTATAAATATTTCAAGTCACTGGCTGTGTATGAGAATATCAATGAAGTCACTTTTCCCCCCTTGATATATATATATATATATATATAAAATCATGATGTTAGATTAAGATAGAACAAATATGAGTTAGTTTTTCAAATTAATAAAAGTAGAAACTTGGAGTTTTCAATGAAGCCTAAAAAGGCTAATTAAAGGCAGAAATAAGTTTATATACTGAGTGCACTGTGGGACTTACTCCTCTCATAGCACAGTAGTATGGAAGTGAGATGTAAATGAGTTTAAAAAAAGGGTAACATGCATGTACAGAAGGTCCACACTGAGTTGTTACAGGAAACTAGAAATGTTTCAGGAGTTTACTTGCTCCATAAGATTTCTTTTAGAGATAAAATACCAAGTAGAATATATAAATGCACTTCTTTTGCCGTTTGACGAAAGGTATACATTGTATAATTTTCTTATTCTTACAGCATTTAAAGCTCTTATTTTATCTTAAATGAATTTTTTAGTCCTGTCATACATGAATTTATACCTCATATGAATTACTGATATCTCATAATACCTTAAACAATTTTAAATTTATAGCCAAAAATGGAAATAAAAAGCATTAGTTTTCACAAATTAAATTCTTATAATTCAGAAAAGGTACTCATGAGGTAAAGGGGGTAGATATTTCTTTAAGAAATTAATACATTTTATGCTTTCTCTAGGCTGGAATGATAAAAAGTCATGATGATGAGTATTTCATTGAACCCTTGGAAAGAGGTAAGCAGATGGAGGAAGAAAAGGGAAGGATTCATGTTGTCTACAAGAGATCAGCAGTAGAACGGGCTCCCATAGACATGTCCAAAGACTTCTACTACAGAGGTAGGCGTCTCTGACAAGGCTTAATATTATCTGTAATGTTAAGAAATGATGAAAACGATTCTCTTATTCTCTTATCAATTAAGAGAATGTGATTGTCATGTGCTCTTGTATAATGTGGAGGCAGCAAAAGAGGTTTATATAGGGGTTTATAGAGGCAAAGTAGATTTATGGTTGTTTGTATGAAAATAATACAATAAATAATACAAGAATAAACCCGTGTGTTTTGCCTACTCACAACTCTAAACCTCCTTTTGCCTACCCCTGTATTTATAAAACACGAAATATGGCTTTTATTTTTTGAAATGAATATAGTGCCCTGGCCAGTGTGGCTCAGTTGCATCGTCCCGTGCACCTAAAGTTGCTGGTTCGATTCCTGGTCAGGGCACATGCCCAGGTTGTGGGCTCCATCCCTGGTCGGGGGCATGTAGGAAGCAACTGATTGATGTTTTCCTCTGACATTGATGTTTTTTTTTTCTCTCTCTCTCTCATCTTCTCCCTTCCTCTCTCTAAAAATCAATAAAAATCTTTAAAAATTTTTTAAAAATAAAAATGCATATAGGAATATATGTTATAGGCATTGTTTTATTTCAGTGCAATTTTTGTATCCCCAATATGTTTGTTATTTATTATTTTTTAAAAGTTTCACATTAAAACTGTAATTTTTGTAGCTTATATTAAAATTTGAAAATATTTGTGTTTTCTAGAAGTATCTAAATTATGCTTTGTTAATATCACTTAAAACATTTATAATAGTTATATTGACATATCAAAGAGTTGCATTGTGTTTTAAGAGTAGTGTGATTGCTATATTTGAAAATATGTATGCTATTTGACTTGAAGGTTTGTTTCCTAAAACTTGTTACATGTGGAGGAGACACTGAGTTGAATGCTTTTGTTGAATTTTATTTCAAAATAGCCTGGAGCACTAAAATCAACATTAAGGCACAAGAAGATTGTCTATTTTTGTTTGTTTTAATGAAATCTGAAAGTAACTTGGCATTGGAGAGGTATTCTTGGGTATAAAATTGGGTATAAAAGTTTCCTGTATGGGGAAGAAAGGAAAATTGGGAATCTATGTTTTAAACCAAGTCTCAAAAAGTCTATATTTACCTTTGCCAGGCCAGCTTTCTGAATTGAAGATAATGGAAGTTTAAAGATAGGGAGATTTCAAGCATATAAATAATCTTAATTGAGCAATTATCTATATTCTATATTGAGTTGTTACTTGGTTATTATGTTGATTTTCAGATGTCACTGGCTTCCTTTAATATGCTAGTCTCTGACTCGTAAAATTTAAAATAAGTGTAAAATGAATATGACCTGAAATTTTTTCAAAAAATTTCTGTTTTGAAACAAAAGATTTGCATTAATAGATGTAGTACTGTGACATGTGAGCCTGTCCTAGAGGGTCACTGCCATATAACAGAAAGAGAGGACACTGTAGTTAGACAGTGAAATTAGTAGGTCTACAACATCTAGTTGTTCTGTTTACTTTAGATTAATACCTTTCTTTAATTTCCTTTATCTGTGAATAGAGTTAAAATACATTGCACAATTGTAATAACTATTAGAAATGATAAATGCAAATTGCTGGATATAGTCCTCAATAATAACAGGTGCTTAATCAAGGCTAGATATCGTTTTTGTTATTAATTTATTAGTATTCATTATTTTGTGCAAAAGATTTACATGTTACAAATTTTGATAAAGTTGAATAGTTGATTGTCTTCACGTGAATACATTACTGTTAATTCTCATTTATATTTTCATGTTTTAAAAATGTAATTCTAAATCAGGAGACTGGTTATGTCAAAGGATAGATAGTAGGATACTACCTGTAGTTTTGGTTGTTATATATTAATCATATCTAATATTTATTTTGAGACAACTGTTAAATATCTTTTTAAAAAAAGCATAGCCTAGCCCTAACTGGTTTGGCTCAGTGGATAGAGCGTCTGCCTGTAGACTGACGGGTCCTGGGTTCGATTCTGGTCAAGGGCACATGCCCGGATTGCAGGCTCTATCCCCAGTAGGGGGCATGCTGGAGGCAGCAAGCTGATCAATGATTCTCTCTCATCACTGATGTTTCTATCCCTACCTCTCTGAAATCAATAAAAATATATTTTTAAAAAAGCATTGCCCACATGTTGTGGAATCACATTGGAGGACTGGAGACCCGATTAGACACTATGACTGTCATCCTGTTTGTTCCATCTGTCATACCTAGAGTTTCACCAAGCTGTATCCTATTGGTCCATTTCAATTCCTGGTATATCTATAAATGTCAGCCCTGGCACTTTTTATTAGTATGCTAACTACAGGGAAAAAGAGAAGATTATTTTTTCTGAAAATAAGAAAATTGTGAGCAATAATATGTTTAATACATTTTTTGATGCTAAGTTAGGGAAATTTACTAGTCATGGCATATTATATAAAAGAATTGAATGGGATTAAGTTAATTTGAGATATTAATTTTTTTAATTATTTAAAATTTTATAGTATCAAAATCAACATACCCAGATTTTATAATGTAGACACTGAGACTGTTTGTTTTGAGTTTTTCACTCGTGAGTGGAGAAGATTGCCTTACAGCAGAAGTATTCCACAAAGGAGGGTAATGACATTTTGGAAAGGTTCTTAGTGATCATGGGTGAAAGAAAAAGAGGTTCCTTTGTTAACTCTCAATTACCTTAAAACTTGAACCAAAATAGGACCATTCAGTTTTCTTAAAATGTTCCATGATAAAACCTAGCATGAGCTTAATGATTTTTGTTATTTATGAAGTTCTGATTGAACTGAGTTACTGGTGATATCATGTATCTCCTTTGGAGAATCTTAAATTGTAACCATTTATTTTAGAAGTGTAAATCTCTCCCCAAGGCAAAAAGAGATTCAGATTCGGAACTGTAAGTGTACCATATTATAACTTTTAAATTCTTCTTTTAACTTATTGGTTATAGGACTGAGAGCCAAGCTTTTTCGTGGACTAAATACTTTACAGCTAAAAATTAAGAATACATTTTCATACCCCATTTTATCATTTTAAAATGTAAAATTGAACAGCTTCTAGGAAGAGAAAGGTATATTGATTTATAAATGATAACTATAGTATAATATAAAATAGTGCTTTTTCTGGATCAATTCAGGATGTTATTTTAGGAGACACATGAGGTTTTTCCTTCAAAAGTTATATGAAGAGGAAAAAATACATAAGATTTACTTAGAAAGAAACACATTTGAGAGCCATGGTCTTCATAAATTTCTCTGACAGCAAGGCACTTCTGACCCTACAGTTTCATCAGTAGGGCCCATGTAATTAAATGCTCTGCAGTTTGTTAGTTGTCACAGTAATTGCCTGGCTACGTGTCTTGCTTTGTCAGCTTGGCAACTCAGAACTGCCTTTGATTGTTCTGTAGATTGATGCAAGCATTCTAAATTAAACCTGATTTTGATCTAAACTAGGTGAGTAGTAATGAGATAGAGAGGAATCTGATTGGATTCTAATTGAAGTAAAATTGATAGGGTTAATTGTTGGAATATATGTTAGGTTTAGAGAGAAAGAGAGTGATCAAGGATGACTTGGACTTCTAATCAGGAAGACTAGAGAATTATCTTTCTAGATTTCAGGTATTTAAAATAGAAATAGAAATAAGCTTGATGGTCAATGACAAGTGGGAATGCATTTGGACATATTGAGTGTGAAGATAAATTAGAACAATGGGTGAAGTAAAAAGTGCATAGTATATTTTCATAATCACGTCCCAGATTCAGTGCATGAATGGCCTATGTACATGTTCTGGCAGAGGTGGGTAAAGGTTAGCTTCGGAGTCAGGTGAAAGCTATTGACTTGTGGATGCTTGGAATGTCTCTGCTTGCCTTCTACTCTCTCATTCTCAACTCTGTATCGCTGAGAATAGAAGGTGTACAATGTACAGAAATGGAGGCCCATGAAAAATGTTTGCTATCTATCACTATGGGAGAGGAGGAAATTATGTCCTCAACAAAACACTAAAAAGAT
>NW_006295261.1:1350266-1358417 GCF_000327345.1 Myotis davidii | reverse complement strand
ATATATAATTCTTCTACATTCAAGAACCCTAAGCTATTTCATATGATTGAATACTAACATCTATTTCTATTCCTTCCTCTAAAAAAGATTTATCTGGGTTTCCAGTAAAAGTCACGACTTAGAACCTATGGAGATATTATATTGTATGGTGCAGCTCAACAGCAAAAACAACCTGCAACCATTCCTGTATATTGCACAAATTCTCTTTCCTTGACTCTCAAAAGGGAATTTGTATTGTTTTTGAAATGTGAAAAAATATGAAGAGCTGTTTAAACATACATTGAACTCAGAAAATCACAGATTCAGTGCTCTGCTTTTAGAATTACTCTTTAAAAAATAAGTCCTAAAGCGCTTTTATATTTGGTAGAATAAATATTCTCTTCCAGCCCTAGCTGGTTTGGATAGAGCATAGGCCTGCAGATTGAAGGGTCTTCAGTTCAATTCTGGTCAACAGCATGTACCACATTGGCAGGCTCCTTCCAGGCCCAGGCCCTGGTCAGCGCTCATGCAGGAGGCAACCAATCGATGTGTTTTTCTCTTACATCAGTGTTTCTCTCTGTCTTTCCCTCTCTTGCACTCTCTCTAAAAATCAATGAAAAATGTCCTCCGTTGAGGATTAAAAAAAGAAGTTACCTTCCCTTGCAGAACCTGCAGGTATTCATAACACAAAGCACTGTCAATTTCTGACAAAAAAAATAACCACCCTTTTCATTTAACAAAAAACATGCACTTGGCATGCTTATGATAAAGAAACTTATCTACTTCATTATGGAGGGAGAGTTGAATTTACTTTATTTTCTGATTCCTGCTTTGGGAGTATGGAATTCACACCCGTTTTTGGCATCTTTGGTTTGGACAAAATTCAAGGAGGAACAGAGCCCTCCTTGAATCTATAGACATGTCAATAGGTGCTGAAACCCCTTGTAATTTCAAGTTCTCTAATAGTTTATGGTCTTTGAATTTTTATTTGTTAACAACATGTCTAGTAAACCATTAGAGGATCATAAAGTTCACCTCCAGCATTTAATTAGTCATCAGTTTAAACTCGGATAAAAAAAAAAACAAACCCAAAACAGAACAAAATATACCCCTGACCATCTCTTAAGAATGTGTACATGGTCATTCGTAAGAAAGTTAGCTTTAGGCAGTCTGCTTTGTTTTAGGGTGTGGGGGCTGTTACTTTTATGACATCAGCTTTTCATATTTTTTATTTAATCCCTAGGCCCTTAGGTCTCTCCCTTCAAATTACAAACTATTCATTCACCAGAAGCTTTGTGTTAAAGTAATTTTTGTAATTACTTGCTACTAGTGGGAAACAAGGAATAGTAAGCCTTTATCTCCTAGCTTCCTTTCAGGATTTTCATTTTCCTGCATGAACCCAAGTGCTTGTGATGCTGGTGTGGTTGTCATGGCGCTGTGAAGGAGTCTTTGTCCCAGGTGGGAAACACGTACAAGTCTGAATGATTTGGGAGTTGCTCCTGGTTGCTGGGGAATGAAACTATGAAACAAGGACTGGAATAATGGGAAGACTATTCCTTATTTCAGGAGTCCTAGGAACAGAGTCCTCCTTGAATCTATAGACATGTCAAGAGGTGCTAAAACCCCTTGTAATTGCAAGTTCTCATGACCTATGCCCCGATCAAAGAGAAACATTGATAGGCTTTGTAATACACACGCGTGCACGAACATGCATGCACACACACACACACACACACACACACATCAAACAAGAGAAATGAAATTGAGCAGATTTTTAAAATTAAATAAAGAATGGAACATAATACGTCTAAATCATTAAGATCTGCTAAGTAGGGGCTATTCTTTTAGGTAGATGTTAAATGACAAAAATTTCCCAACTGTGTAGTTTAGTTTATCATCTGAGTGTCAGCCATTCGTTAAGGATCGTACCACTGGATTCATATGGAAATACTAATTATATTTATTACATTCCTTTTCATTTAGATTTTCTGTTTTTTATAATCTAGGGATCTATAACAATTGTTGACCAAAATTAAGGCAACTGAAGATTGAATTATTACATAAAGTAACCAGGAATCAGGGTGATAGTTAAAGAGCTCTCAGATCTGAAACGTAAGAGTAATACTTTTTATTAAAATATCTTACTGGGCTATTCTATCTCTTCATGAATAGTTTAAAAAAAGGAATTTATTTATGAAATAAACTTCATATTATTTCCAATAAAGAATTGAAGTGGAAAGACTATTGAGAATTCAGAGATGCTGAATTACTATTTAGTTTTTGATGCAGCATTAATAGAAAAAGAATTGGAAGGTTTTAGATAGATCTGGGAGATTGAAGTGCAATTGAAAGCAGTTAATTTATCTGAGGGTAGAAAGTTAATGCAGATAATTTAGGCCAGATCTTGTAAATTAAATGACTGCCTACTCAGAAGTAACTAAGGGTAGACCCTTGAACAACACAGGGATTAGGGGCACCAACCCCTGTGCAGTCAGAAATCTGGGTATAACTTTTGATTCTCTACCAAACTTTACTATTAGCCTGCTATTGACGAGAAGCTTTATTAAAAATATAAACAGTTGATTATCACATATTGTATGTTATATGTATTATAGTCTTTATTCTTACAATAAAGTATGCTATAGAAAAGAAAATGGTATTAAAATCATAAGGAAGAGAAAATATATTTACAGTACTGTACATATTTATTATGATCTGCGTATGAAAGTGGAACTGTGTAGTTCAAACCTGTGTTGTTCAAGGGTTTAGGTAGATGTTAAATGACAAAAATTTCCTAGCTGTGTAGTTTAGTTTATCATCTGAGGGTCAGCCATTCATTAAGGATAGTACCATTGGATTCATATGGAAATACTAATCCAGTTTACTCATGAGGGAGAAATTAATACCAAGAAGAAATTTTGTTAGTAATTAAAATGCATTTATTCTTTCTAAATATAAAATATGTCCTATTGTAAAAATATGCTTTCAGTGTTTGGTTTTATTCATGTCAACCATTTTTGCTTAGAAGGGATAGACTGTTTTAAGTAAAATATTAAGTACATTTTGACAGTGCTCTTGTCAAGTGTGCCTGCTTTAAACACATGGTCAAACCTATACTTATTTTCTTTACATGTACAGCTTATAAACTTTCATGTTAGTGAGTGGGGAGTATTTGTGTAAGGAATCTGAGTGTTTCTGGAGGTTCATTATTTCTAAATAATATGGCTGATATTAAAGATAATTTGCTGTAAAGTAGATTTTATTTTTTCTGTCATTGACTATTTTCTTTTCCCTGCTGGCTCATCAGTCTTTAACTTTAAATATAACATTTGTTTATGATGATCAATGTTATTCACATTTTGTGTTCTGATTAGAAATAAGTAAATGAGAAGCCAAGAATTTACTCTAAGTGGTGGGAATTGTGAACATGGACCTTCCTTTTATTAATAGAGTGGTTACATTGTAGCACATATTCATTCTTTACAAATATTTTGGAGAAAATTAAAGAACAAACAAAAACAGGGGAGGAGAAAGCCCGGCTATCTTATATCCTGGAATGCATCTTATTTGTACATGTGTTTTCCATGTTAACCAGTACATGGGCTTCTTTGGCTGGCTGAGTTGGTCCCGCCGGGCTGATATTCCTTGTGTGCCTGGCAGCTGTTAGCCCTGCTGGCATTCACTGCAGGTCTCTCTCAACTTGAGGCTGCTCCCCCAGGTGCCACAGACCACCCTGAGTTCTGGCTAGGAACCCGGTGTACCTAGCTCATGTGATCCTCCCACAGCTTTGGTTGTGGGATCATGTTGATTATGGATTAGCAGCTCCAACAGGCTCCCCAGGAAACTCAGACATTGTGTTCCTACAGCACAGGCACCAAGGGGAGTCATGGCTCTGGCTTCCTCAGCTGCTACCAGACTATGTGATCAAATGCTAGCAGTCCTTGAGGTGTTCCTCCAGAGTCCCCAAAATAGTTCAGGAAAAAAAGCTTTGGCCTTGGAGGTCCTCCATGATCTGTAGTTTGAATTCAGTGTCCCTTCTCTTCTGAGAAATGGCCTTGACGGGTACTGTCTCCTCGTGGCTGCTTGTCTCCCTTGTCCCAGAAGCACTCTAAGGTCAAGAGAGCTAAGTTTGCCTTTTCCTTCCTCTAATTAAGTGCTTTTTCCTCACTCCTCCAGCTTCATCACTTAGACAATGGCTCGAGCTTTCTCTCATAGGAGGAAAAACAAAGAAATTAAAAAGATCTTTATGTTCCCATGTTCATCTAGGTCTAGTGTTGATATATATTAGACTAGAGATCTGGTGCACGAAATTCGTGCACTGGGGTGGGGGTGTCCCTCAGCCCAGCCTATACCTTCTCCAATCTGGGACCCCCTCAGGGGATGTCCGACTGCCTGTTTAGGCCCAATAGGCAGTTGGACATCCCTCTCACAATCTAGGACTGCTGGCTCCCAACCGCTCGCCTGCCTGATTGCCCCTAACCACTTCTGCCTGCCACCCTGATCATTCCCTAAACACTCCCCTGCCAGCCTGATCGGCACCTCACTGCTTCCCTGCTGGCCCAATTGCCCCCAGTTGCCCTCCCCTGCTGGTCCGGTCCCCCCCAACTGCCCTCCTCAACTGTCCCAGCCCCCCTAACTGCCCTCTCCTGCCGAACTGGTTGCCCCCAATTGCCCTCCCCTGCAAGCCTGGTCACCCCCAATTGCCCTCCCATGCTGGTCATCTTGTGGTGGCCATCTTGTGACAACATGGTCATGGCCATCTTGTGACCGCATGGGGACAGCTATTTTGTGACCACATGGGGGTGGCCATCTTGTGCGAGGGCGTGATGATCAATTTGCATATTACCTCTATTATAGAGGATGAGAACTAAGGATTTAGAAAATCTTTTCTCTCTCCCAACAGCCTCACTTATGAATCCGTTTTCTTTAGAAAACTTTATTTGAGCTCCCTAAATTGAATATTGAGTTGCTTTATATTCTTGATCCAAGAATCCTAGTATCCAAGGGTCTCTATCCCTTCCCTTCCTCTTCCTCCTCTCAAGGCCTTCCAGTCAGTGCTTGGAGATGATCAACAAGTAGGTCATCTATGCATAAAGGCAGAGAAGATAAACATGATCTTTCCCAGATATCATCCCCATTGCATAAATAACCATCTTTCTGGGACCCACCTTGTTGTAACTCCACATTATTTTATTTATAGAAACCATATATATCAAGGGATTTTTGAAATGGCTCTTATTGGATTCTTTTCCTAGCCCATTTTATACATGTAATTTCAGATAAGGATTGATAAAAAACAACAGAGTTTCAAATGGAATTAATGTCAGAAAAAATAAATGTTACCTCCATAACTTAAGCACACATACCACATGATTTACAATCTGAAATGCATCACAAATATAGCTTTGACATCCTGAATCACTAGAACCTTGAAATCTTCAGATTTCCAATGTTTTTAAGCCTAATTTCTGAGTCCTAATTTTACTTTACTATTACTTTCCTTTTCTAACTAATATCTGCAAATATAGAATTTTATCTCAAGTTTCACAGAATTTTATTCATGATTAAAAGAGGAAATCAAATTTATTCTCTTTGTGAATATAAAAACCTGATGCTTTATATGATTAAAAATAAGTGATTTTTATGCAAATCAGAAAATAGTAGTATAGTTATATGAGCTCATATACTCACCTTTCCAGGATTTTTCTAACTTTTGGTCCTTAGATATAATAATAGTATTGAAAGTTAAAGGTATCATGACCAGTCCTCCTTTAGTACAAATAGGGAGGTCATCTGTTTTAGTCTTTTATAGTTCTTGGCAATAATAAAGGAAAAATTAATAAAACCAGTCATGAAGGCAGTTTCTTACTTTAGGTACCCAGATCCAGTGACTAAAGCTTAAAGGACAGTTTGAATGTGATATACAGCAGAAAAACTAATGGGAATAGGAAACCCCAGTGCTCAGTATTTAGTCCCTTGAGAAAGCATATCTTGATTATTTCAGAAAGCATATCTTGATTAGCATAAGAACATGTTGCTTTAAGATGGGATCACACACATTCTCTGTTCAATCCCCTTTCTACACATACTCTAACCCCACCTTAACAGCCATTCCTATAAAAGGTGTTTCATAGCCAAAAGAAGACAGCCCAACTGTGTTAAGTTTCTCAAAGTAGGTTAGCCAAGGCATATCCTATATAAAAACAGACTCAAACATTTGAATCTGACTTCTTGAGCCAGTTTTAAAATTAGATCTTCACCTGGGTCTTTAGAAAACTAAAGAAATCAAGAATCTAAGCAGTTACTTTTTTTTTTAATGCAAGACTATTTAACATGTTTCTCTTTAACAATCTTTACTATTTCCCATCTCACAGAAAAGGAAACAGAGACATTTTTTCAGCTAGCTTATTAAAAACAAAAACATTTATCAGAGATGTAATATGTGTCCATAGTTTATGCCTTCAAAAAGTCTGAAGACATAATATGAATTTATTAATGATGAGTTTTAGACAAACCCCTAGTATGTTATTGATATAGTATACATTGTTTTTATTTTTATTAGATCCTCAGTATATGCTCTCTCATCAAAGAGTGTGGTATACTTCAATAAAGGTTGGTGAAGAAACATACAATTAAAACTAAACCATCCTATATAATAAAAGCCTTATATGCAAATTGACCCAACGGCAGAACAACTGGTCGCTATGAAGTGCACTGACCACCAGGGTCGGATGCTCAACACAGGAGCTGCCCACTGGTGGTCAGTGCACTTCCACAGGGGGAGTGCTGCTCAGCAAAAGCCAGGCTCATGGCTGGCTGGTGAGTGCAGCGGCGGTGGTGGGAACCTCTCTCCCTCTACTGCAGGCGGGCGGTAAGGAGTGAGGGGACCCAGACTGCGAGAGGGATGTCTGACTGCCGACTTAGGCCCAATCCCTAGTATTAATAGCTATTAGTACTACTAATAAAAGTGTAAAAGGCACTTGTAGAAAGATTTATTGTTACATAATAACTAATTCAATCAGATTAATTCACTGTTTAAGTTGTTATTGATGGGGTGAATATTTTTCCCCTTTAATATAGCTTTAGCCCAGAGGCTTACTATTAAGTAGCTTTGTGACTTAGGTCAAATTACTTATGGATCAGTCCCTCAGTTTCCTCATTTACAAGGCAAAGAAAAAATAATAAATAAAAGTAGTACTTACTTTAAAGAATTATTCTTTGGATTATTCTGATATTGATGTAAAGCATTTAGCATTAGTTCCTGGCACTTACTAAGAACTCAGTAAAATTTACATCTTACTACCCTTTTGTCATAACTATGTTTTCCCTTCAGGGTAATTTTATACTCATGTAGGAGTCATCCACCATATTTCCTTGAGCTTATGGTTTGCTAAGTTTTCGTCATAGCATCACTTGTGTTTTCTCCTTTTGATATCACGTACATGCTCTCTCTCTTGTGTCTCTGCGTTCATCTTCCAGGAAATTGTTCTCCAATAGAATTTTCTGTGATAATGAGAATGTGCTACATTAGTGTGGTTCAGTATGATAACCACTAGCCATATGTAGCCATTGAGATCTGACTAGTGGACTGAGGAACTGAATGTTTAATTTTATTTAATTTTAGTGAATTTAAATTTAAGTAATTGGTCTTGTATTGAGGACCACAGGTCGAGGGTTTTCACCATGATGTATATCTCATTTAATGGTGTTCAAAGTTCTTTCATAAGCCTTATTTCATTTGAGTCTCCCCAAAATAATATGACATAGAATAAGTGGGATTATCCCAATTCTCTCTCTTTCTTCAACACTGCTTATTCAAGGTCTAGCACAGGGCCTAACACAGAACAGGTCTTCAGTAAACATTGATCGATTGATTGATTGATTGAATGATTTTGATACTCAGTAGTGTACTTTGCCTAAGGAATATAACTTAAAATATGCTCCACACTCTTAATTTGATGATAAATGCAGGTTTTGCAAGTACTTTTAAAAGTGAACAAAAGGATCTTTCAAGTAAATTTATCAGGAAGGTAAACAATGAAATCGTACATAAGACCGCCAGTATGACATATAAGAAGACCCACAGTGTCAAAAATTCTCTGTAATTTGTGGGAGAAAATTCCAAGGAAGATAATCCAAAAGAGCACTTTTCAGCTCAGATGATTATCAAAC
>NW_006295261.1:1344379-1350228 GCF_000327345.1 Myotis davidii | reverse complement strand
TGCTGATGGTCTGAGGGGCCTTCATAACATAGTTTTTTGGAGTATCAGAGGGTGGTGGTTGAATGAGAATCAGGAATGGGACAACAGCACAGAAGAGACTGGGGTGCTACAGATTTGTGATATAGATTTTACTTAGTCACATATTGTGTGGGCATCTGTCACACATTTCATTTCTTCCTCTTATTCTAAAGGTATTTATGTTTTCATCTTTATAAATCCAAGTGGGAGACACAATGAGTGTACAGATGGATCATATAGGTCTTCTCTGTCTTCTTAAATATATGGAATTAGGGCCCTTTGCCCCTTTGTAGATATTAGTTTTCATCACTATTATTGCCAAATTTCTGTAAAGAACATATTTGTTTTTTCCTCCTTTCTTAACATATATTTTGCTCCTTCCATATCATATATTATTTTGACTTTCCTTATGTTTTTGCTTATCACATAGTCTCTTATCCAGCTCCCCCTTAGCTTGGCTCTGATCCTCAGCACTTTCCATAAATAGTTCTCCCCAGATACTGAAAAACACTTAAAAATTTCAATAGAGCCCAGCTGGTATTTCTCAGTGGGTCAGCATCATCCTATGCACTGGGAAGTTGCAGGTTCTATTCCCAATCAAGGCACATGCCCAGGTTATGGGCTTGATCCCTGGTGGTGGGATGTGTGTGTGTGTGTGTGTGTGTGTGTGTGTGTGTGTGCGCGCGCAGGAGTCAGCCATTTGATGTTTCTCTCTCATATATATTTCCATCTTTCTCTCTCCCTCTCCACTACCTCTCTCTCTCTAAAGTAAATGAAAACATTAAAAATTTTTTCAATATATTTTTTTCTCAGCACTTGTTTTCTGGTACCTCTTCATGGCATTTGATAGCATATTGTTTCGTTAAATTTTCTGTTCTTTTGGCTTCTGCCCTACTCACCACTGTAGCCTCCTTTTTATCTCTGATCAGTTATTTGGGGTCTCTTTTCTATTTTATCATTCTGTGGTCTACTTTCCCTCATATTTAATTTTATTTTACATAGTTTCAAAATAGATTTTTTTTAGAGCTTTAAGTATTTTCTGTACTGAAAACCCTTAAGTCTTTCCTGTTGTGTGTTTTGGAACCTGACAGACCTGGATTCAAATAGTGGCTTTGCTGTTGATTAACTCTGTGACTTTAGGTATTTTGGACAAATCCAGGCACCATGGCCTCATTTATAAAATTAAAATTCTGCCTCCCTCAGTGCTATCATGCCCTATGCAAAATGGGCAGTCAACTCACAATCTCTCTCACATCTTTCCCTTTTTCTTTCTTACCACAGCCAAAATAACTCCTTTTCTCATTTAAGAAAGAGTAGTTAATACCATCTTATAAATATTTTATTTTATGAGTTTAAAAATAAAACAAACAAACAAAAAACCCAGTGTGCTCACAGAAGTGATATAGTGTGATGTCTGTTTTAAAAGATCTGTCTTCCATCCTGGAAGAATATATAATAAGGGGGTGAGAAAACGGAGGCACTTTAGATTTGACTGTAGTGATCTGGTGAGAGGTGATGAGGACAGCCACTGTGTCTACTCCAGTGTGAAAAAGGAAGAGGGGCAGGAGGTGAGTATGTTTTAGGACAGTGATGGCGAATCTTTTGAGCTCGGCATGTCAGCATTTTGAAAAACCCTAACTTAACTCTGGTGCTGTGTCACATATACAAATTTTTTGATATTTGCAACCATAGTAAAACAAAAACTTATATTTTTGATATTTATTTTATATATTTAAATGCTATTTAACAAAGAAAAATTAACCAAAAAAATGAGTTCACATGTTCCTCTGACATGTGTGTCATAGGTTCGCCATCACTGTTTTAGGAGTAGAGCAGAACATTTTTACAGGGCCACTTTGATGTGAGGTTGTTCGTGATCATTACAACCATTACATTTTTAACTTTTAAAGTTTTAAAGTCACATGCACCACAGAATGCCTTATACCTAATCTCTGAGCATAAGATTCGGGGGAGGGGAGGCCTGAAATTTCTGTTATACGTATTACTTAGTATTTTAAAAAATATACCTTTTAAAAATTTGTTTTTGAAATAATTGTAAATATGCCATCATAGTGTGCTTCAAAAGTAATATCGTGCATCTATCTTCATGGAAGTTAAACGAAAGAACTTGCCTGGTTAGTTGTAGTTTTGGGAGAGACATTTAATGTAGTTCGAGAGGCTTCCTAGTTGTCTCCCCTGTCTATTATTACCTCTGTAAATTCAGGCTCTTTTCTGTACCTGGATTATCTTCTTATCTCCTCTACTTAATGTTCATTATTCAGCTTGAGTGTAAGTTTTCTATGAAAGTGTTTTTCCCCTGAAATTTCATAGTTCTTATAAATTCAATTCATTTTTATACATTCTCATATACCATTTTATAATAATAACTAGAGGCCCGGTGCACAAATTTTTGCACAGGTGGGGTCCCTAGGCCTGTCGGCCCAGCCTGTGCCCTCTCACAGTCTGGGACTCCTCAGGGGATGACCACCTGTTGGCTTAGGCCAGATTCCCCAGGGCGTGGGCCTAAGCTTTTTTTTGCCTTTTATGTGTGGGGCGGGGCAGACGGGGCGGGTGGCAGCACTATCTGAGTGGCCGCCTGACCCAGCTCGAGATCCGGGTCTGCCATCTGCAAACGGGGGAGACAGGGCAGACACCTTGGGATTGGGTGTGCCATCTGCCACCAGGGGAGCGGGCCTAAGCCATCAGGTGGTTATCTCCCGAGGGGTCCCAGACTGTGAGAGGGCACAGGTTGAGCTTAGGGATCCCTCCCCCTCCACGCCAGTGCACAAATTTTTGTGCACCAGGCTTCTAATGTGTGTGTGTGTGTGTGTGTTATTTTGTGTGTTTATTCCTTAATTCATTGAAATCTTGTTTTCAGCTCCTGTGTTTCCATTATTTGCAAAATGAATAAGAAAACTCTTGAAGAGAAAACAATGCTATATTTTGCTTTGTATGCACTTTACTTTTCTGGGGTAGTAGATGACTCCTTTGGCTTGTAGGACTTCACTCTGACTTGGATTTCCTTCTTGGCCTTCTTCCTTCTTAACTTTTTCTTGTTGATCCTTTTCATGCAGGTCTTCCTTAAAGTTCTGTTTTTGTCCTCTTCTTTTCTCCTGTTTTGTATCATGGTGATCTGTGGGTGAATTGCACAGTGGTGTCTTGCCCACATTCTTCTCTGTTGGACTCTGTATATTCAGCCACTTATTACCTACCTGTGCTTGATAATCCCACAAAGACTTCCAACTCAACATAGCCAACATTGAGCTTCTTCTTAACTATCCTCCAATATCTAAACTACTCTTTGCTCCTCCTTTATATCTTGGTCTGAGTGAATGGTACTGATA
Source organism: Myotis davidii (assembly GCF_000327345.1). Taxonomy (NCBI): domain Eukaryota; kingdom Metazoa; phylum Chordata; class Mammalia; order Chiroptera; family Vespertilionidae; genus Myotis; species Myotis davidii. Next base: position 1,346,866 of record NW_006295261.1, on the reverse strand, counting down.
TTCACTCAGTTAATCCTCCAACTTCCAAATTTCTTGGTAAGGAAGAATTACAAATTATGTAATAATTATGAGTTCTGCCTAGCAACTACTGGACTTTTAATATGAGAACATTATTGAATAACATACCTATCACCCATAAAAAAAGTGTAATTCCCCCTCTCCCCCTTTAAGTATATGACTAAAATGCTCTAGTCCAATAGTATCTACTAGCTAAACTTTAAAAGATATGGATTGGTGAGAGGGAAAAATGTCCCAAAATGCTTTCTTTTCAGTAATGCAGAAGATTAAAAAAAAAATGACCACCCCTCCCGACAAGTAGGATCCTTATGTATTTGCAAGCTTAGGAAATGTATGCCAAGGAAATGATACGGCTTTTGGGGAAGAGATCTTCATTATCTCAGCCAACAGCGGCCTTCGGAAGCAATGACATCATTGTGGCTTCCCCGACTTCAAAGAATTCAGGCAAGAGCCAAAGCCTTGAAACTGAGGCAGCTCCTTTGTCAGACGTAGTTCAGAAGAGAAGACACAAAGGGCCTCCCTCTGAGTCATGGCAGGCTTTGCGATTCCTCTGTTGGCCCCTTTGTGAAAGCTCATGACTGGACTTGTAGAAGATTAACCCCTTAACATTTCTGTAAAAAACACACACACACAGAGATGCAAAGCAGCTCCATCACCTTTCTCCCTCTCTCTGTGAATTCGGTATTATGGTGGGCAGTGAATTATTTTGAATTCCCTCAGAGAGGCCAGGGCAGTCAATGGGGACTGTGAATGAGGGTCCTCTGAGGGGCTCAGATGTGGGTTTTCTTGGGCTTTCACTGTTCTTTATAGCATTATTCCCCTGAAAGAGTTTCCTCTACGAGTGGGGTCAGTCTAGAGACCTTTATAGTGCTTGAAGTAATCCACCCTTTAATCTGTTCCTTCCTGTGGGAAAATCAGTATGAAAAACGTGTGAGCTAGTATTTATGTCCAGACATAGACTGTTTAGAGTGTTTGCTTTTAATTTACTACTATTTGAAAATAGCCTTTTTTCCCAATTTAGTTTTAATAAAGACAAAGATTCAAAAAACTTATTACATGGCTTGTGCTGATATTATCTAGTCATATATGAAAAGTGAAGAGTTGATGTTCTTAGCCTTGTTTCCTATCCTGGATTATTATTTCATTAATCCAGCAGATACTACACATTTTAAAAAGTAAGCGTATACTATTTTATTATGAAATAAATGATCTTTATATCCTTTTTATTTTCCTGCTTCAGAGTTTACTTATGTATTTTGTGTATGGAAAGGATTGTATTTTGTCATTATATATTGAAATATGTTTCAGGGTAACAAAATTTAGCTCTTGACTTTCATGGCAAAATTGGTGGCATCGGTAACAAATCGCATTGATGTCTTTTGGTATGAGATCATATTTGGGAGATGGGATAGTGAGATAAGACATTTGCTTGTTTTTCTGTTGCTCAATTTATAAAATTTAATCATACATTCATGTATTATATACTTGAAAAAATTACAATAACAAAGAGGAAAGTTTATTAGCCTGGGAGAAGTAGTGAGCACTTATTTCAGGTTCTGCTTATTCTTGCTCAAAGTCTATAAGAATCATATCTCATGGTAGTTTTCAATTCCAATCTAAAAACTCCAGATCACTAGGAATAAAGAAAGGAGATGGGGAATAATATTTTCATCATAAAATATCTGAAGGATAGAATGTTTTTAGGCACAATCTTTTGAAGAGAAAGAATACATCAATGTTTCCTTTTTAGTTCTTGACTGTTAGAAACAAAGTAAAGTTAGCTGTCTTCGTTGATCTTAGAAATAGTGCAGAGTAAATAGGGTTTAGTCAATGAAAAAAAATTTCTTTATTCTCTTTACCACTCTTTTTCCCTTCTAGACTGTTCTTGGAGAAAATTGGTCATGTGCTTTAAGCCTAGCTAACACCTTTCCAAGGGCCCAATATAGGGACATGCAAAGACAAAACTATAAGGGTAATTAGAATTTTCAAATAAAGTGAATTTTCAGTACAAAATAATGTTATGATGTAATCATATGATTAAGGGGGTGGACTTTTCTGATGTGGGAAGGCAAGAAGAAATTTGTGGTAAGGTAAGTAGTGATAGATAGGGCTATACTTGGGGAAAACAGATTAGAAATACAAGGATAGCCAAAAGTAGGTTTAGAGTTGTTCAAATGGAAAACAATATAGTAATTAATGAGATGTACTGGTTAATAATTATGGATTTTGTAATCAAAGAAAACACGATAATTTCAAGAGAAACATCAAAAGTGCTTTATTCAGAGTAATGTCCATCACTAGCTACACATTTCCCCATCTTTCAGGCAATTTGTGGATACCATCCCAATAGAACTTTCCTTGTTTTGAGGCAAACCATTCAGAGACCCAATTTTCCACTTCATATGTTTTGAAGTGCTGCTCAGAAAGTGCATGTGCCATCGATTGGAACAAGTGGTTATCTGAAGAGAA
>NW_006295261.1:1323648-1344262 GCF_000327345.1 Myotis davidii | reverse complement strand
TTTGTTCAGTTGATGTGGCACCCATTTTCCTTCCTTTAAAATCTTTCCCATTGCTTGTAAACGATCGGAAATTGTTTACCAAGCAACGTTTAATCTTTCTGCAAATTGTTCTTGAGTTTGACATGCATCTTCATCCAACAATGCTTGTAATTGTTGGTCTTTAAACTTTTTCGGTTGACCTGGACGTTATTTGCCTTTCACGTCTAAATCATTACTTTTAAAGCATTTAAACCAGCATTCATAAGTATCCTGAGATGGAACACGCTCACCATAAGCTTCCCGAAGGATACGATAACTTTTTCTTTAAAGTAATGAATTAAAACTTCCAGCAAATGCTATTTTTTTGGGCATGAAATTTAACATTTTTTAAGTGTAACAATATCTATGATAACACCTTCAGAAAATTAGACATATGAAGTTATTCTCTTTATCTTTTTATATTTTTACAGAGAGGAAGGGAGAGGGATAGAAAGTTAGAAACATCGATGAGAGAGAAACATCGATCAGCTGCTTCCTGCACACTCCCTACTGGGGATGTGCCTGCAACCAAGGTACACGCCCTTGACGAATCTAACCTGGAACCCTTGAGTCCGCAGGCCGATGCCCTATCCACTTAACCAAACCGGTTAGGGAGATATATGAAGTTTGGAAGTTTGCTGTCAGTACAACAAAATAGCATACGTATCAAATCGCATATATATCAACATGTGTGTAACTCCATCAATTGAAAACAATCTGCATTATTAACTGGTGCACCTGGTATATCAAAGCCTAAATGACCCGTAGCTATGACATGCACTGACCATCAGGAGGCAGACGCTCAACACAGGAGCTGCTGAGCGACAGCAACTTTGCAGAGTGCCCTCTTGTGCTCCAGGACCCCTTGGGGGATCTTGGACTACAGGTTTTGGCCCAATCCTCACAGGCCAGGCCGAGGGCCTCTAGTACAATGATACACTCTGTTTCACATACTCACAACTGTAAACCTACAACTGCTTGACACTGAACTCCTTCCTGTCCCTGTTGCTTCTCCTCTTGTTCCTAGATGACATGGCGAGACCTGGCTGTAGCTGCCTGTCCCAGGTGAAGCTCAGGAAACCTGAGCAGCATGGTGCCCTGGAAAGGGCCTGGGTCTCTGGGAGTCAGGAAACATAGTTCTGGTCCGCCTTTGCCTCTCTCGGCGAGATCTAAGGCGCTTGTAGCTACCCTCCAGATGGACATATTAGGTGGTAAGCTCCTTTACACTCATGGTCCTCAGCATAGGACCTAGCACCTGGAACATGCTCCTAATACAGTTTTTTTAAATTTTTGTTTGTTAATCCTCTCATGAGAATATTTTTCCCTTGATTTTTAGAGAGAGTGGAAGGGAGGGGGAGAGACAGAGAGAGAGACACATCGATTGGTTGCCTCTCATATGCACCCAGACTTGGGCTGCGGATCGAGCCTGCAACAGAGGTACCTGGCCTTGACCAGAACGGAACCCAGGGCCCTTCAGTCTGCAGGCCAATGCTTTGTGCACTGAGCCAAACTGGCTAAGGTCTAATACAGTTTTTGAATGAAGGTGTGAATATACACCATTTTTCTGGTTGTAAAAGTAGGGTGGTGTTGGGTGTTTAGAGGTTGTCACATGTCTTAAGGTTCCCTTAAGCTCCTAAACCCAGATTTTAGATCTAGGTAATGTGGAACAGCCTTGACATGGTATCCAGCCTCTGTGTTTAACAACAGCCTCATGATCACCATGCTGTGTTTTTTTATCTTGACCTGCATTATTTAACAGGTTCCTTTTAGGAAGTGCTGCTTCCTTTTAGTGAGGTTTTAAAGAGATTCAATCATAGGTAACTGCCATTTCTGTAGGTCCAAAATAGTTGAATACTGACAGTTTTCAAATGGTGCAATTAAAGTTCTTTATCCGAACTGTAGGCACAGAAGTTTGGCTTCTCATTATTCCCCCTCCCCCATTCCTTCATCTCTGTCTCCCCCAGCCCCTTCTTGTCTCTACTCACAATGCCTTGGATGATCTGACCTTCACTTTCTTGGCTGACCAGCCTATTTTATTACCAATCTCTTTACCTGTGCACACTCCAGCTGCACTCACATTTTAGTTCCTGGACTGCTAAGCTTTCTCTTCAATGTGGGCCTTTGGAAATGCCCTTTCTTTGGCCAGGAATGCTCTGCTCTTTCTTCCGTCTTCCTCTGCTCCTCAACCCCGTAACCTAGCTTGGCCAACACCCATTTTAGCAATGGACAGGGGATAAGGGACACAGAATAAACAAACTGTTTCATACTGAGGGGTGAAAAGTGCTATTGGAAAAAGGATTTTCTTTTCTGTAACTTCCCTGACCCTGTATTTCACATCTCACCTGTAAATGATGGTACCCACAAGGGAGCACAGTGCCATGGATGTGGTCTGATGAGCAGAGACTGCAAAGGGAAGGAAGATACATAATTCTGTCATTACGATTTTTTTTTTTAAGGCAGTCAGCTGTTTAAAAATGTTGAGCTCATAGTGATTTTTTCCATTGCCCCGGACATAAAAGGAGCTTAAAAAATTTTTGGCCAGAATTTCATTTTTTCTAGGAGCCCAGGAAAAAGGGATCATCATGGGGGAAGTTAAGAAAGTGTGGCAGTTTTCAGGAACAGTTATTTTAGTTTTTAAAAATAGCTGTCAGATATTTATAGAGCAGCTCAGGCCGTGAAACGCTTTCCCAGGCAGGTGCTCTTGCCGGGCTTTGGAATGCTGTGCGGGGGGAATGCTGCTGCAGCCTTCCTTTCCCTCACAGGAGGACGCAGCCTTTTGCTCCTTCCTGTATAACAACATTAGCTTCGCCAACATTATGAGTAATCGGTATAGGAAATGGAGTTATTTTTGGTTGAATATTATGTTTTCATAAAGCATGAGATAATAGGAAATGAAGTGGATGAAATAAGTACAGTTAAAAATACAGGCTTTGGATCAAAGCTGCCTGGGTGAATCTGGACTCCACCTCAGACAGTGCTTAAACTCTCTGTGCCTCAGTTTCTGTACATGGAAAATGAAGGGGGATCGGTGCCATCCTCATTGGGTTATTTCAAGAATGAAATGAGGTGACATGCTTTATGTACATAAAGTTAAGCAACTATCAATATTTCCATGTACTTGCTTTAGATCTCTCTGTTTAAAAAAATATGAAACATTATGGATATAATGTTCCACTACCCATATGCCTTTCCACTCTCTCCTATGGGAGGGTTATTCATTCACAGATTTTGGTACGAATTATTTTTGTGAACGTTTTATATTTTTACTAGTTCTATATACAATATTAGTCAGGGTCTCTGGGCACAAAAGGGTTAACATAGCAATTCTAAGATTGCTGCCCTTAGAAAGGTCTGCCTGCAAGGTTTGTCCTTGGTTGGTGTCTGAGAACTTGGATTTCAAGAGGTTCCCACCGTCCTCAGAACAGATAAGAGAGGCTCCCTGTGCCTAAACTGTACAAACACCGCGGCTGATGCTAACCACCTTGTTTTCTGGGAATCTGGAGGTTTGGTTTGTGCCAGGCAGAGGTGGCCTGCGCAACTAGCCCCCAATTAAAAACTTTGGGTACCAAGCCTCTAATGTAGACCACATTTCCTGTGTGATCACAACTAATGGCTGGGGGGATTAAGTGTGCATTGTGGGACTCCAGTGGCAGAAGACTCCTGGAAGTTTGCTTCCTTTTTTTTTCTGAACTTCACCCCAACTGCCTTTTCCCTTTGCTGATTTTTCTTTGTATTCTCTCACTGTAAGAAATCGTACCCGTGGGCATTGCTGTAGGCTGAGTCCTGTGAGTCCTTCCAGCGAGTGATTGAACCTGGGGGTGGTCTTAGGGAGTATAGGCTTTGTATTGGTTGGGATATAGGCTGAGGGGCTGCAAGGAGGCCCCAGAATGCAGTGACTTGAACAAGAAAGACATTTTCTCACTTATTTTTAATGTAATAGGTTAGAAGTTGAGAGATCATTAGGGACAAAGATAAATGGCCAGGCAGCACACACATATGGTCCTGGAGCTGGAGCAATGCACGTTAGGGAGAATGTATGGGGACAGCCGCACTGGGACAGTCCTTCTCTTGCCCATTGCATTCTAGCATTCTAGGGCAGCACAGAAAACTCTAGCACACGTGTGTGTGTGTGTGTGTGTGTGTGTGTGTGTGTGTGAGAGAGAGAGAGAGAGAGGAGGCGGGGAGACCAAATGGAAATCATTTACTTATTTTAAATTGAATTTATTAGGGCGACACTAGTTCACAAAACCATACAGGCTTCAAGTGTACAACCCAGTAAAACATCATCTGCACACTGCATCATGTGCCCATTGCACCAAGCAAAGTCTGTTTCTGTCCCCATCCCCTGCCCCACCCTCTTTGCCCACCTCCACCTCCACCTCCACTTAACCCCCAAGCCCCTTTCCTTTTGGCTATCACCATGTCTACGTGGTGTGTGTGTGTGTGTGTGTGTGTGTGTGTGTGTTTAATCCCTCCACCTTTTCCCCCATCTCCCTTCTCCTCTGACAGCTGTCAGTCTGTTCCAGGTATCCATGCCTCTGTTTTTATTTTGTTTGTCAGTTTATTTTGTTCATTAGAATCCACATATAAGTGAGGTCATATGACATTTGTCATTCTCTGACTGTTGTATTTCACTTAGCTGGCTGGGGTTCAGGTCTAATAGTTGCAATTACAGCTGTGACATGGCAAGTTAGCAAGAGGATTTGTCATATCAGCATTCATGGTTGAGAAAACTCTTATTTTCTCTCTAAGCTAATGGGAAAGTTTTGAATATTCTATCTACAAATTGGTCAGTCTTTTAGTGATCCTGACTTTATCCAAGAGTCTCTGTGCCCCAGTCCTTTTCTCTTATCCTCCTTTGGGTGTTAAACTCTGTGCTCCTATTTAACTGAGAGGTTACTATTCCCCCTCCTCAAAGAAAACCCCTCCCACCCAGTCTTAACCTCCTCCTTACCTGGCTGTTTAATGTGACTTATACTTCAAGGAAGGTTTTTAGTTCCTTCTTTATTTCTGGTGCTGGTGGACTCCTTCTATATTGCAAGTTTAGGTTTTATCTAAAATAATTAGGTTATATTTCAGGTAGCATTTCTGGCAGCTTTTTATTATTAAGTTCATAATATTCCTTTATTGTTTGATTATAGCTAGTGATTTTTTGGTAAAGAATCATAACAGAATGGCCCCTGCGATTTTGTTGTTGTTTTTTAAAACAAGATAGGCTAATTCAATAATTGAAGACTTAGCCTATTTGACTAATTTATAGGGAAAAATCAACTAATTGATCAGCTGAGTGGGCTGACTCTCTATATTCAGTGTTTTCTCAGTGGCAAGCATAACAAAGGTCCTTGGTTTTTTTCCCTTCCCTTCCTCCTTCTCTCTCCCTTTCTTCTCTCTTTTCCTCCCCTCCCCTCCTGACCTCTTGCTATGGTGGTGTCTGTTGATCAGCCCTAGCACTCTGTGTTTGGCTTTCTTGTTCAAGGAGATGAAGATGAGCTGATCATTGATGGACCATAAAGGAGAACTGTTTTTATAATTTATCCAGATATAAACATTACTTAGTGGCCTTCCTCCTTGTGAATTTATAACTGTTTTGGAAGGGAATGGTAAATTAGAAAGACCTGCAATGTTGATATGTTGTTTTTCTCCAGCAGAGAAGATGCATTTAGACAGTCTCTGTGTTATCTGATATACACATATGATTAAACAAACTATCCTACCTGCTTCTATTGAAGAATGACTTCATCCCCTTCTTTCCTCTCTCTTGCAGTTCCTCTGTCTCTTCTTTCTATTCATCCTTTATTCCTTTTGCGTAACATGAAATTTGGAATTGATTAACATCAGATGCAAATAAGATTATCTATTCTGATGAACAAATGACTAGAATCTCTTCTATGAACACTGCTTGAATTCCTGGCCTTGGCTAGATACCTTACACATTATTTCCGTTGTCCCAGAAAAATAGGAACATGATGACAGAGTAGAATCATAATCTCTATTGCCAAATTTATATATATATATATATTCAGTGATGGAGACTAATATTGTCTTTATATATGATGAGTAGCTTATTTTTTCAGTGATCAGTAATATGTTTTTAGTTATTTTCTATTTCAATGGCAAATGAAGCAGAGATTGGCTGCTAGTAATTACTTGACAATTACCTGGATTTATGTTTTTATACTTTGATGTGAGAAAATTACTTCTTTAGTGTCGGATGTAGCTAAGTAGCATTCTTTAAAGACTTGTAAAAACACTACTTTTTTCATCTTTTGTTAATTATAGACGTGGGACAGCACTTACTAGTAAGTTGTATTTTTTGAGTCTTAGTCTTTTAATCAAAGAAGAAGAGACTGAACCCTTTTGTGTTTTGACCAGCACCACTTAAATTGCCTTAGGTAACAAATTCAAGTTAATTTCAAGGGGAAATTTTGTATTCACCATGGGAAGTTCACCCCAGAACTACAGGGGCCTCTTCTTACTAATTAACCTTATGCACTATAGCTGGAGTGAAGTAAGACTCATTCATAACAACCCCAATATATACCTCCATACCCGATACCCTTCCTCACACTGTAAATCTGTAGGTAGTTTGACACCTTATTTATACTTAGGAGATTTGAACACAGAAATTGGCAGAGGAGTAGTACCTGGTTAATGATGTCAATATTTGGAGAAGGTATTTTCTGGTTAAGAATTTTTGTTAATATTTATGATAAATTTAAGAGATAGAAAGTGTAGTTGCTCAGATCACAGCTTAAGAATAGCTGAAATTCTGACCATCATCAATCATGAGGCTATGTCCGTGGACCTCTGTTTCATGGTCTATAAAATGGGTCTAATAACAGCAATGCCTGCCTCACGTAATTGTTGTGATGATAAAATAAAATGTTGATATGAAAACATCTTGAAACCTATAAATATCTTATGATTTTAGTTGTCTAATATTCAATATCAGCCAAAACATTTAGTCTTCTAAAGGGAAGGTACTCAGAATTTAAAGAGAAATTCTAATTAGTAATTTCTATCTTGATAATGTCTATTAATTTTGAAAAATTTGGTAGCTTTTATTCTAAAACTCCTTTAACAGTCAGAGATGAAGAACCTTAAGATTTTGGATAAAATTAGCTATTAATAAGCTAGTGGATTTCCAAAAAGACATGCTAAGTTCATCGCACTGTGGATCTGCTTCATTACAAACCCTTGAAACACCAGAGTGTTTATATGCCTTGGTTATTTTTGAGGAAATGGCTCTGTGGGTTTAAAGGGCAGGTTCTTGAGTTAGACTGTCTGCATTTGAATCCTATCCTCAACTAAGTTATCTATTATTTTATTTTTTAATTGCTCATGAAAATGTTGTAATAGTGCCCTGGGTATTTGTCCAGGTGATTTATATACCCTCCCTCCCTCTCTCCCTCCCTCTCTCCTTCCCTCCCTCTCTTCCACCTTCCTTCTCTTTCTCCCTCTCCCTCTCCTTTCACCTCCCTCCATCCTCCCCCTTGCTCCTCCACTCCCTGCCTTGCTTTCTGATGCTTGCTTTGTCATTGCACAATGCTCTTTTCCAATAGAAAATACTGGATCATTCCAGAAGTGAGCTTCTGTCATTTGTTTTGGAATGGGGAAGATGCACCAACTATACATTTTTAAAAAGTGGGAAAAACATTTCTTGATACAGAAGAAACTTTCTATTCCCAAGATATATAATAAGGCTATAAATTTTACTTCCAGGAAAGAGCTGTTTATCCAGCAAGAGATCCTTTCAATAAGAAAGCTATAGTGAATCCTACTGTAATCCCCAGGAGTATCTATAATAATAAAAGCGTAATATGCAAATCTACCAAACAGCCATCTGGACGTATTTCTGGACGACCATACAGATGAAGCCAGGGCTGCAACCGCCTGCGGCTGTGAGGATGGGATTGAGGCAGCTTCTGAGGCTGCAAAGGCTACTCTTTCACGGATTTCATGTATCGAGCCTCTAGTTTTTAAATAACTGCCTATTTTAAAAGTTTAACTATTTTAAAAGTTGTAATTTATATATTGGTGATCAAAGATACAGAAAAATATATTTGCATGTGATACTGGATATATTTGAATATGATACTGAATATATTTGAATATGATATCAATCCAGTTATCCTATGGGTTCCAGGTTGAAAATCTAATCGAGTAGCTCTCAATCCTTAATATGCAGCTTACTCTAGCCCATGAGGTTTGTGATAATACAGATTCCTGGATTCCATCCCCAGCTATTCCAATTTAATAAGTTTGGGGGTCTTACCTGAGGATCTGTGTTATTAACACATTTTATTAGTGACTAGAGGCCCGGCGCACAAAAATTTGTGCACTGGGTAGGGGGGCGTCCCTCAGCCCAGCCTGTGCCCTCTCGCAGTCTGGGACTCCTCGGGGTATGTCCACCTGCTGGCTTAGGCCAGCTCCCCGAGGGGATCAGGCCTAAGCTGGCAGTCAGACATCCCTCTGGCAGCCCGGGAGCCATCAGGGCATGTCCACTTGCCAGCAGGGAGCAGGCCTAAGCTGCTCAGACATCCTTACTGCTGCTGAGGAGGCGGGAGAGGCTCCCACCACCACGGCTGTGCTGGCAGCTGGCAGCCTGACTTGTGGCTGAGCAGAGCTCCCCCTGTGGGATGGTGGGGGCTGGCTGGTCTTCCCTGAAGGGGGTCCTGAATCATGGTGGGGATCCCCTTGGGGAACGGGGCCGGCCTGAGCGAGAGTTCACAGGGGGTTTGCAGGAGGACCATGACCCCATCAGGGCGGGTGGGTCTCTGCTGGGGGTGGGGCCAGCCTGGGTGAGGGGCTGAGGACTGTTTTCAGGATGGCCACGCCCCCCGGCAACCCAAGCTCCCAGCTTCTCCTCTTTTTCTTTTTTTCTTTTTTCTGGGATTTATTTATCTTCTATAGTTGAAACTTTGTAGCCTTGAGCTGAGCCCAGTGCCAGCCAGGTCAGGTGGGAAGCTTGGCTTTCTCCATCACCGGGTGTTACTCAAGCCTCCTGCTCACTCCAGCTCCATGGCCGCCACCATCTTAGTTGGGTTAATTTGCATACTCACTCCTGATTGGCTTGCGGGAGTGGCTTGCAGGCATGGCTTGAACATTGTGGAGGGACTGTTAATTTGCATGTTTCTCTTTTATTATATAGGATTCTTGTTCCACAGCTAGGTTCAAGAATTAATGATACATCTTTTAACCCCAATTTAGATATCGGGTTCCCAAGGATATGTGAATGGGAGTTTAAGGAAAAGGGAAACTTTTGAGTGGCTTGACAAGTTAGATCCGTAACTTTCCATGCATTTAACCTGATTTTCCTGCAAACAACAGAATAAGACTAGACTAATTTAAGCAAAGGAAAAAAAGAATGAGTTGAAAGGATTCTGCATAGTTCAGAGAATCAACTGAGCAAACAGGTGCTAGATTGACAACAGTGAAGCAGCTTCGAGATCTTCATTTGCTGAGTCATGGAGATGCTCTCCGAGCTATTGTGGGATGACTCAGTTCCAACAGCCATCCATTCCTTTAGGTCTCTTCTAAAGATTAAAAATTTGATTGGTTTGTATGGGACTTATGTCTACTCCTGTGTTTATAAGCAAAGGTCTATGTTTGGCAGTTAGTCAGAGTTGCTTTCAGAGATAAAATACTAAGAGAAAAAAAATAAAGACACCAGCAATAGATTCTGCCTTTTTGACTCCCAAGGACTCTCTTTCCATCATATGTACAATTCCAAAAGTTCCCTTACTTAATATAAATGTAGAATTTCCTGAATATAGTTATAGGTGTCCTTATACTCCAATGGATGATGTCCTAAAATCATACTATCAAGTGGCCACTGGTCTTCAGGTCTAGGTGATAACAATTTTCCTCTAGATTTATTATCATAAACATATTCTGTAATGTGCAGACCAGAAGGTATATATAGACACCTCCTTACATACCATATATATCTTAATAGGGAGTACAAAGATGAAAGAAAATATTACAAAGTATGTATGTGATGTATGTATGTTATTTCAAACTTTTTTTAAAAAAATATATTTTATTGATATTTTACAGAGAGAAAGGGAGAGGGATAGAGAGTTAGAAACATTGATGAGAGAGAAACATCAATCAGCTGCCTCCTGCACACCTCCTACTGGAGATGTGCCCGCAACCAAGGTACATGTCCTTGACCGGAATCGAACCAGGGACCTTTCAGTCCGCAGGCCAACGCACTATCCACTGAGCCAAACCGGTTAGGGCTCAAACTTTTTTCTTAAGTGGTTTCTAGGTCATAACTTATATTTGTAAATTGTTTTAGTCATTCTGTATTGTTCTTGCCTTCTCTAGGAATCTTAGCCAATGATGAGGTTAAAATGGCTGGCATAGGGAAAAGAGGAGGGGAGGGGAGGACGGGAAGAGATTAACCAAAGAATTTATATGCATATATGCATAACCCATGGAATAATTAGGTGAAGGCCTGCTGGTAAAGGGGGTCAAGGGAGGGAAACAAAGGACATCTGTAATACTTTAAACAATAAAGGTAAATTTTTTGAAAATGACTGGCATATAGTTTAAGCTTTTCATATATTGGAACTATTGTGTTCTCTGCTTAAATATTCTTCCCTCTATTTTTAAAAAATCCAGCAGTACTCAGAATTACAGTGTTAAGGGGGAAATTGGTTATTAGTCATTGATTATAATTTTTAAAGACTCAAATACTTGTTTGTGGATGCTTATATTTTGGCTTTTGTTGAAATAGTACCATACTAGTATATCACTGGTTGATAGCATAAAATATAATGTAAGAGAGTAACTTCGTCTCACAAAGTTTTATTTCCCAAATTGAACTTTCAAAAGGTCATTCTTTCAGGTACATAGAAAAACAGTATGAATCTTAAATGTTAGCCTATTGACTTATTTTCAATTTTTTTTTTACTTGAACTGAACTTGTTCATTAGAGACATCATTATGTGAGATACATATTGTTGGATAAGGAATTCAGATGGTGATTCTGGGAGATTCATGCTAAGCAATAAAAGTAAAGCTAAATGTCAAACAAGTTTCCGTGTCAGTGAGAACAACTGCTCAGTCTTCCACAGTGAAATTAGACAATGTGTTCAATCTGTCTGATCCTGTTAATAATACGATGCTTTACAACTGGTTTACCATGGCACTTTTATGTACCATAATTGGGTTATTGCTGTGTTATTATAGTGATCCCCTTAACGTTGGCACCAAGTGTCCTTTTCTGTGTGCTGTAGTGTGTCATACACATTTTATCATTAACAGTGTGTGCCATGATGTGTAATAGGTTACGAAGATATCTTTTTTCAAGATATTGCATCACAATGGGGATGGATCCTATACTTGGCAAGTTGGGCCATTAACAGAGGTGAGATCCAGACTAGTCTTGTAACTGTTAAGGTCATGTTGTTGACCTCCCATGCACAGCCTCATTTACTGCCACCAGAGTGCTGAGCTGGTTGAGCAAGGAGAACAACTGACATGTATGGAAGGAGTTATCCTGCCTCCTGCCCATCTGATTAATAACTCTTCTTCAGGGAACCTTTGGTTAGCATTCATATGGGATACAGATAACCTCAGAACCTGGTCCCATTCCAAAATATCTCTCCCGACTTTTCCTTTGCACTTCTTGATCATCAAGTTCCAATTTCATTTCTTCCATGACTACAATTACTTGACTAGACATCCCAGGAATTGGTATGTAGATCTAACCTTGGGCTGTGTCTCCCAGACAGAATGGAAAGTGATGCACAGTGTTTTGTTTCAGCCAGCTGTGGACTATTATTCTTCATTGATAGTTAGCTCCATCCCTGAATGAACCTACAACACTTTCACAGTCCATTTCAGCATGGTCCCTGTATGTCTCATAGAAGCTAGAGACTTTTCATCTTTAGTTAGTAAAAAGGAACTTCTCAGGAGCACATGGATGTGAATTGAGTGAGAAGCAGGAAAGCATCAGGAGCAGGCATACATACTGGGTATGTGAGCAGAGTGATCAACAGTTCGTGCATTCAGAATCTGAACCCATATAGATCATGTTCATTGGCTGATGGGGAAGGACTGCTTTTTGAGATGCCTGTCATAACAGTACAATTAATTAGATAACTCTCAATTCAGGAGTGGAAGATAAAGTTACATGGTTATTTAGAATCCCATGATCAGGCCTTCAGTTTCATAAGAGATCAGTGGGAAACTAAGAGTTATTTTTAAAAATAGTTATATCTATATTTTATCTATATTTTATCAACAATAAAAATATATTTTAAAAAAGAAACTTCCTCCTATAGTTTGTAGAACAAATTGGATGATCTCTCAAAAACAAATAGTTATTTGCTTATGTGTACTTGGTCTTATGACTATTCCTTAAAACATATAGAGGCTCTGCTGCGATTCTTTCACTAAAACTTGTCAGAGCCTCCATATAGCATCCAATATGTAAAGACACTTCACATACCATCTGATGGTCTGATCATGAAAACTAAAAATAGAGCAACTTGTACTGTATGTTGTGTACCTTTTTTTAAATTTTGTTTTGCTTTGGTCCCCTAAAAATTGACAGCTAAAAAAAAAGGAGAGTGGGTCGTTGATGAATGTCACTTCCAAAGTTAGAGTGGCTAGCTAGATTCTTAATCCTCCTTAGTGGGTGGTTCTACAGGATCTAGCAACTTGTTATTCACTGTAGAAGAAATGTGCTGATATTCTTTAAGCCACTGTAGCCTTGAAAACTTTACTGAGCTGGCAAGATCATGTATTTTTATGAGATTTATTTCTTGATTTCTGCAACACATTTGTTTCTTGTCGTTGGGGATAACTGCTATTTCCTGCTCCTAGAACCTGTCTGTAATATGAATTCAATATTGTAGACTAGAATGGTGCAGCATGGGATTGTGTAAGAAAGATTTGTTGTATTCCTAATGCAAAATGTTAAAGGTATACTGATGGTTTTGCCAGTATACCTTGCTAGTGGTATTCTTGTCCTAACAGAATGGAGAAGAAAAGTAGTACATTTATCATATGACAGCTGCATATTAGGTGAAACAGGCTATGTTAGTTAATATAGTCACAAACAATATATGGAGCAATAACTATAGTTAAAATCACCACTTTATTACTTTTATGAAAACCCACTATCATTCTTTAAAACTCGAATTCAGTATTTGTGGTTAAAAGTAAAATCATCTTTTTACTTTATCAAACATTCTAGGCTCTATGATTGATTTGAATTTATTTCTTATAAAAATCATGAAATGTTAGTGAGAGAAGAGGTGTTTTTTCTGTTCAAAAAGTTTATTGAATCTATTTACCTGGATAACTACTTATTTAAAAAATTATCGGTGTCTGTGTGTTTTTATTTGTTTTTTTCTGACTTGTTTATTCATTTTGTTTTCAGTTTTATGTCCCACATATAAGTGAAATCATATGATTCTTGACTTTTCCTGACTTATTTCACTTAGCATTATATTCTCAATATCCATCCATGTCATTGCAAATGGCAGTATTTCATCTTTTCTTATGACTGAGTAGTAGTCCATTGTATATATGTACAACATCTTCTTTATTCAATCATCTATTGAAGGACACTTTGGTTGTTTCCATTTCTTGGCCATTGTGAGTAATGCTGAGTGAACATAGGGGTGCATATACACAAACAATAGTATGGTGGTTACTAGAGGGGAAAGGTGGTTACCAGAGTGAAAGGAGGGGGTAAAGAGTAAATGGGGTCAAATATATGGTGGCAGAAGGAGATTTGACTTTAAGTGGTAAACATACATTTTCTCTCTATATATAAAAGCCTAAGCAACCAAATGACTGAATGACAAGTAAACCGGTCGCTATGACATTCACTGATCACCAGGGGACAGACGCTTAATGCACAGGATCAGGCTCCCTCCTGTCTGGATCAGACCTGCGGGAATCAGGCCAAAACTAGCTATCCAACATCCCCCAAGGGGACCTTGATTTTGAGGGGGTGCAGGCCAGGCAAGGGACCCCACCAGGGCACGAATCCATGCACTGGGCCTCTAGTTGCAATATACAGATGATGTATTATAGAATTATATATTTGCAACCTACATAATTTTATTAATAAATGTAACCCAAATACATTTAAAAAGAGAAATTGTCAGGAAGTCCAAGTTGTGAAGTAGATGGAAGTGGACTCTTTCATTTGAGAGAGCCACTTGCTTTACCTTGATCCTGTGGCCTCTGGGGAAGAGGTTCATTCAGGATCATTGGTTGTTCTGTGGAACATAGTTTCAGGATAGTTAGTGTGGTAAGCAGGATTTAATATGACCCAACATTTCCATCCCTGGGTACACGCCCTGTGTTTGGACAGAACCTGTGAATATGATGGGATATCAAAAGTGAGATTATCTTGGGTAGGCTTGATCTCATTAGAGGGCCTAAGAAGAGGAAGTATTAGAGAAATGTGCTCCTGGTGGCCTGGAAGACAGGGAAAAGCCATGTTGTGAATTGCCTGTGGGAGCCTCATGACAAGGAATGAAGGGGGCCTCTAGGAGTTGAAGCCTTGACTGACAGCTGGCAAGAAAAGTGGGACCCCAGCTATACATCCTCAGGGAAATAAAGTATGCAAACAACCCATGAATTTAGATGAGGACCTCAGAGTTCAGATGATATCTTGATTTTAGCTTTGTGAGAACCCGAGAAAGAAAACCAGTTGAGCCCTTCCCAAACTCTGACCTACAGAACGAATTAACAAGTAACTGCTGATTTAAGCTGCTAAAAAGGTGGTGATTTGTTTCACAGCAAATGGAAAGCTAAAACAGTTGGCATAGTGTTAGTCACTTTAACTTCTATGACTGCAAATAAAAATTCCAAGTCATGTTTGGAAACATCATGCATAGTTATATGAAAGGAAGCACTTATACTTTAGCGATGTATAATGAAAGCTACCTCCTGCATAGGCTCTCAGGCTTACTATTAATAGCCCATCTATGATGGTTTCATGTGGTTCTATTCAGAAGTAGACATGGAAGGTTCTGCTACTACTAATGATAATGATAATTATAAAAATAGTAGGTAATATAATTAGGTGGATAAAGCATTACTATTTTATTATATTACTAGAGGCTCAGTGCATGGATTCATGCACTGGTGTGGTCCCTAAGCCTGACCAGCAGGGATCAGGCCGAAATTGGCTCTCCAACATCCCCCGAGGGGTCCTGAATTGTGAGAGGGTGCAGGCCAGGCCGAGGGACCCTACCAGTGCACCATCAGGGCCAGGGAGGGAACGTGGGAGAGCTCTAGGACGTGTCTGGCCAGTCTCGCCCAGTCCTGATAGGCTAAACCCCAGCAGCAAGCTAACCTACCAGTTGGAGCGTCTGCCCCTTGGTGGTCAGTACACGTCATAGTGACTGGTCGAATGGTCAAACAGTCAGACACTTAGCATATTAGGCTTTTATTATATAGGAAATTTATTTTATGGTTTGTGAATTATCCTTATGAAGGGATCATTCTCTGTTGGCAAAAAAATAAAATATGAAGACCTACTAGGGTCAGAAGACCAGGTTATACTTGATGTGCCTTTGAGCAGAATTTACCTGTTTGATAAAGAGGATTTATTTGCATGGGGCACCAGAAAAGGAAGAGAAGGAAGAAAAATAGGGGTTGGGTACAATGAAATGGTAGGAACTATGGACTAAGTAGCCATTCCCTGAAAAACTGCAAGAAAGAAAGTAAACATATCAAATATTGGTGGAAAGAGGATCTTTCTTGGGCATGAGAGGTGGGAATGAACTTTGCATTAGTCAGCCTGGGATATAAAGGAGACATTCTTCAGGGAACAAGGGGGCCATGAAGAGGTAGTCAGCTTTTAGGAGTTTGCTGAAACCATGGAGAGGGCTCTGGACTCCTATAAGTTGCTTAGATATGGGGAAGTGGGACTGGGCATCTAAAAACATTCATTTTAACTTAGCCATGTGCTAGCCACTATGATAAACACTTTACCCAAATAACTTTATTTTACTCTCCTGAGAGTAGGTTCTCTTTCTGTCTTGTTCTTTGTAAACTCTAAGCACTTAATATAGTGCCCATATGGTGCCTTATAAGAATTTTCTTAAATTTATTTACCAAAAATAGAGAGAGAGAATGTCTGTTCTAGACTAAGAACTAAGTTTATAGTGATGGACCAAACAAACTTGGTTCTTGCCATTATAGATCTGACAGTTTAGTTAATGAATGAAGGATTGGCACATAGTAAATAGATTATTGTCTTCATTGTATCGAGATATCTCAAGGTCAATGAATTGAAACTTATTCCCTCAGCTAGAAAGTGGAAAGGCCAGCAGTGATATCGCTTTTGTTCAATAACTAATATATTGCACTTGTTAAAACCAACAAACTTCCTCCCATAAGTTTACATGACATTATTTTGGATGTTATTTTTCAACTCAAGAGCTTTTAATATGAAATCTTGCTCATAAAATATCAATAAATGCTCATATACATCTTTCAGGAAACCTGACATAATTCTTTGTAATCAATCATTTAAAAATACTTGGAGCTTTATTTAGAAAAGGCAAATATTTGTGATTCCAGTAAATAAAGCTGCTTCAAGGCTCAGTTCCATTTATGTATATGTTCTTGGTGGAAATCTAAACTTCTTTCCAGGTAAAATAAGAGAACAGCCATATGTTCATCCCTATGCCTTCACCCTCCTCCCGATTTTTACTTGTTTTGTTGGATTGCCTCTTTTTAAAAAAAGTGCTTTATTTTTTTAATTAGCATGAGAAGCTTGCTCTGTCGTATGGAGAGCCTTCTCTGTCCCCAAACCATTAGTATCTGCCCTTTCTCCCTTCACTCTTCTTAGAAGACACTAAAATTTACACTCGTATTAAGAGCCAAAGAGGTCTCAAATCATTGGCTAAAACCATACTTAACACAGATTTTCCAAACATATGCCTCCCCCTCTGTTCCTTCCACACTAGTTACGTCGTAGTTCTGAAATGCTAAATTCAGCAACTTGCTATTTTACTCTCTAGCATGTATGCACTTTCTGCTCTGCAATGTTACCATGTTTTTCATTTCCATTGAAAACTTGTAAAATTCTTGAAAAAGTTAAAATAAGATCCTGGCAATAAAATGATACTGTAGATTTCACACAGCACCCCCGAAGAGCACAGCTAAATCATGACCCCTGTGTACAGACCAGAGCAGGGCAGCATTTCTTTACTCCATAACTTTCACTATATGCAGCCTTTACTGTGCTTTATGGCTTTCCTCAATTTTTTAAAGATGTTACTGGTATTTTTTAGTTAGTTTCTATGTCTATTTAAGAAGGTCATTTCTTCATAATGCAATACTCACATGTATCTTTTGCTCTGAACTAATTGGCCAACTTTAGAAGTAATTTTAGCTCAAACAAAGAATCCACCACAGTTCCTACCATATTCTCTAGTGAATACAAGGAAGAAAATAGCCATTCTGTCTCTTAACACTGAGTTAAAAATAATATCCCTTTTAAATTGCACTGTGATTTACCAAATGTTTCATTCGTTGTGCCCATGTTTTGTAGTTAAGGTAGATGCACTATAAAATCCACCATTTTCTATGAAAACCAATGAAGAAACTTTAAAAAAAGAAGGAATTCTTACCATTTGCAACAGCATGGATGGAATTGGAGAGCATTATGCTAAGTGAAATAAGCCAGTCAATGAAAGAAAAATACCACATGATCTCACTCATTTATGAATAATAAAGGCTATTTTAAACTGATGAACAAAAATACATTGGCAGAGCAGCATCGAACAGACTGTTAAAAAGAAACACCACTATTTTTAACATGGGTGAGATTTGTATAAGTTGAGATGGGATCCTTCATAGGTTACCATTTCAATTCCATCTATTGAAGATAGTTTTTCCAGAAAACCTTTCCTGAAAGGTGTTTTTCATGACTCTCTAAGCATGTTTTCTTTGCCTGATCATTACTCCGAGTATGCAGAAAGAGTCTTTGGAAGTAGTTTCTTTGGCAATAAATATTTGAAGAAATTCAGTGTGTTCCTTCACTGTTACTTCTAGATTTTCATTGGTTAGTGAATCCCAGTTTTTTATGTAAGACATTTATCTGAAATAATAGAGAAAATGCCCTTTCTCTGAGCACCAGTAGAGACAACATTGACCTAGCTTCAAAAGAGGGAGTCTGTATTTCTCTCCACTGCCTGGCAACATCAAAGGCCACTCAGAATATCAAGGCTATAACCTAAGTGACTCAAGGTGGCAGAGCTGCTGGCAATGGAATTATGTCACACCAGATGGCAACTTGGAATACTCCAGCATCTGCAGAGGAAAGTTGACATAGCTATGGAAAATGCTGCAACAGAGGGGCAGATACAGTCCAGTCAGACTATCTGGCTGCTGTGTCCTTTCTCCTTAGGCAATCCAGGTGGGCCTTTCTAAATCGACTCTTCTGAGGAGGCTGTAGCAATACCCAAGTGAAGTTATTCTGCAGCAGCCTATAATCCTAAATCCTTTCGATCCTTTGATATCTCTCCTTTTACCATTCTACTTACTCTTTCTCCTCGAACATCTAACATGAATTCATTTGCTGGGATAAAGATTCAGAGGAAGAACCAACTATGGTTGTATGACCAGGATTTGCACAGAACAATTTAGAAAGATGTCTGCAAGGAGCTAGTATCCCATCCTCTCTCCTTTCTAAAAGTGATATTCAAAGCACTTAACCACCGATGTGACATGGACATACCCAACAGAACATACACTGGTGCTGAGGCAGAGTGGTGGCTGCCCCTTGCTGTATCAGCATTTCCCTTCTGGTTGCCTTTCTGGGTCTGCAGTCCTCTGGTGGTTTGGATAGCAGTTATTTGCCTGCAACTATAGAATCATTTCAGTATTTTAGTATCTGGTAAGACATGCTCACAGTACTGGCTACATAACTACCTAGTCCTCTGTCTTTTTCAGTACTTGAATTCCTACTTATCCATGCCACTTTAGTGAATGCCACTTAGGAAGAATTCTTAGATATTTGATCATTACCCTCTCACAGTCACATAGTATCTTTTTATTAAACAAAACATAGACATTTGTTCACTAAAAGATACCGCCTTTAGCAGTGCAATATAAGAAAAATATGAAACGACTTATATCCTCCCAGGGCTGTACTGGTTTTCTTCAACAGGTTGTGAGATGGACCTTAGAGGCAGTACTATCTTCATTTTACAAATAAGGAATCATGACCTTAAGATAAAGTTTTCAGAATGTGGTTCTCGATCAACAACATCCTCCTCACCTAGAAACTAGTTAGAAATGCCCTTTTGAGGCCCCAACCGAGACCTACTGGATAGAAACTCTAGGGTGGGACCAAGTGGACCTGTGTTTTAATAAGCCCTCTAGGTGATTCTAATGCACTCTGATGCTTGAGACTCACTATCTGAGATGTTCAGTGACTCAGGCCTTTGATGAAGTTTAGTCAGGAATCAAGTCAAGGGTCGTCTCCACTTTACCTTTCCAGACCCACAATGGCAAGTATTTATTGAATGTCCAAGCTAATTTGGAATAATTGTGTGTAGTCTGTGGGGCATAATAATAGATATTATCTTGATGATATTTGCAAGTCAGAGCAGCTGCCCAATTTAAATATTAAGCAGAGATAAAAATGAAAAAAAGAACTGTCAGCATGGCCAGTGTGTCTCACTGGTTGACCAATGACCCATTAATCAGGCGGTCATGGTTCAATTCCTAGTCAGGGCACATGCCCAGGTTGCAGGTTCAATCCCTAGCCCAGAGTGTGTGGGAGGCAGCTGATCAATGATTCTCTCTCATCGTTGATGTTTCCATTCCTCTCTCCCTCTGAAATCAATAAAAACATATTTAAAGGACTGCTGTATTCTTCTACTGTCATGTGTGTGGATATCTTCTTTCTGTATTTGATATTGTGAATGAAATCATTCCAATTTTAAATGTTTACTCTCTCATGTTTAACCTATATTTAATACTATAGAGCACTTGTATATAATGCTACATATATTTGAGAATATATATTTAAAACTGTCAAACTCTGATATTACCAATGGTACTCTTTTGATGTTCATCTTAATTTAACCTCTCCTATATATTTTTAATTTATTTTTTTAATTTAATTTTTCAATTACTTCCCCTATATTTCTATTGCTGCCTGTATCTCTGGTATATGGCATTATGTCCCTTTTCTTCTTCATATAAATTAATGTCTAACTTTGCAACTTTCCCCTTTGGCATCTGTAGATTTCCTTATAGAATTTTATGCCACATAATGTCTTGATCATAGCTCTGGGTCCTTTTTCAATTTCTTTTCTGGAGGCACAGAGAGACTCTTGACAAAACTGAAGTTAAGACTGTTTATTTTCCTACTTTGAGTGAAACAATCCTTACACTGGAATATATTTGAATTTAGGTTTCTCCTGTCAAAATTTGAGAGTTTCCCCTCAGCTCCTTATCTTTGGTAAATTATTTAATGATTTTCCAAAAGAAAGTGCTTCCATTTCATGGACCTAAATCATTATCCTGTCATGCAGGTTCCTGCCTGGTATGGCCCCTGCCTATTTATCACCCTTCCTTCCTCCCTCCCTCCCTC
>NW_006295261.1:1309588-1323593 GCF_000327345.1 Myotis davidii | reverse complement strand
TCCTTCTTTCCTTCCTTCCTTCCTTCCTTCCTTCCTTCCTTCCTTCCATTCATTTTTATTAAACATGGACTCCGCTTTGGTGGATTTCAGAGCCTTGGATAATAACAACCAGTGCTGGACTTGAGAAAGTCATTATTTGGTTTAGTACACAAACAGGCCTGGGATCATGGCCCCCTTTGTACAGATGGGAAAGCTGGGGCTCAGAAAGGTTTAAAAGTGTGCCTAAACGATATGCTTTGCCTTCACTTAGAACCTTTGTGTGTGTTGGTGCTGAGTTTTGGGGGGCACACAGGCATAGAGGTCTGTAGGATGCAGTCTGGAGGTAGCAGTTTCTGACAGGTTATACCAGTGTTGGACAAGAGAACCCTTGGCTTGTCCACACGAGGCAAGAGCCAGGCGCTATGGTTATGCACTTTGGAGACTCCAGGCAGAATCCCCAGCTATGCACAGCATCAGATAAAGGCAAAGCCACACACTAACCCTTCTGTGTTTGGACCATTGCTACCTCACAGGGCTGTGATCGCTGAGGACCTGGATGCCTCATTGCAATGCTGCAGTGCTGCAGTTAGCAGGTGAAACCACCCTACCCACCCAATCTCAAACATGTTCACGTCCAGAAGGATGCCTGCCTGTCACTCAGCACCGTGGCTCTGCTCCACCCTGAGGATGGTCAGTTTGAACAGAAGCCCCCACTGGTTCACCATTTTAGGTTCCACAATTTTGATGGACTGAGATCAGAATGGCAAGCAACCGTATTGCAAATGATCTCTTTACCTGCATAGACCACTCAACCTGGCCTCCTGCTGCTACTACTTCCATCTGTTATAAATCTGGAATAATTAACAGCAAAATGCCACTGCACGGTGCCCCATAGGCTGAGGATTTACTCTTTGTGTCAGACTTTGCCTCCCCTTTGCATCCCTTCATCATGGTGTCCGTGCTAACTTCTCCCTGACATCAGCTTTAAAGATAGAAACGATCCTGAGAGGGGACCTGGCCTGCCTGCCATAAGTAGGCTGCCGACCTGCACCCTGGCACCTACATGGAATGTGTAGGAGTTAGCTCTCTTCCTTCCTCTCTCCCCAATCGTACAGTTTTTGAGGCAGATCCAAGACCCATGAGAGAGAGAAGTAGTGGGCTTCCCCATATACAATGTTTTGTTTTAATTAGCCAAGAGCTTTCTAATATTAAGCTCTCATTTCTAACCATTTAGTGAAAAATAGAAAATTAGCCCTAGCCGGTTTTGCTCAGTGGTTGAATGCCAGCCCGCAGACTGAAGGGTTGCATGTTCGATTTCAGTCCAGGGCATGTACCTCGGTTGCAGGCTTGACTCCTGGCCCAGGTCAGGGTGCATGCAGGAGACAACCAATTGATGTGTCTCTTTCACATCCATGTTTCTCTCTGCTTCTAACCCTCCCTTCCACTCTCTCTCTGAATAAAAGAAATCAATGGAAAAATATCCTCGCATGAGGATTAACAAATATAAAAAATATAAAATAAATAGAAAATTACCCAGTGGCTTCTCTGTGTTTAAGAGAGATCCCAGGAGGCAATCTCTTGCTGGAGCTTGAGCAAGAAGTGGTCTTTCTTGAATTATCCCACACGTGAATTATCCCATAGTCATGGATGTTGCCACTGTTGGACAGAATTGCTGAAAAAACCTCTCATTTATTACTGTTCTTCTCGGTCACTATTTTCTCTGTGCATTAAGTGACATTCTGGATTTTCAATACAGGGACTAAAAGTTTGCTGGGTGCTAAAAACTTTCTAACAAATCATCACATGGAATTACCATAATAATCATTTGTTGAAATGAAATGTTCTCTCTTTTTTCTAATGTTCCCTCAATCTGCTTCCCTTTGGCAACCATCACCTTATTCTCTGCATCTATGGGCTTGTTTTGTTTCCTTTACTCATTTGTTTTCTAGTTTTAGATTCTACATATAAGTGAAATCATATGCGCCTTATTCTCTGCATCTATGGGCTTGTTTTGTTTTCTTTACTCATTTGTTTTCTATTTTTAGATTCTACATATAAGTGAATTCATATGGCATTTGTCTTTCTCTGTCTGACTTACTGCATTTAGCATAATGCCCTCCAGGTCTATCCATGTTGTTGCAAATGGTAAGATTTCATCCTTTTTTTATGGCTGAATAATATTCACACACACACACACACACACACACACCCCCCACATCTTTATCCCTTGATGAGCACCTAGGTTACTTCTATATCTTGGCTATTGTAAATAATACTGCAGTGCACATAGGGATGCATATGTCTTTTCAGAATACTGTTCATTCCCAAAACAGTGTACGAGGGTTTCCTTTTCTCCACATCCTCGCCAACACTTGTTGATTTTTTGATAGCCATTCTGACAGGTGTGAGGTGGTATCTTCTTGTGGTTTTGACTTGCATTTCCTTGCTGATTAGTGATGTTGAACATCTTTTTATATGACTGTTGGCCCACTATATGTCCTCTCTGGAGAAATGTCTATTCAGGGCCTCTGCCCATTTTTAATTGGATTATTTGTGGGTGGGGTAGTGGTGGTGGTGGTGGTATTTATCATTCTTTAGATGTTGGCTGAATGTCACTTTCTTACAAACCCTTCCTGACCCTGCAGACTGGGTCAGACCAAATGTTATATGCCCTTGGAATACTAAGTATTCACTCCTCCCAGCACTCATTATAGCCTGTAATCATATATCTGTTCAGTTACTTGTTTCAACTCAGCCTTTACCTCAGAGCTCTTGAAAGGCCAGGAATGTCTCTTTTTATTCATCATTTTCTTTCTAGCACCTGACAGAGTGCTGGGCCCATAGGAGGCACTCAGGAAATATTTGTGGACTTGAATGGACTGAACCCCCAGAAATGCACTGGCTGCTCAGGGGTAGTTCCTTATAGTAAAGTCAAGCTTGCTGGGCCAATTTGCTCTCTCACAGTGATGAAATAGAGTATTTACTCAGCGTTGCTAAAGGAAGGATACTGAGTCATAGTTGTGGGGCAGGAAAACTGTGCCTAGTACCAAGTCTGAAGGGTCGGGTAATGCTAGAAATGGAAGAAATGGAGGAATTGCTAATAAAATTGGTAGCCAGGAAGATCTGGATCAAGAGGAAATATAGTTTGAGGAAACATTTCAGGGCTAGCAGCTCAGAACTAAAACTACAAACAAGGGTGTCCTTTGGTGTAGTAACTTGTGAAATATAGGAGGCATTTCTGAGGAGAGTAGTGAAGGACAGGAGCATGACAGCTTAAATAGTGGCTTTTCCGGTTTCTTTGAAATACCTGCTTTCATGTAAAGGTAGTAATTGCTTGTGTCGAGGGCAAGAGGTCTTAAATATTTATAATCACTAGAATTAAAGGTGTTGTTGAGAGTCTTTCTTTGCTAACCACTTCTGTTGTCAGTTTGTGATGTCATAGAAACAGCTTCCAAATTTAAAAATAAATTCCTTTCACAGCATTTTAAACCAAGCAACTATGAAAAGTATAATCAGTCACCTCATTCTCTTGAAATGTATAACTGAAATGGCAATAAATAATCCACCAATGTAGACAGGATGGAAGAAACAGAAGTGGAAGAAAATTTAGTGTAAGGAAAAAATATAAAAATCTATTTATGGAAACGTTTATTTTCATATTGCCTAGTTAATAATTAGTGACATCTTTTACTTGCTTCTATTTATAACTCTCTTCTTCTTTTTGCCACATAAAATTATCCAATTTTTAAGTAATTCATATGTGTAATAATTCTAGTGCAGGCCTGAAGGAGGTAATCCCTTGTGACTGCTTTTCTTTGCTCCTGGGTTAGCCGCTTAATGCTAAAAACAACTCTTGGCTTGGATGATTCAAAGCATAGCAGAAAAAGAGTAAGAGAGAATTCTGTACCAGTAGAAAGGGGAACTATCCCCATTCAGGCAGTAGAACAAACAGGCTGCCAGTTTTTAATGAAATAAATACATTTTTAAATTTTGTCATGACAAACATTACTATAGAAAGACTTATAAAGTGTGCCCTTTTTCTTTATATTGCTAACATAGCACCTATGCTTTGACAACATTTTTGTTTTAGATTCTTTATAACACATTCTGTGTGGGGAAATGGAGAAATAGGCAATATGCTTATTCAAGTCTATTCTTCATTAAGCTCTGGAGAGAATCGTTAGTCTTTATGATGTCCCACAGCCCTTATATTTTTCTAGCACATACAAAGCCACCAGATCAAGGACTAGAATACTGTCAGCACCTCAGAACTTCTCTCGCCATTATTTTCCCTTAAAATAGTTTAGGCTAATTCTGCATGATTTTGAACTTTAAATAAATGAAATTATGTACATAGTGTGTAGTTTCTGTGTGTCTAGCTTATTTTTGTGAAGTCTATCCATATGTGAGAAGCTATATTTCATTCATTTTTATTGCTGTATAGCTTTCCATTGCATGGATATCCTTATCCATTTCATTGTTACTGGAGCAGGTTGTCTTCATTTTGGGCTATTACAAGTGGGTCTGCTGTTAACATTTTTCTACATATCTTTTGGTGCACAACATAATCATTTATGGTGGATGCATACCTAGGAGTGAAATTTTTTGTCATATATTCATCTTTAGAAGGTATTTTCTATTTTCAGAGTGGCTTTATCAATATATACTGTTACCAGAAAGTATGTGAGAAGGCTGGTTGTTCCACATCCTCGTCCATTCTTTGTACTGTTGTTATTTTAATTTTAACTATTCTGGAGGTGTGTTGTGATATCTCATTCTGGTTTTATTAGCATTTCCTTGATGACTATTAAGGTTGAGTGTCCTATATGTTTACGGACCATTTCGATATCCACTTTGGTTAATTGCCTGTTTAAATCTTTTATCTATTTATTTTTGGAGTATTTGCTTTTGTTATTGATTTGTAGAATAGGAGTTATGTATGCACATATGAGTACTTTTTCAGATATGTAGATATCTGGAAATATCTCTTCTCACACTGTAGCTTACATTTCCTTTCCTTACTTTTCACTGGCTTTTGATGAAGAGATGTTAAAATCAAACTTAGCCAAATTTTTCTATCGTTAACATTCTTCATGGCCTCTTAAAGTTTTTTGCCTATCCCCAAGCCGAGTAAGATAGTCTCTTTCCTTTCTTATTTGTATCTACAAACCATCCACTTTTTATTTTGTGTTTGCTGTGAGGCACACTCAAAATTCATTTACTCCCCATATGGATATTCAATTGACCTTGCACCATATCCTGAAAAGGCTATTATTTTCCCTTTCATGTTAGTGTCGCCTTATATTTTAGGTGACCATATGTATATGGGTCCATTCCAGACTCTCTGTGCTCTTCTATGGGCCTCTTTGTTAGCTTTTGCATCAGTGTTAGACTGTTTTAACCATCTTAGCTTTCTAATAGATTTTGATATATGGTGGTATGAGTTCAAATCTGTGCCATGGCTGTTTGGGGTTCCTTGTATTTCCATGTAATTAAAAAAAATTGATTTCAGAGAGGAAGGGAGAGGGAGAGATAGAACATCAATGATCAGAGAGAATTATCGATCGGCTGCCTCCTGCACAGTCCCTATTGGGGATCGAGCATGCTACCTGGGCATGTGCCCCAACCAGGAATTGAACCATAACCTCCTGGTTCATAGGTTGACGCTCAACCACTGAGCCATACGGTCTGGGCTCCACATAATTTTTTATTTGCACCCCTCCACTAGCTTCCCCAAAA
Source organism: Myotis davidii (assembly GCF_000327345.1). Taxonomy (NCBI): domain Eukaryota; kingdom Metazoa; phylum Chordata; class Mammalia; order Chiroptera; family Vespertilionidae; genus Myotis; species Myotis davidii. Next base: position 1,317,875 of record NW_006295261.1, on the reverse strand, counting down.
AAAATATTTATTGAAATTTTAATTTGGATTGTACTAAATCTCTAAATTAATCTGGAAGAGCTGACATTTTCATAATAGTGAGTCTTCCAAACTATGAACATAGTTTAATCCTTTCATATATGAATATATCATTTTCTCTCAATACATTTTATTCTTTTTAGTGTTCAAGTATTGCATATCTTTTGTTAGATATATTCCTAATTATCTGATTTTTTGTGTAAATTCTATCTTAAAAAATGTTTGTGTGTTCCTAGCACGTAGAAAGGTAATTTTTATATTGACTTTATATCCATCTTACTTGCTAAATTCAATTATTAATTCTTATACTTTGTCCATAGGATCCTTTGAGTTTCTGGATAGGTTTTAATTACAAATTCAATTTCCTAAATAGATGTAGTATAATTCATATTTTCATTTTTGTATAATTTTTAGTAAGTTGTATTTTTCAAAGAATTTGTTCATTTCTTAGAAATTTTAAAATTTATTAGCATAAAGTTGTTCATGATATCCTCTTACTTTTAAACTTATTTTAAGGATCTGCAATGATATTCTCTTTTCCATTTCTTATTTTTGTACCTTGTCTCTGATGGATCTTTATAGAAGTCTTCTAATACTACATCATTCTTTCCACAGATTAATTTTTGTTAATTTTTTATTGTATATTTGTTTATATTTTATTTTCCTCTCTTTATTATTTTATCTAATTTAATGACTTTTAAATTTTTTCTTTTCTGATTTTTTGAGATGATTATTTAGGAAGTTAATATTTACCCTTTCTTCTCTTTCCAATTTACGCATTTAAGGCTATAAATGTTTCCTCTAAGTACAGCCTTATGCACATCTGCCAAATTCTAATATGCCGTTATTTAGTTCAACATATTTTCTAATTTCCACTGTGATGTCTTCTTTGACACATGTATTGCTTAATTTCCCTGTATGAAGATTTTCTATTTGTCTTTTTGGTTTTTATTTCTTGCTCAATTCCATTTTAGTGGGAAAACATTTAATGATTTAAATTCTTTGAGATTTATTCAGACCTGCGTTATGGCCCAGCATAAATTTTATGGTCTAGCAAAAGGCAAATGTTCCATGACCATTTGGAAAGAATGTGAATACTGTCATTGTTGGATACAATGTTGTTTGTCAACAAGTCAACTTTGTTAATTATTTTGTTAATATAATCTACATATATATTGTTTTTCTAAATCTACTTATTTTTTAGTGTTAGTTGGGTTAAATTTACTCACTATGAATAAATTTTTTTTCTTATTTTAGTTCTTCTGAATTTTGTTTTATAGATTATAAGGCTATATAATTATTTGCATGTGAATTGAGTTTTAAAATCCTATGAACACCTTCTTTATTTTTAGTAATGATCCTTGCTTTAAAGTTTTAGCTTATCTGATATTAGTATAATTGCATCTGCTTTATTTTTTTGTGTATGTTTGCTTGGCACACCTTTCTTCATTCTTTCATTTTAACCTCACTGCATCTTGAGGTTTAAATTACATCTCTTGCTAGCTTTTTACTTTGATTTTCTTTTGCAGCATGAGAATCTTTGTGTGGTTTTTAAATTTAAATATATGTTCAATTTTCACGTAATATAATTGTATCAGTTGCCTAGGGCTGCCATAACAAAATTCCACAAACTGGTGGGCGAAAAACAACGGAAACATGTTCTTCCAGAATCTGTAGGCTAGATGTCTGAAATCCAGGTGTCAGTAGGATTGGTTCCTTCTGGAGGGTGAGACGGAGAATCTGTTGCATTCCTCTCTCCTAGCTTCTGGTGTTTCTGTAGAAATTTAGCATTCCTTGGTTTACAGACACATCACTCCAATCTCTGCCTCCATCTTCACATGATGTTCTCCCTGTGTCTGTGTCTAAATTTCCCTCTTCTTATAAGGACACCAGTTATTAGGATCCATCCTAATTCAGCATGAACTTGTCTTTACATGCTTACATCTGAAATGACTCCACCTCCAAAATATGGTTATGTTCAGGGCTTAAGAATTAAATGTGTATTTTAACCCACAACAATAATTAATGATATGTCTGGGATTATATCTACATTTTACATATTTCTTACTGGTCTTGTTCTTGTTTGTCTGCCTCTTTCTACTTTCTTGCCTTCTTTTAAATGACAACTATTTTTTTCATGATTCCATTTCCACATTTAGTTAGCTGTTGACATAAACCTTTCTTTACATTCTTTTAGTATTTATCCCAATGTTTTAACTATTTTTTATGTTTACCCTGATGTTTACTCTCAAAATTATAGCATACTTTTCTTATTATAGTCTAGAATCCTTTTTTGATATGTCCTAGGAAAATGCTAGGACCTTAGATCAACTTAATTCTATTTGCCACTCCCTACCAACATTTGAATTGTTATTGTAATGTGTTTTAATTCTAGGTATGTTTTTCAGCCCTCCCCCCCAACCCCCACGGTCAAGATTCATTTTTATTTATTTATCCACTTTTTCTGGTGCTCTTCATACCTTTCTATATAAGTTTTTCAGATATCACTTTCCTTTTGTTGGAGGAACTACCTTTAGTATGCCTTTTCCTATAGGTCTATTGATGACAGTTTTGATTGCTTACTTGTTTTAGTTCTGCTTATCTGGGAATATCTTTGGTTTGACTTATTTTTTAAGATTATTTTAGTAGAATATTTTTTCAGCAGTTTAGAAAATATGATTCTATTGCCTTTTGACTTTCATTATTTCTACTGAGAAGTCAACTTTCCAGTCATATTGTTGTTTCCTTGAAAGTAATGTTTTTTTTTTCTCTCTGACTGATTCTACAGTTTTCCCTATGTCTTTGGATTTCACTGCCTTAGTGTAGTTTTCTTTCTCTTTATCCTCCTTGGGTTCTGTAGTGTTTTACTTTAAAAATTTAAATTTATTGGGGTGACATTGGTTAATATGGTCACCCCAATATTAACCAATTGGGGTGGATTTCCTTGTTACAAGATCTGTATATTGCACTGTGTGCCCATCACCCAAAGCCAAGTCTTCTCACGTCACCATATATTAGGACCCCCTTTCACCCTCTACCCCCTTCCCTTTGGTAACCACCACACTGCTGTTTGCATCCAAGACATGGAAATAGCCAAAGTGTCCTGGGATAGAGGACTGGATAAAGAAGATGTATTATGTATACATAATAGAATACTACTCAGCCATAAGAAAAGATGAAATACCGCCATTTGCAACGACATGAGTGGATCTCGATAATATTATGCTAAGTGAAACAAGGCAGTCAGAAAAAGCTAAAAACCATGTAATTTTGCTCATATGTGGGATATATTTTACTTGTAAATACAAAGGCGCTACTAAAAGAAGCAGAGCTTTGGAAATCTGGGTATGGCCCTTCATTCAGAGCAGGGCCCACCCAAAGACTGGTTTAAAGCACATTATACTTCTGGCCACCTGGATTAGGTTTTAAAAAACTTTACATAACCTCAGTATCTTCTACCCTCACCTAACAGTGAATATCAAAATAGTAAAAAGCTATCATCTTGCTAAGGAAGAAATTTAGAGACATGAATCGGCCTCAAGAATGCTAGTACTTGGCGTAGAATTTTATACAAAGCAAATACTCAGAAAATATGTGTTAAATGAAAGAGAGCCAAGAAAATCAGACTGTTTTGTTGTGTTGTTTTGTTAATGCCCCTTGCCCTAGTTATTGGTCTGCTGGATACGTGGCCCTTGAAGACCTGAAATGAAAAACATCATGCATTTAAACCTAAATAGGAGTGTTTATCACACTTTGTGACATTAAAGGTTATAAGTACTATAGGAGAAAAGCAAAATTCTGGACCTGGTTTCCCATATTGCTTGCTTTAGTGTTTATGTAATGATAGAGTTTACAATATTCACTTCAGAGATAATTTTCTTTACATGTCCCGAGACCATAAAATTCATCAATCTTTATTACTAAGAGATCTTTAATTTTTTATCACAATTTAATCTATATTATCTGTCACATTGAATCCATTTCTTCCCCATGTGTCAACTTGAAAGATAAAACCAAGATTCAGTACATTAATATCTTATGCCTTAGTTATTCATTCAGTTCTTGTTGAGTTAATGTGTACAAATACATTTGAGTGCCTCCCATGTTCCAGAAACTTTGAATATTGGAAAATAATGGACTCTCTCTGCAAGATACTTTACAGTCATACACCAGAAAATCTGTATTATAAATATATCAATCCACGACATCTGTATTTACAGCATCTCTTTAGATGCAGTGCTCTAGTACAGCACACAACCTACAAGACTATGCAGTGGTCTTGGTCTATAATGCATACTTCTTGCCTTCAGGGAGCTCCCAGTGCAGCCAAAGGAAGTAGTTACAAATAATACTGTAATGCATACAAATAGTATATAATGTATTATACATATAATAAAGGTATGCATAAAGAGTTGTGGAAAACATGAATGACATTGTCTTGTGGAGGTATGGGAAAGGTTTTTAAGAAGAAGTTCCCAAGTATGAGTAAAATATTTACCAGAAGTACCAGAACGTAGAATTGAATGTGAGTGATTTTTCCAGCTGTGCTGGAAAGGATTCATTTCCCCAGCTGATAACCTGCTCTCTTGATGACCACAGAGCTGCATACATCTTTATGCAATTATGAGCTCATGTCTGGTAGATATTAGCCTCTGAAACAATTTGTTCATATGTGGTAGAAGACAGCATTGTTCTTAATTTGTTTTTTTTTTCTTTCTACAAGTATGAAATTTCTCAACCATTATTTACTGAATGCCTTCTAACATGCCAGGACTTGCATTGTGTAAGCACTGTGGATGCAAGTAGGAATGAGTCATGATCAATTCCTCAAAAACTTTACAGAACTAGTAGGGGAGGCAAACAAACAGGAACTTAAAGTACAGTATAGAAAGTACAAAATAGACATACTTATAACGTGCTGTTGTATTTTTTTCTCTTTACCCATGATGATAATTCATTGATAATCTGTCATATTAAAGTGGTGATGTGCATCCAGATTGATATGATTACTAGTAATTAGAATATATTCATTCAGTTAACATTTTTTTAAATATATTTTATTGATTTTTTGCAGAGAAGAAGGGAGAGGGATAGAGAGTTAGAAACATCGATGAGAGAGAAACATCGATCAGCTGCCTCCTGCACATCCCCCACTGGGGAAGTGCCCGCAACCCAGGTACATGCCCTTGACCGGAATCGAACCTGGGACCTTTCAGTCCGCAGGCCGACGCTCTATCCACTGAGCCAAACCGGTTTCGGCCAGTTAACATTTTAAGTGCTTGGTAGGTAGTATATATTTCATCAGCATTGGTGGTATACCCTCAATAATGTTATTATACCAAGCAAGGTCTTCTAGCACTTTCAAATTTAAATGGTATCCAATATTCAAATGGGTAAATGTCATTATGTTCTTTCACTGATAGATTTAGCAATTACATATGTATTTTTTCAAGTGGCCTTTCTCCACAATACCCTTTCCCTATATCACTTCCTTATTATTTCATGCTCGTGATATTAAATACTTTTAAAATGTTAAACAATTTAATAAATTAGTATAAATGAAAGCATGATAGTCTGAATACCTGTATTCTGTATCTTGAGAAACTTGAAAGAGCTCACTAATCTTAATTCATTAGCTGTACAATACCTGGAAGTCCAGTGTAGATCATGGGTGGCACCTCCATTTTATAATGCTGTCAAAGCAAAGCAAAAAAAAAAAATTAAGCTCATTTCCCAAAGCTCCTAATATGAGCAGCATACTAACCTGGTTTACTGTTTGGTGTATGTGTGTGTGTGTTTTAGTTGCTTATTTATGAAATTATTGTTTCCAGTAGTAAAGATTAATTTTGTTGAAGGTTGTATGTTTTGCTTTCTATCATGTTCTCTGCATGTGTTCTAAGGTCTCTTTCACTTAAAACAACCTGAATGTACTGATTTTCATTTAGTCACTATTTAACTTTAAATTGCAGCCTGGCAGGTGATTTGTTTCTCTCTAATCTCTTCAGTCTTTCTCAGATTTTTTATTTTTCTCTATTTTCTTTATTGTTTATTGTATTAGGTCCTCTCATCCAAGTTAAGATCATGTAGAGAAAAGATAGTACATTTTTTTGTGTTTAACTTATTTTTTAAATTTATTTTTAATCCTCGCCTGAGGATATGTTTCTATTGATTTTTAGAGAGAGAGAGAAACATCGATGTGAGAGAGAAGCATTGATCAGTTGTGCTGACCAGGAATCAAACCCACAGCCTTTTCTGTGCAAAGGATGACACTCTAACCAAGTGAGCTACCCGGACAGGATGACATTACATTTTTTAAATGAGCGGATCAACTGAAAACAAACACATCATACGAAACTATAGAGGAGTGCATCCTAAATGCGAATCCCAAACCACCTGATCCAGGATGTCCTGGAGTGGTTCCTCAAGGGCAGATTCTAGAACCCATTGCAGACAGTGTAGTGAAACGTCTGGGGGGAGGTCCTAAGAATTAGGCGATTCTTACGCACACAAGAGTGCAAGAGAGAAACCATGTTTCTTTATTTCTCCTTAACCTTAGCTAGAATGACAGCTGGTTTTATTTAAAGACCTATAAAGTACACTGCAGCAGTGTCCAGCATACATAAATACCAAAGTAGTTTATATCATGTCAGGAGTATGGAGGGGAGGCCTTTTGAAGAATGATCTCATAGGCATTCTTTGGCAAAAATCTGGCAAATGTCCTGCATACTCTAGCTGGGCTTACATTAACCAGAGATTCCACCCTGTAGAAAGTAAATTTTGTGGATTAATTTGAAGTGTTTTTGTTTTCAAGTCACTTTTTTGGAAGGAGAGAAGGCTGTCTTTGTGGGAGGCCTTTTGCCACTCTTGCATAAATTAGTTTGCATCTATTTAGATTGCTACATTATGTCCTTCAGGGTTTTTACAATGTTCTCCAACAGTTCATATTTCTATACTCGTGTCAAACAGTCATTGGGATATGATAGACTAGATTTATATTTAAAAAGATTTGTTTCATTTTGGTAATTTTTTTCTTGACTTGTAGTATACATACAGTAAAGTTCACAAGTCTTATGTTTTCAGCTCAATGAATTTTTACAAATATAACCATCATGCATTTCAAGTTATAGAATATTTCCAGCATCCCAAAAGCTAACTTGTACCATCTTCTAGTGAGCACTCCACCTAAGACAATCACCATTCTGAATTATGTCAATATAACATATAAGGTATACAATATAAATTAAATCATACAATATTTACTCTTTTTTGTCTGGTTTCTATAACTTAACATTTGTCTATAAGGTTAATCCATGTTGCTACATGCAGTAGTAATTTTTTCTTTTTTGTTGCTTTATACTATTCCATCATATAAATTTACCATAATTTATTCATCCAATTTATTTTCCAGTTTTACTTATTATAAATAGCTATGAATATTCTCGTGCATATATTATGGTGGGTATACATATGCATTTATTTCTGTTTCATTTTTTCATAAGAGTAGATTTGCTGTGTCATAGGGTATGCATAAATGGTATGCACTACCATTTAGTAGGTAATGCTAAATGGTAGTGTACCAATAGACATTCCCATCTGCACTGTATGAGAGTTCCAGTTGAACCAAATTGCTAGCCAGTGCTTAGAATTGTCACATTTTCTTTTCTAATTTAGTCATTATAGTAGGTATGTTTTATTGGCTTTAATTTGTTTTTCCTGATATCTAACAATGTCTTTATATCTACATACTGGCTATTAGATGGTTATTTTTATGAAGTACATGTTTAAGGATACTTTTTGAAATTGGATGTCTGTCTTCTTGTCCTTATTGTTTTGTAGAAATATTTATATACTAGAGGCCTGGCGCACAAAAATTTGTGCACTCGGGGGGGTCCCTCAGCCCGGCCTATGCCCTCTTGCAGTCTGTGACCGCTCGGAGGATGTCCACCTGGTGGCATAGGCCTGCTCCCTGGGGGATTGGGCCCCCCAAGCTGGCAGTCAGACATCCCTCTGGCAGCCCAGGAGCCCTCGGGGGATGTCCACTTGCCAGCAGGGAGCAGACCTAAGCTGCAGTCGGACATCCTTAGCGCTGCTGAGGACGCAGGAGAGGCTCTCGCCACCACCGCTGTATTGGCAGCCGTCAGCCTGGCTTGTGGCTGAGCAGAGCTCCCCCTGTGGGAGTGCACTGACCACCAGGGGGCAGCTTCTGTATTGAGTGTCTGCCCCCGGTGATCAGTGTGTGATAGTGACCAGTCATTCCCAGTCGTTCTGC
>NW_006295261.1:1289902-1309565 GCF_000327345.1 Myotis davidii | reverse complement strand
GGTGAAAAAAACTCTCAGCCTTTCCTTTTTTTGTTTTTTATTCACTCCAGCTCCATGGCCATGGCGGCTGGAAGCAGGTATCTGGGGTTTATTTACCTTCTATAATTGAAACTTTGTTGCCTTCAGTGGAGGCAGCAGCTGGCCGGGAAGCTTGGCTTCCTCCACCGCCGAGGCAACCAAGCCTCCTGCTTACTCCAGCTCCGTGGCCTCCAGCCGCCATCTTGGTTGGGTTAATTTGCATATAGTCACTCTGATTGGCTGGTCAGCATGGCTTAAGGCATAGCGAAGGTACGGTCAATTTGCATGTTTGTCTTTTATTAGTGTAGATTCTGTATTGAATACTTTGTTAGATGTGTATTACAAATATCTTCTCTAACTCTGTGGCTCAGTGTCTTTAAGTTATGTCCATAGTTTTCAGTGTAGAGATATAGCATATCTTTGTTAGTTTTGTTCCTAAGAATTTTATTGTTAACTAGGAGCCCAGTGCATGAATTCGTGCACCTTGAAAGGAACCATGGGTCGTGAGGCTGTGGTAGGCACAGAGGCGGGTCTCGGCCCATCCTCTGTGCCCCCACCTGGCCAATCCCACTATGGCCCCTGGTCCCCTGTCTGCCAGTAGCCCCGCTCCCACCACTGCCACTCCCACTCACTGACAGTACTGGCCCCACCCGCACCCACTGATGGTACTGAGTAATTGGGGCCAGCGCCAGCAGAGGGTGTAAGTGGGCCAGTGCCGTCAGCAGATGCGAGCGGCAGCTGCTGCCCCGATCACCCCTCAGGAACAGGGGGAGGTGGAGAAGCTTTCACAGGTGATCAGGGCCGGCTGCTGCCACTCGCACCTGCTGATGGCACTGAGCAATCGGGACCGGTGCCAGGCATCGGCGGGTGTGAGCGGTAGCTCCAGAACCAGCTGCGGGTGTGAGCGGGGCTGGCGCTGGGAGCAGGTGCGAGTGGGGCCAGCACCAGCGCCAGCAGCAGGTGTGAGTGCTGGGCAGAAAAGCATTGCACGGGAGCAAAGAACTTTCAGTAACCACCAGAGGCTTGCCCCAATGACAGCGACCGATACCCCGCCTTGGTCTGGCGCGCTGCTCACCTGCTCCGACACCCACCATGTTCTGTGTGCGCCCCCTTTTGGTCAGTGCACCTCATAGCGACTGGTTCTGTTGTTCGGTTGTTCCACCGTTCGGTTTATTTGCATATTAGCCTTTTATTATATAGGATACTCTTTCAAATGGTGTTTTCTTATTTGTTGATACATTTCTTTTCTCATTGTTTGCTCACCTTTGAACAACATGGGTTTGAACTGCATGGGTCTACTTCTATGAAGATTTTTTTCAATAAATATACAGTCATCCCTCTCTATCTCCAGGTTTTGCATCTATGGATTCAACCAACCCCAGATCAAAAACAGTATTTCTCACCCATGGTTGGGAATCCACAGATTCAGAGGGCTGACCATATACATTGTTTTATGCCATTTTATATAAGAAAATTGAGCATCTGCAGATTCTGGTATCTGAGGGGAGGGTACCGGAACCAATCCTCTCCTGGATACTGAGTTAAGTTTTTGGGGAGTCAGAAGTTATACATGGTTTTTTGACTGTGCAGGAGTCAGCACTTTGTACCCCTGCATTGTTTCAGGGTCAACTGTACATCAAAATCAAGTAATTTTCTATGTTGGCTTTATATTTAGTGACTTACTTAATTCATTTATTCTAATAATTGATCTACCCATTCTTTTGGATTTTCTATGAAACCAATTCATGCCATCTGGAAATAGTGACATGTTTATTTCTTTCTGATAAATCATAATTCTGTTTTTATTTTTTGCTTTGTTAAGCTTTTTTGTGCAAGTCTGCAGATGACTGAGAAAACACTGTGAATATTAACTTGGGGACTACAAATAAATTTTAGTGAGTAAGCAAACTCACAAATACAGAATCCACAAATAAAGAGGGTATAACATATACATATATGTTATGATATAATATCATGCAATATTATAGTGTGTCTCTGTGTGCATTATAAATTTATTTAGTTGTAAGTTGCTTTGGATGTATAACTTGTCTCCATTTTTTTTTTATATTATCACTTCTTGTGCTGTTAGAAACTTCAATAATAACTATTGCTTTCCTTTTCCATTCTTCCACTTTTTGCACACTGACACATTATGATTCATTTATATCCTCATTTTCTCCTAAAGTCAAATCATTTACGTGTTTGTTTGTTCACTCATTTGTTTAACGAACATTTATTGATCTCTTAATGTGTTCAGGCTCATTGGACTACTTTTTAACACATTTCCCCAGTTTAAAAAATGGGCACAGTTATCAGTTATCATATTTTTTAAAATCAGAAAAGTATTCTGCATTCAAGAAATGTATGTTCCTCTGCCTACAATCCTATGGATTCAATAAAATGAAGAATTCCAAAGCAAATGGGATAAAGACATTCTAACTCTTATAACTTATATGCTTCTTATGTGACTACAACTGTATTATTACAAACTAGAGGCCCGATGCACAAAATTCATGCAAGGGGCTTGGCCCCTGCTTCCATAGCTTCATCCGGGTCATCTGGAATGACATCTGGAAGGATATCTAGTCTAATTAGTATCTTATGCTTTCATTATTATAGATCATATGTAGTACATACCTAGGTTTTAGTCTTGTTTTAAGAAGTTATGTGCTCTGGTGAGTTTTATTATCTATGACTATTCCTTGCTCTACCAAGAATTTATTCTGATGTCTATCAAATAAGAGGAAAAATATAGTACGTGCATTTACCCTTGAACACTTTTTTTTTTGAAGTTTTGGTTTTACAAATGTTAGTTGAAAATCCTCTGAGACTGCTAAATATATTGATTAGAGTCAGATGAAATAATCCTTGAACAGGGAAGACTTTGATCAACTTTTTAAAGACTCTTGGCCAGTGTGGCTAAGTTGTCCCCCACATGGAAGGGTCTCAGATTCCATTCCCAGTCAAGGGTACCATACCTGGGTTGCAGGTTCAATCCCTGTCCCTGGTTGGGGCGCTGGGGGAGGCAACCAATCTCCTTCTCTCCCCCTCCTCCTCCTCCTCGTCAAAGGCATGTACCTGGGTTTCGGGTTCACTCCCTGCCCCTTGTCTGGGCGCCTTCAGGAGGCAACCAGTCCTCCTCCTCCTCCTCCTCCTCCTCTTTCTCCCCTCTCCCTCCCTCCCTTCCTCCCTTCTTCCTTTCCTCCATCCCTCCCTCTCACTATCCCTTCCCTCCCTTCCACTCTCTTGAAAAATCAGTAGAAAAAATATCCTCCAGTAACGATTAACCAAAAAATAATAATTTTTGTGAGATATTATTTTGTTCAGGTAGATCACATTCTAGGCTGATGAAATAGTGAAATGGTAAAAATGAGTAGACTCTAATGAAAATAATTAGGTTAATTCTTCTAGAGAAAAATAAAAGTAATCTACAATGACAGATACGTACTTTAGGTAGTGAAATGTTTGGCCAGTGCCAAAAGGTTTAGATTTAATGAAGAAAGGGAATTTATAGTACCATAAGCTCTTGGAGTAACATTTAAAGAAGATCATTTAAGTGGTTGAACATATGATAAATGTAGAAGTCAGAACATAGAGAAAGAGAAGAAAGAGTTCATTGTATAGAACCAAAAATATGATGTTGGATACAGAAAAGCAGAGAGAATGGAAAATCTAAGAATATTATGTAGCCAGAATTATCATAATTTGGCTATGGCCTGATGAGGCAAGCAAAGTAAAAATAACTACAGAGTTTTGATTGCCTGAAATAAGTGCAAAAGATTGTTGAAGGATATATTATGTGGAGGTAAGTTAATACTTTGAGAATAATAATGAGATGATATTGGAAGAGAAGGTAGAAATGTTCTCTAAATCAGGATATATAACCTAAGGGTTAAAAACTGTATTAAAACTCTCAGCTGAATGAGTTGTCCAAAGTAATATGTGCAAAAAGCAAAAGGCCTTGGGTAATTCTCCACCAGTTGATGAGGAACACAGGGTCTAACAAAGGGCCACCTAAAGAGACATGTGGAGAACTAAGAGTGGAGAGGAATGACATACAGAGGTGAAAGACTGTATCAGTGAAGAGAACCTGTGACACTTCACTCTATTGAAGAAAGCAAAATGGGCTAGAAATGGAGACCGTGGTCTAGAGAGGTGGGAAGAGAAATCCTTGTTTGATGGGGTCCATTTTTGTATAGACGAAGCTATCCTGCCTGAAGCCTGGACTAGAAAGGGCTCTCTATAAGGTGGAGACTGAAAGCTATTAAATTGCAAGCAAGAAAAAGATAAAAGTTATTTCCAGGAATGTTTTGTCTAAACACATGGCCTAGGTCAGTTATTTTTTTTAACTGGTGTGCTGCAAGAATTTTTAAAACATGCAATACTTATTTAGTCAGGGGCACTGACCTCTTGTCCCTTAGATTGTCAAATTAAAAAATGACAACAACCAACACAACAGTAGCCATCTGGTGTGAATCAAAATTATACATTTTTTTTTGTCAGATTAGCAAAAGATGTATTTTTGGTGTGCCACAGAATTTTAGTTATTAGTTTATGTGTGCCATGAGATGATCATTGGACTAATAAGTTAAGGAGTTTATATAATACTATATGAAATTTGTGCATGAGTAGGGTCCCTAGGCCTGGCCAGGGATCAGGGCTGATCTGTGGGGTGACTGGCGGGGTGATGGGGGACCCCCGCTGGCACCCTTCTTGGCTTACCTGGGGCCTGAAGGCAGGGGGAACCTCCTGCATTGAGCGTCTGCCCCCTGGTTGTCAGTGCGCGACATAGCGACTGGTTGTTCTGCCATTTGGTTGATTTTCATATTATGCTTTTATTATATAAGATCACTTAAAAGCACCTGGCACATAATACTTGCTAAAAAATGTTTGTTGAATGACTAAGTGATCTCTCATTCCTGCCTTGTATACACCCAATGGCTTTTGGTGTAGTTTCTGAATACTAAAAGAATATTAATAGTGATGTTACTGAAATAGTTATATGGCAATATAAGCTAGAGTCCAGCTTGGAAGCAGTTTCTGAGGCATGAAGGAGAGAAAATTACAGATGTTAGGCAAACTCTACTAAAGTGTAGAATCTCAGAAGCAGAATTCTAGAGGTAGAAGCGATCTTGCAGGTCATTAAACAGCCCAGCCCTCTTATTACACGGCTATGTATAAGAGTCCCAGTTTTGTTAAATAACTTACCATATATATGTCAAGGTTCAGTTCCAGGAAATTGAAACCACACTAGCTATTTTAAGCTTGAAAGGATTTAATATAAATAATTAAGTGCACATTAAATTGATGGGCAGATTGGAGGAGTGGCCTCTAGGCTTGGGCTCCAGGACTAGTTCCCAGCGGATATGGTAGGTGGGCCCACCCGGGCGGCTGCTGTTGCTGCAGTAGTCAGAGAGGAAGAATGAGCAAGCAGCCACCCAGACCTGGCCATTGCATCTGCTGACTCCCATCCTGGCCACTGAAGATGTCTTCTGAGGATAATAAACTGCCATGACTGCCCCACACTTCCCTGTCATTGTCAACTCGGATGCTACTAAAGAAAACCCATCTCCACAGCGTTTCCCCAACCACATTTGCCACTTTGAGTATCATACCTCACGTGAGTGCATCTTCTTGCCTTAACTAAATTCTCACCTGGAATCCTCCCTGCAAGCATGTGGGGCACGGATTCCAGCCTCTGCAGGAGCCCGCACCACAAGGAAGTTGGGATGGATGCTGACGCCGATCAGTCACATTCACCACCTGTTCCACAGCGAGGAGAGAAGATCACTGCGACCAGAACACAGAAGCCCTGTTATCGCAGTCTGTTGTCATTGAACACAAGTGCACAAAGGAGAATTATATAGTCCAGCCCTGCCTTCTAGAAACCACATGCTCTGAGACTGAGAGATCTAGAAAGGTATCTACTTCATTGACTGTTCTAACTAGGACACATTTGAAAGTGAGAGAAAAAAAATTACTAGTATTTATGCCAGGATAATAGGCAAGGTACAGATATATAGAATTTATTTCTTGCCTTCAATGACTTCCTGAAGTTCACTCCCAATTTTCTATCATCTAATTATGATTTTTTAAAACTCTAGTTTGCAATTCTCTAAAAAACTCAGTGCAAAACATTTTCAGTGACTATTTCAAACATCATATTCTTTGGACCATGAGGCAACACCTATGTTTGCTAAGGCTTTAATTTTTTGAACTCCTCTGTGTTTTTGTTGAGTAACAAGCAGCTTTTTTTTTCTTTTCTACTCCTGGAAGACAGTTGTGTGTGTGTGTGTGTGTGTGTGTGTTTCTATAAACACATTTCTAGTACCTTTTGGCACAGCCACCTTTTAATGGACAGCTTTTATGAGAAAGGTAAATGAGACTTTTTTTTGAAATTTACTAAAGGCTGTTCAACCTTAAATTGCTCTCCCTTGCATATGATACCCTGTATTGCAAGGACGTTTTCAAGGAGATTTAATATCTCATGAATGTATGATTTTTTTAATTGAAAGAGCAATGTCAGGGTTTTTACACTGAACATTTTACTACTACCTGACTTCTACAAGTCCAAATAAATGGGTGTAGATAGTCATTTAGGGATAGCTTAATGGTTATAGAAAATTCTAAGTCATGTCACAAAGTAACATGCCTGTAAACCTAAGCTTTGGAAGCACCATACGTTCTCAGCAAAATCCAATTAAGTGAACTTCTGCTTCTAGCCAAGATGAAATAACAGAGACTGAATTTCTCTCCTTTAAACAACCAGCAATGGACAAAATATAAGAAACCATCATTTGCAAACACTGGGTATCTGGCAACAAAGGACAGTGATTCCTAAGAGATGAGAAGCAAGCGAGGTGAGCCTCAGCTTTACTCCAGTCTACTTCCTGGAGAGTTTTCCCGTGAATGCCAGGGAAGAGTTGAGAAGCCAGAGCTGGGAGTCCAGAGATGACGGTGGCCAGCGTTCAGAAGCCTGAGCCTGGGAGGAGAGGGAGCAAAAGAGAGGTAGAGCTCCGAAGATCTGTGGAGGTTCCCCGCTAGTAGTTAGCCGAGTCGAGTCCTGATACACGCATTCCTGTGAGGACACTATGCAAAGCTTGGAGAGGAATCACCTGGGAGGTTAGAGGCAACAGTGCCTGCCTTTTCGTGGGGCTGGGAAAGGGGCTGGCTCCCTTCTGGCAGACGGGACTATCCCATGATTCTCCCGGCACTGGATAGAGCACACAGAGGGGTCTTGCCTCAGTCATTGTGAGTAACTAGCCCTACATGAGCCTTGGACTGATCCTGATTAATACATCGTTAAAGCAGGATCTGAAAGGAACCAAACTGTTTTTCAAGTATTTTTAATGGTACCTAAGAGCAAAGCTTGAGAATATTTATAGGAAAACAAATGCATCCAGCAGCCAAAGTAAAATGTACCATGTCAGACACCTCATGAAAATGAGCAAGTATGCAAAGAAGCAGGAAAACGCAACCCACATTGATGAGAAAAATCAGTCAAAATCAACCCAGACTGATTGAAATGTTAGAATTATAAGATAAAACACTAAAACAGCTATTAAAATTTTCTGTATTTGACATTTTAAAAATAAATAGATGTAAAAATGCCCCCCATTTTTTTTTTTGCTGCCATATGATCAGTACTACCTGGGACAATGTAACAAAGGCATAGGATACAGTGTAAATACAACTGTCTTTCCTCTGGCATACTTTATTCCTTAGACTAAGAATAGTTTTTATCAAATATGTGTTGTTAGTAGAAATTCACGTTAAGAATGGCTGGCTCGTTAATTTTACTTGAATGGAGAAGTGCTGTTATTAAATTTCACTTGAATATTGTGGGTTAGGAGTTTTGTACTGTACCTTACTATGAAAGATCTTGTTCCTATCTCATTTTGTCACTCTTACCCTCCTCATTCTGTTTTATTCTTCTTATGCTTCATCATTCTTGTCTTTGGAAATTTAGTCTGTGGGATCAAGCTATACTCCCAGTGTCCACTGCTATCCTCCCAGTGATTAGAATGGTGTCTGGTCAAGTGGTCCCTGTTCTTTAAATATTTATTGAAAAGAATACATGGAATTATTAATATTCGTAATTTGGATATAACAACTTATTTAAATTTACATAAAATCATTCAGTAGGCCTTTGAGGAAAAACTTAGTATGCTCAAGTAGAATGTCTGTTTGAAATTTGAAGTGAAGAAATCTTTTACCCTTAATAAAGTAGCAAAGCGGCAACTAAAAGAAATAATTTGAGCTTTGAAAGTCACAGCTGTAGAATGGAAACCTATCTCTCTTTATGCAACTTAACTTCTAGCAGTGTGAGACTGCGGGGATGTAATCTAGTAAATTGTGCAAGAGGACTTCTTCCTCTACTCTTCAAGTTAGTAGAACTCAATTACAAACGCCATAAGGAAGAAAGAGTATAATTTATAATCAGGAGGTAGAGAACTATTTACTGGAATGCTAGTAATGGTATAGAGTGATAAAATTTGAAAATTAAAAACTGTACTGTCTTCCAAAACCCACGTAACTACGTGGGCTGCCTGGAGAATGATAGTCGCCCCACACCTAGAGTTGCCAGATTTCGCAAATAAAAATATAGGATCAGCCCAGCCAGCATGACTCAGTGGTTGAGCATCAACATATGAGCCAAGAGGTCATGGTTCGATTCTCGGGGTCAGGGCATATGCCCAGGTTGTGGGCTCGATCCCCAGTCTGGGATGTGCAGGAGGTAGCTGATCAGTGATTCTCTCTCATCATTGATGTTTCTCTCTCTCTCTGTCTTCTACTCTCCTTGCTTCAATAAAAATCAATAAAAATATTTTCTAAAAATATAGGATCTTTATTTAAATTTTAATTTTAGATAAACAGTGAATAAGATTTTAGTATTAGGTATGTCTCAATGAATGTTTGGGACATACCTATCCCCCTCCCCAAGTTGTTATTTATCTGAAAATGGAGTTTAACAGAAAATACTGTATTTTGTCTGGCAACTCAGCCCACACCCAAACATTTTAGTGATTTATTCAAGAAATGATTGGAATGGGGCTGAGCGAGCAGCAATGAATAGAGTTCACCACTCCAGGAATGAACTACTGTATCTCTCTGAAAACATTAAGAGGCCAAAAGAGTGCAGAAGTGATCTCTATGCAACAGATTATAATAAGAAAAATTAAACACCAACTGTATTAATGCAAACTAAGATAGAATAAAAGGAACCAGTGGAAGACTGTTACTAGGAAAGGCGGGAAGAGGAGGATCTGAAATGGAGGATTCAGCAATGTGAGTTGTCTGTACAACATCCATTTCCCTCTCCCCCGCCTTTTATTTTAAGGCTTTCCCTCAACTTTTTAAAATAGGACCTTATTATTATTCACAAACCCAAACTTTTCCTAAACATATGCTTCAGTGGAGGCTGGCCTCAGTCACAGAGGCTGATTTCTGATTGACCTAAGACATAGTGGGGTTCTGTTCTTATTTATGAATGATTTTTACATGGGCATTTGATTCAGTTCTGGCCACTGAAACATGTAGTTACATGTGCCAGAGGGCTTCTAGGAAAGATTTTGTCTACTCCTAAGGAAGACCATTGAAGGTAAAATTTGTTGTGCCTGGCTACGCTGTTAGAATGGATGTAGCCATTTGTGAATAATCAAAGAAGCTAATCTGAAGATAACACTTAGACACCAAGAGTAGCAGGGTATGGAAAGATGGAAAAAAATGGCTACGTGATATTTTATTGCTGATGAACCAATTAACCCAGGAATTGCCTTACCTTTGGATGTCTTGTAAGGTAAACACATGTTTTCTGGTTGTTTAAAATACTTTAAGTGAAGTTTTCTTTATTCACAGATAAAAATGTTCTAACATATAGATTTTTATTAGAAGTCGTAATTTTCTATGTATTGGACATTGAGGTGACTTTTCTGTTTTGTTTGGTTAATGATTACAAACCTAAAGCATAAAAGCATTTTTTATTTTTTGCTTAAAAATTAAGAAGTTTTCCATTTTAAAAATGCCTTATGTTAGTCAATTAAAACAAAAGCAACATGTATTTTAGAATTAGAACTTTTGGGGAAAAGAAATCATGGAAATAAATATCCATTTAACGGTAATGTCCTTTTTTTCTTTTCTTTTCTTTTTTTAACAGCAATAGTTACCTAATGAAACTTCAGAGTTGACATCATAAATTGGCCTGAATATAGCTCTTTGAAGTATCATTATGGAATTTCCCATTTGGTGAATGATTCAGCTGCTTTTCACTGAAACATTTTATATCTCGGTAGAATGGTGGCCCCATACATTTAGAGATGTTGTTACTGTATATTTTTTAGGGGTTGATGATATAGATTTAAAAATATACATATTAGTGCAAAATTATTGATGCTGGATCCTACAAACAGGTCAACACAATTATTTAAGTTAACTGCACTCTGATGTTACCATGTGACATTTGTTGGATTTTTATGCCTACTTTTAGATCTGATCTTAGCATCTCCACCTACTACTGGAAAATCACTTGATTTTCACCACTATTCTGTTCATGAATATTGCATAATTTCTACATCCAAACTCATTCAGTATTTTTGATACTGCAAAACAGTGTGATTCTCATTTTCTGAAGTGTATATACTATAAAGAAAGCTACTATGGAACATTTTGGTAAAGTGAATCTTGCTTTACCATTCAGTTATTCACATGAAAATTAACTTGCATTCCCAATGGTAGTAGGTGTGCTAATCTAGACAACAAGGTTAAATATTTTCAGTGTCATATCTATCAGGACTAGATTTGGTGCCATAAAAAAAAACAAAGCCAAAACATGGCCAAAATGCAATGGCAGTGCTATTCCTTATGTAGAGCAAAGTCTGGCACTGGGAAGTCCATCCAGGGTGGGGATGGTAGCCTCACAGTCGTTGTGGGGTCAGAGCCCTTCTTTATAGCTGCCCTGCCATATTTAGCACTTGCCTTGATTCCAGTGTCACCTCATAGAACTCCTGACATCGTGCCCATGTTTCCAGGCAGCGGGAAGAAATATTGAGTAAAGGGACAAAGGGGAGGGGAACCTACCAAGATGAATCACCTTCCTTTGGGGAGCCTTCATGGAAGCTCTCCATACAAGCAATTTAAATCACTGAGGAACAAGCTAAACTTCTGCTCATATCACATTGGCTTATTCTTAGTCATGCGTGGTCCTCAGTCATAGGGAGCCTGGGAATGACTTCTAGCTGGATTTATTGCCACAACAAATAAAATTGACATTGTGTTTCTTAGGAAGGAGAGACTAGAATATGGGGTTGATGAATCATTCATGCTTTTATCATAGTATTAGAGGCCTGGTGCAGGAATTCGAACACAGGTGGGGTCTGGCCAGCCCACCCTGGTGAGGGCTGATCAGGCTGGGCCTGCTGTGGGGAGGGGCAGTGGGCTGTTGGTAGGCCAGGCCAGCCCTGCCTCCCAATCGGGGTGGCGGGGGGCAATCGGGGGAGAGCTGGCTAGGGGTGGGGCTGTGGGCAGTTGGCCAGCCAGCCCTGAAACCTGGTCAAACTCCCTGTTGAACTTCTATTCGAGGGGACAATTTGCATATTAACCTTTTATTATGTAGGACTAAAGGCCTGGTGCATAAATTTGTGCATGGGTGGGGTCAGGGCCAATAGGGGCCGGCTGGCCAGGGGGAAGGACCACGGGAGCTTGGCTGGCCACGGGAGGTTGGCCGTGGGAGCACACTAACCACAAAAGGGCAACTCCTGCATTGAGAATCTGCCCCCTTGTGGTCAGTGCACGTCATAGCGATCAGTCAACTGGTCATAATGGTCGCTTAGGCTTTTATATATATAGGTGCTTAAGATTGCATTCCAACCCCAAATATATTTGTATCAGATTGAGAACTTTATTAAAATTTGTACCTTTCCAATGTTATCTTTGTCTCCTGTCATTTTCCAGACCATAGGCGTTTTTCTGAGGTGCAAAATGATTTCTCCAATCCTGCAATGTAAAGATAATTAGGCATAGACACATGCCATATTCCATTCTGAAAATGTCTTAAGCTTCAGTGTCCATAACCAGCAAAACAAGTCATATTCTACTTTTTCTATTTAATAAGTTCAAAATTCTGGGTTAACACAATTCTGTACTTAACACTAAAATAACTATACTTTTTTTGACTTGGTTACCTATGTCCCCCCAAATATTTTATTTCAATAAAAACAGGTTTTATAGTAAAACTAGAGGCCCAGTGCATGAATTTCATGCACTGGGGGGATTCTCTCAGCCCAGCCTGCACCCTCTGGCAGTCTGGGAGCCCTTGGGGGATGTCCGACTGGCATGGAGGCCGGAGAGGCTCTGTCACCACTGCTGCGTTCGCCAGCCATGAGCCCGGCTTCTGGCTGAGTGGAGCTCCCCCTGTGGGAGCACACTGACTACTGGGGGTATCTGTCCCCTGATGGTCAGAGTGCATCATAACAACTGGTCGTTCGCCGTTCAGTTGAGTCGATTTGTGTATTAGCCTTTTATTATATAGGATGATTCTTTTTCTGAAAGTTCATATATAGCAATTGGGAAGCTAGGGGGTACACAAAAGGATACAGTCAAAATGTTCCCAAAATATTAATCCTAATTCCTCAGGTAAGTTTCAAAAACTTACATTTTCCAAAAAGTTTGAAAAAAAAAAAGAACACACAATCTAAATACTAAGTGGGGTTTCATCGGATATTTCTTGAAAGCTTGAAAAGTACCGAGTGTACTTTCTGGAATGAAGTGAGGAAGTGTAGTACCACTATACTCAGTGCAGTGACTTATTTATTTTAAGATGTTCAGTTTTCCTGCTAATTTTGTTATTGCATCGATCACTGCCATTCAAGTCCCCTTGACGTGCTTATGTAGCCGTATGACACCAGGACCCATAGTTTGCAACACCCAGTGCAAAATGTCGCTCAGCTTTCACTTCGTGAACGTGGCTGCTGACTTCCCTGTGATTCCTCTCAGTCCCCTTTGCATGAACAGATCTTCTAGGGAGTGGTTGGACAGGATTAGAATGATAGTGACTTTATGTTGCTATTCCTATGGGGGCAGAGAGACCATGGGGAATTAGATAGAGACTTGTCAAAGTGTGTCAGCTCTTTAACACTGAAGCTTTATTGAGGTGTGAACTCTATTAAAAGGCATGCTCTAGCACCCTGATTAGATCTGCTTAACCTAGCAATTCTGAAAGTGACTCAAGCCTACATAATTGTTACTACATTATAAAATTCAGCTATATTCTGAATATTATAAATCCCGTGCGGCTGTGTGGTTCCCAGGGGTTCCACCTGGAGAAGCGCTGAATAGTTGTTTACCTTCTCAGGGTCTACCACCTGTAGGGGTACTCAGTAAGTGTGTGTGGGATGAAGATCAGTCCCATCTATAAGCTCTTTCCAATTTTGTATGTTTTTAATCTACTAATGAAGCTTGTCTCATTGGTTTTAATCCTAATTTAACATTGAATGTAAACATTCTAGATTCTTCTCTCTTGTGCCTACTTTGTGCACTGCAGGAGATATTGTTACTCCCGTTCTTTCTAGTTACCAGCAGTTCAGAGTTTCTTTCACTAATTCAAGGTTTTTTTGCCTCATCTGTTTTAAAAGAATAACTATTTGATTTGCAATCTACAAAACAGAATGTGGGAAGCATCAAAAAATTATGTCTTCTCTTAATGGGAAACCATCACATCATCACTATTGTACTAGTAGCTGTAAATAATACTTGTTAAGCACTAACAGCTAGGCAGTGTGCACAGTTTTCTTTTTTGTGTGATTGTTAATCATATCATCACAGCAAGTCTGCAGAGTTTTACAGATGAAGAAATTGAAGGTCAAAGAAGTTAGGCATCTATACATATATAAAACCCTAATATGCAAATAGACCAAACGGTGGAACAACCGAATAGTCAGTCACTATGATGTGCACTGACCACTAGGGGGCGTACTCAGAACATGGCTGGGCGTGGGCTGCAGCAGGATAGTGGAGCAGGTGAGGGAGGGTGCCAGACCAAGGTGGGGCACCAGTCGCTGTCATTGGGGCGAGCCTCTGGTGGCGCTGGCCCCACTCTTATCCACTGCTGGCGCTGGAGCCACTGCTTGCACCTGCTGCCGGCACCCACCACTGGCCCCAATTGCTCAGCGCTGTCAGTGGGTGCGAGTGGCAGCTGCTGGCCCAATTGCCCCTCAGGGCTTCTCTACCTCCCTCTGCTCCTAAAGGGCAATCGGGGCCAGCAGCCCCCTCTCACATCCACCGTGGATGCTGGAGTCACCGCTCACACTCACTGCTGGCGCCGGCCCCAATTGCCCCTAAGGGCTTCTCCACCTCCCCCTGCTCCTGAGGGAGGATCAGGACAGCAACTGCCACTCGCACTCACTGACAGCGCCAGTCCCACTCACACCCGCTGCTGGCACCGGCTCCAATCACTCTGTGCCATCAATGGGTGCGAGCAGGGTCAGCGCCATCACCACATGGGAGCGGCAGCAGCAGGAGTGGAGCTGCTGGCAGACAGGGACTGGGAGCCACAGCAGGAGGTGCCAGGTGGGGGTGTGGGTGATTGGCCAAGACCCGCCCCTGTGCCCACCGCAGCCTCACAGCCCACAGTTCCTTTCAAGGCGCACAAATTCGTGCACTGGGCCCCTAGCCTTAAGTAAAATCCCACTGTTAGGATGTGACACTACTAGGATTTAAAGCTAGGTATGTCTGCTTAAAAGCCTGTGCTACTAACCATTTTACCATTATATTATAAAGTGGGCATACTGAGGATATGTCATGGTGCATGAAGATATTTTGCTGACTCAGAACTATCTGTAATTAACAGAGGTGTGTATAGATAATAAGTGTCAGAAGTTATTCCACTGCTTTTCTTTGAAATGTTTGTCAATGCCCATCTAGTAATAATAAAAAAGAACATTGTATAGCACAGGGGGAAATAAGGACAGAAGTATTCTTGATTGAATAAAGGCAATGATTGAAAGAAAAAGGCTTCCTTCTTCCTCCCTTGGTTCCATGCAATTAAGGGAGAGAGGGGGAGAGAGAAACAGATTATCTTTTCTTTCCAGAAAACTGCCTGTTCAAGGAGAGATAGAAAGGCCAAACCAAAGGTGTATTAGAGCAGAATGAGCCTTCTCTCTGAAACAAGTATTCAGCCTCCTTCATTCATGCATCAGACTTAATGATATGATGACATTGCTGGTACATTTCCACTGGATGTGGTTGCTGACAGTGCTGCCCAAAAGAACCATTTTTAGAAGTGGGAGTGCATGTATGAATTTTCTGTTTGTACGCAATCACAACCTTTCACATTCTCAAGTGTGTGAAAAGACTTGAGGTTGAATAGTAAAGCTGTTTGCAGGTGTAGCCTCTTGCCTTCAATGAGGGTTTACAACTCTTAAAAACAACTTTTGAGGAAAGCTTTCCATTTGATGTGGACGGTGGTGAGAGTTATTTATGTGTTGTGGAGCCAGTGTGATTCCCTGATGAGGAGAAAATTCCCAGCTAATGGTCCAGCAGTTGGGCTTTGGTCAAAGCGAATTACAGTATAGCTTTCAAATCTGAGTGGTTACATTCAGAGCTTATGGCCCTACTGTAGGGGAGGATGCTGGTGTTGCTTGCTTGCTTTTTTTTTTTTTTTTTTTTTTTAAGTGGAAAGGGTGTGAGTGGGATCTGTATTTCCACTATTTCTAATCCCATGTGGCTATGGGTTGGTCATCAATCTTTCTGGCCAAGAGACATCTTTGTTTGCCCCTCAACTTTACTAAAACCACAAAGGTGGAGAGGAAAATGCCTATTCATTAATGTCAGACACTAATTCAAATAGCGTACAGGCCCCAGTTCAGCATTAAACAAACCTCCGTATGTAGTGTGAGTCAGACACGGTTCTGTCAGGCGTGTTTTTAGATATGTGGTTGTTTTAGACATCAAGGCAGTGTGTAAAAAATTTTTCTCCAGGTTTTATGTACTTGAAATGGAAATGAATGAATATGCCTCAGTTTTACACCAGCAATTTTGTATAGCTTTTATTTTAGTATCCAAATGGTAGATTTTATTTTTCAATCCACCAAAAACATTTTATTTGCCAAATATTTGGTAATCTGAAGGCATATCATCTAGATATTTAGAACCTAAGAATGCCTCAGTTCACTTTCTCCAGAGAGATAGATAGATAAATAGACAGACATATGTATATCTGTATGTTTATTTCTCTGTATATATGCCTCTGTGTGTATGTGACTGTGTTTGTGTGTGTATTTCAATTTGGAAAGTAAAAAAATTTTAATTCCTTCAACTAAAAATAAAATTAAAAATTGCTTATACTGTTATTTTCCTTTAACCATACGTAATTTTTTGACTTTCTTACTTTGGCATTTCACAGATTCAGTTATCTAGCAATTGACCTGCTATTTAAATCTATTCAAAAGATGGCCAATACAAATGTGTAGACCTATAGTGTTAACTGGATGTTAAGTGGATGTATCTTGTATATCCACTTCTTCCCTCACAGCATTCACTAGAAAAACATATTCAGAATAAATAAAGTAATATATAATGACTGAAATTATATCACTAGATGCTGTTGTGTTGCCACACTATAATTGAATTTTTAAGTTAAGGCTGCTGGGAAAAGGAGCGATTTAAATGTATGACATACAAATTCTACACTCTATGATTGTAGTTACTTAAATTAACCTCTGTAAAATTATTAGCATGTGGTTTTTTATTTATAACCTCAATTTATTTAATAACTAGGTAGCCAGAAGATTTCTGTACCCCACTCTCTTTGCTCTGTACTGGGGATGCAGCTAAAGAAAGATGAAACTGCTCTTATCCTCATGGAACATTCAGACCAGCATGGCAACACTGCTTTCTGTGCAACAGTATCATTTTACCCTCAGGGTTGAATTTACAGGCGGTCTGTCTGAGCATATTACTTACAGAATTAACTGAAAATCAGTGTCTCAGTGATTATGAATTATGGTGGTGGGCCCCCTAGAAGAGCCGTTTCTTGTAAGAAGTGATTGGAAGACCTCTTGGGGAAGTGGAAATGCCTGAGCTTTTTTTTGTTTGCTTTTTTCCCTTCTTTATAGAGTCAGCGCTGGAAGGCCTTGATGATCTAGGTACTGTTTACCACCATGTTGACCGGCAGCTGAACCAAACAATTAGGCGTCGCAGACATGCAGGAGACAACGATTACAACATTGAAGTGCTGCTGGGAGTGGATGACTCTGTGGTCCGTTTCCATGGCAAAGAGCACGTCCAAAACTACCTCCTCACTCTGATGAACATTGTGAGTAGTGCCTCTTTTTTGAGTTTTTTTTTTAATCTTGTAATTCACGTCTGTCTTGTTACTGTCTTCTGAAAATCCACGTGAGCCCTTCCATGACTGTGCCCCATGCCCAAATGTGTACATACTGCATTAAATGCAAACAGTAACATATACAGTTAACATACAATGGTGCAAAAAGGAAGGAAACATGAAGCACACATTTCTTTTGGTTGATCTACTAGTTTTCTATTGTCATCAAGGGGAAATGATAAATTTAAGAAGTCATAATGTGGTGGGACTGTGACATGAATTATGTTTCTCGTTTTGTTTGGGGAACAATCAAAACTCTCAGGGCTTAGTCTGCCTGCCTTGGTGTGGTCCACGAGGGATGAAACGTCCTTTTAGCATGTTTTGTATACTGGAATGATAAAGAATGACTTAGGCCTGATAACTCTGTGGGGATGCTTGTTGGTAGAGCTTTTGAATAAGAATGATTTTTTTCAGTATTATATTATGAAGGCAATATATTTTTCAAAGCACAGTTAAGTCTTGGCACAGTGCTGCAATGCATTCATAAAGGGCTCTTTAAATTTGTTCTTCATTTCTTCTTTATGAGCCTTAATCACATCCAGAAGAAATTTAGTCAACATTTTCAAACTAGTATTTTTTTTCCTTGTGAATTGACAGAGAAAAATTGAGGGAGAAATAATATATAAATCACTTACTTCTAAAAGACCATTAAGATAGGAGTACAATCTATTTTACATATTTTATCCTTTGGAATTATGAAATGCATATTATATTGATCTATCAAATATGTTACCTCAGCCAGTTGTTTCTCTCTTTCAGCTTTTGACTATAATTGTAATCTCTTTGGACATCTATGTTGGCCATGTATCTTTTTTCCATGCTTAATATTAAATTTCAAATAATTCTACTGGAGAAAAGTATTAATTTTACTAATCATGATTTTATTTATTCTAATGTTTAAGCCTATATGTTAAATATTTTTGTTCATTGAGATGTCAGTTTATAAAATTCCATATATACCGTGTCTCTTTGAAACAGAAAATGAGTCTAGAAATTCAAACACATTTTTATTTGTTCATTGGTACTAACTCCTATCATGAAGACCAATTACCACAAAAAAAAAAAGTGACTGGCCTTGACAATAGATGTGTACAGAGCTTTGCCAATGTGAATTAAATGAATGTCCTCAAATATTGGCTGTTAAATGTTTATACGATCCTAGTTGCATAACTTTGAGTATATGGATTAGCTTCTCTGTGTCTGCTTTAGGCTTCCATCAGGATAATGAGAAAAAAGGATAGGACTAACTAGGGATGTTGGGAGGATTGAATGAGTAGATACAAGTCGTGTGCTTTATACAGTGCTGTATGAACACGCAGAAGTACACAGTCATGTTTTAGATTTTTATATAACCTGATATTTAAAAGTTTCTGTAGAGATGCTGTTCCCCGCTGCATTGGTCATTGTACCCTTTGGCTGCTTTCTCCTACCATTAGCAAGACAGTCAATTATGAAAGACTCGTTAGGCCTCTACCTGGTGCTCAGACTACAGAAAGCGCTTGGAGTAATGCAGCAGATATTCGATATGGTCCTTTGTCCTCACAGAGCTTATCATTTATTTGAGAAAAAAGAAATGTAAGGGAAATTTTAAAGTTTGAGCAATAAAAGGCATATATTCATAAGGTGTTTATTGAAGGTACTACCCTGTAAATTCTATAAGACTTTAGGGAAGGGAGCTATGACAGTGGTCATCCAAGTTGTACAGTGCTGAGAATACAGCTGGGACTTAGGAGGCAGAGGCTTTGGTTTGAGCTCTATTCACTGGTTGGCTCTGGGACTTCAGACGCATCATGTACTTTCCTGGGATTTAGTTTGTGTTTTTATAAAATGTAAAGTTTTAACAAGATGTTCATTGATCATTTAATTCATCAGAAAATATGGAGATAAACTGGGTCTTTAGGGATTTGTTTACCTGTTGTTTCTTTATTTTGCTTTGTTGTTTTTTTGAAGGGCACATAAATATTGAAAAGCAAGTAGAAGTGGATATAGTATATCAAACAGTTCATTTAGGTGTCAGAGAATAAACAAAATGCTTCATTTTAGGTTTTATAACCATCAAAAGAACTTTCATTTTTTAAGTTCATTAGAAAGGTTAGATAATAAAGTGAGTCTCAGTCTCAAAAAAAACCCCAACAAACACACAAATTATTCTAAAGTTAATAGAGCATCAAAGATTGGAACTGAACACAAGAAAATGATTCTTTAAAACATTATTTCATTGCATTGAAGTAATGCATGTTGGTTGGAGTTTTGAGGAGAAGAATGCTC
>NW_006295261.1:1289128-1289889 GCF_000327345.1 Myotis davidii | reverse complement strand
TTTCCCTTCTCTAAAGTTCATAACCAACTAAAAGATGGACATGGTGAAAGACTAATGGAGACTAAATGGTCTTCTTATTGAGAGCTGAATTGCACATGACTTAAGTGTGTAGGCAGAAAGATTTTCTTGATTGCAAATCAGTGATTATCAACTGAGGGCATCTTGTCCCAGTCCCTGTGCCCCCAACCCTCCCCTCCCCCCGCCGGAACATTTGGCAGTGTTTGGAGATATTTTTGTTTTTCACAACTAGGAGGAGGTATTACTGTGGGAGAGGTCAGGGGTGCTGCTAAACATCTTACAACTCAAGAATAGCTCTACACCACACAGAATTATGAATTATCCACTTTAAAATGTCAGTGGTCCTGAGTAACACAGTCTACAGCCCCCATCCCTCTCCAACTAGACAATTTCAGGTTTCCCCTGTAGGACAGGCAGAAAGCTTTAAGCATAATAGACAGAATTCCTTCCTCTCCTCCCTGAGACCCACTTGTCCTATAATGGACTGTTAGCTCCAAAACACTGAGATGAGCATGCATCCATTTCAGAAATTCACAGTCCATCTGACACTCATCCAGGTTTAGAACCCAGATGTACAGCCAACTTAAAGTAGCTCCCAATAGCCAAATCTGAGGTATTATGAGCAAAAATAAAATGATTATAAAGGATTATGATACATGCAGTAAAAGAAATATTTGTGAGTTACTACTGAGACAAATGAATAATGGAGTATGTAAGTAAACAGGGGACAATTCTTCCTTACA
>NW_006295261.1:1279638-1289091 GCF_000327345.1 Myotis davidii | reverse complement strand
GCAGGAATGATAGACTTTAGGATATTGTTAATTGGCAAGAACTAAAGCAATAGTTATTGCAGTTAAGTATCAATGAATGATAAATTACTGGGTGAAAATATAATGTGAAACAGGATATTTACATGACCTCAAACTATCTCCCCACTAAGGATTTATTAATCATATAGGGAACACTACGAACTTCATATTGACAAAGCCTGATAGCACCTTAACCTGGGGGGGTGTCAGGTCATAGGAGTTTGAATTCAATTTTATGTGCATTAAGGGAAAGCCATTGGAGGCCTCTTTCTGTGTTGAGAAGAATGGACTGGAGAGGTTCAGACAAGCAGCAGAAGGTTAACTGTAGGTGTGTAGGGGAGAGACGATGGTGTATGGGACAGCGGTGATTGCAATAGCAAGGGAGTATTTGTGTAGAATCAATAGAACTTCCCAGCGGATCCGACAGGGGGCGGAGGGAAAGGGAGGAATCCACCATGACTTACACTTGTCCGGCTTGAACACTGATGGAAGATGGTGTTATTTACATGGATGGAGTGATCTATGACAGCAACAACAAGAAGGACAGTATGGAATGAAGATTAGTTATAAACTCTTTGAAAGTGTTAAAAATCACCTAGTTTCAGTTCAAGGTTCAAAGAAGGATTTAATGTTGTTAAGGATGAAGGCTTAAACTACCACCACCTAGCAGTTAGCCATTGCTCTCTGCCTGGTCCTGTGCTAATACTTACATGAATTATGCACTAATCCTCAACCCTGGCATATGTTCATTTTGGGTCCCAGTTTATAAATGAGGAGACTGAGATTTAGAGAAGTTAGGCAGCTTTCCCAGAGGCAGACAGCTAATAGGTGGCTCAGCCAAGACTTGGGCCCACATCCCTGTGCCTTCGGAGTCTCGTGCTCTTCCTCCGAAGCTTTCCTGCCTCTTGTATACCCCTTGCCAGATAAAACTCGCATGTCTTTCCTTCTACTGTGTCTTATGAAACTACCACTCAATTCACAGAAATGAGAATTCAGTTACATGCGTGACTGTATCAAATCAGCCAGCAATTCCATTTAAAATGTTAACAGGGTGATGAAGCAGATTTTGTGGGTAAGTGGGTGGGTTGTTTTCTTTTAATGTGCCAGATGGTCTCTGCCAACAGCACTTCCTGTCTGTGGCAGGTATCCTTGTCCTTTGCTAAGATCTGTGAAGTGATCTGGGTCTATTGAGCCTATTAAAATTTCCCTTGCCCTGCAGATAACTGGGTCTATGCCTTAATGTCCGGATTTACCAAGTGAAAAGAAAACAATGAATTGAATACTTGCTACTATGAAAAACTATCTTGTACTTCTAAGTACTCATTAATAATTAAGAGATAATTCATTAGTTCTTTTTTATATTGAAATTGGCTACGTAAGATGGGTAATGAACTAATAATAATAGCATAGTTGTGTTATCCGGACATGACAGGTTTTACTGCCTAATATTTTTTTAAAACTATGCAGAAGTACTCTGGCAATAACCAAGCATTAGTTGACTTATTCAAGAGTTAGTAAATATGTGTGGTTACTGGTTATTTAGTGACGATTACATCTGAACACTTTCCTAACTAATGTTTCTGAAAATGATCAGTGTGATTGCAAGGAAGAGTTATCAAGGAAGGTTTTGTGTTTAGGCAACCAAAGCAAATTATGTAGCAATTTTCTATTTGGGGTCATTATTGTTCAGTCATTTCTTACATTTGAATTCATACTTTCCTGTTGTCATTTATTCACCTGGCTTATAAACCCTCTCACAAACCAAGTCCTGTTAGACTCCGGAGAGGCCAAAATTAATAATTCAGTATTTAGTGCCTTTCTACAAAGAGCTAATTCTAGCAAGTGAAGTAAACAAATTAGGAAATAATAATAAAATGTAATAGTTTCTTCAAAAGATTCAGCCACAAAGTAAACATGAACTGAAAAGGAGGGGACAGGGTTTGGCAAATAATGCCAGAGGCAGAGGAAGTCTTCACAGAGGGTATGTCATTTGAGTTGAACTATAGGGGATGAATTGTCATTTTCCTGCTAGAAAAAGGAGTCTTGGAAGATGGGGAATAGATTATAAAAAGATGCTACAAGTGGTCGTTTTTGGACCCACTGGAATTTGGTCAGTAAGTGAAATTGAAGGGTATTTAGGAAGATGGTGGCGATGAGGCTGGACAGAGCACCTTCAGAAAAACATGTGCCACCCTAAGGAGTCTGAATTGCACTCTGCTAAGGAAGAGTCAGAAAGTGTTTCAAAGAAGATCAGCCACATGATCAGTCTATGTTTTAGAAAGAGAGTTCTGGATGCATTAGAGCGATTTGGAGGAAGAAACTCTGTTAGACACCCTGCTATGAGCATAGACACATGGAATGTATGTGCCAGAATTAGGAGAGAGACCACATTCTGTCTGGCTCCAAACTCCCCGTGGTTTACAACACCCCTCCCTGCCTCAGAAAGCTCTCTTCATTTCCCCAGTGTGGGTTGAGCAGCCCAGGTCACAGAGTCAGGTTGGAGTTACAAGCACAAGTCAGTTCAGCCACCCTTTCTATAAACATGCACACTTTCCCTGGAAAATCCTGGACCCGTCTTTCTAGAGCGAGTCCCCACATCACAGGTTACGTTAGCATAACAGGCTGTGCGCCGTGTTGCTGCCTCAGAGGGCTCTTTGATTTTTACTGGAGCATCTCAGTTTCCTCTGTCCCCTTTGATTCTGCAGCCCCAGCTTCCTTGCCTAACATTCAGCCACTTTTCCTCTTTATGCTACAAGTAATCAGACTGAACTTATCCTTCCCAAATTTATTTCATCCTTTCTTTCTCCCAGGGTCCTGAAGTACAGAAAAGCTTTCTAGCTTGCTAAGGAAATCGTTTTTCTCATTCTTGTAAAAAAGGGAATTGGCTCTCCCTGAGCTTTGGATATGTCTCCCCTGTTCCAAAAGCCCAACGAGTACGTAAGGCCTTGTGTCTGAATTGCTTATGCTTGGTCCACCCAAAGCACCCTTGGTGCTCAAAAGACATAAAGGCATAATTAATATAAAAGAACAGACTTTTGAAAACAATCACCTAACCATTATAATCTGCCCTTCTGGAAAGCCGCTGAAATGGGCCCGAACTACCCAAATGCGATCAGTTGGAAAAGTTTTCACAGGTTCTTGCAGTGGTCCAACTGATTTGGGTGGACGCTAAGCTGCTGGATGTGGAGGTGGACAGGAAGGGTAGGCCTAAGAGATGTCCACAGGGCTTAGTAATACATCAATTCAATACCTGAAAAAGAGGAAGAAGTCAAGGATGATTTAGTCTTTCAATGTGATAGAATATTTAGAAAAGACTAGCTTTTAGGGAGAAGGCAAGTACACTTGGAGATATTTAGGTCTACTTCCAAATAGATAGATGTTACGAGAGTTGAACAGATGGCTCCAGAGCATGATACTTAGATATAGAAGCATTTGGAACTCATCAGCCTATAGGTAGTGGTTGAAGAAACAGCAGTGGATGAAACACTGCAGGGGGAATATCCGAGAAGAGAAGAGAATCAGAGACAATGAGACACTGACATATGTGGACCTGGCAGAAAATGGTTAGCTAATATTGCTTAAAAAAAAAAGTAAATAAAAATAAACCCAATAATATCATTGAAGGACATATTGGCAAACAGTACTAAATACTGCAAAACGGTGTATATGGGTTATTTTTTACGGTGGAGGAAAAGTGAGAAAATTAATAAGAGAAGAGAAGGAACACCAAGAAAGGGAGAGATTGAATAAGGGAAGCAGAGTTCAGCTTTTAGAGCAAATGTCTTTAGGGCAGTAGGAAAAAGCCTTAGAAGAAGGTAGAGACTTAGCATTTCACTGTGACACAACGAGAAAGATAGCATGGGAGCGGCCAAGAGCAGGGAGTGGCATCACGTGGATTTATTGGAATCTGGGCCGTGCTAATTATTTGGGAAACATCACAGAACTTCCATGGGTCTCCGTCTCTAAAGCCGTGATCAGGAGGTCCCCGCAGGGTTCTGCGCTTCCTGTGTAGGCTGAGAATGGGCACTTGCTCTTCCCTTTGCCTCAGTTGCTCATTCTCAAATGGGCACAGACCATCTCTTTCCTGTCCACAGGCCTCCCTGCTTTGACTGCCCAGACTCAGGTCCCTTCTGCCTCAACCTCTTGTCCTTTATCTCATCACTCAGATTTATTTTCTTTATAGCACCCTTTTCTATCATTTTTGATTGCATGCCTTTTTGTATTCATTTTTTCCCATGCTCAGAGCCTATTTTTCCTATTACAGTATAGTCAGAATAAACAGACTCAAACTCATATACTGTTCCATTCCCCATCCTTAGAACAATTGTGTGTTTGGAACCTGTTCAGTAAATATTTGATTAGATTATTCTTAAAAATTAGTCTGAGATTGGGGGTGAGGGAAGAAGAGTTGGCAGGGTGGGAAACCTACTTTGAGTAAAAGGACTAGAGATTAAGGGGCTGAGAGCCGAAGTAAGTATGTTTGAAACTTTTAGCTCCACAAGAGATGGTTGTGGAGAGAGTTATATTTTTCCCCAGTCCATTTCAGAATTCTTTTATTTTTACAGCCAAAATCACCTAGGCTATCTTATTACTTGTTTGCCTTCAATTAACCAAGCCTTTTTCTTTATATATATATCTCTCTCATTTATTTGTTTCTCTGTGAATAAGAATACTAATAGTGGCTAACATTTTTTGTTTTTGTATTTGCAAGGGCCAGGCACCATTAAGTGCTATACATATATGAGTTCATTTATTCTTCTCAATAATCTTATAAGGATAGTACTATAATTATCCCATTTTACAGATGGGAAAACTGAGGCATAGAAACAAGTAACATGCCCAAAGTCACACAGCTAAGATCAAACTCAGGCAATATGGCTGGAGAGCTCATGCTCCTAACCACTAATCTATACTGCCTCTGAAGACCTAATCCACTCATCTGCAAGAAAAATGAATGTTGTTTTGGTGAAGCTAGACAAAGCTGTTCATCAGCTAGTCAGACAAAGCAGGTCAGATTGTCCTGCCAGGGAAATGTCCTGGGAGAAATTGTCCTGTCCGGGAACAAACCTGGAAGGCATTTTCTTTTCAAGGAAAGTAATACTTGATTTGATTTTACCTTTTTTCTCTCCTCACATCATTGGCAACCCCTTCCAATTTAAGGTCATCTGAAAGTTGAATTGATGTCTTGTTTACCCCTTCTTTCAGGTAATTTAATAGACTGTGGGCTCAACACTGAACACCTCACAATGAGTCTACCCATACTCCAATAGATTGGCTCACATGACAGAAGGATATTCAGTTTTTCATAGGCAGACTTTGATTTGCATTATAGAGGATGTTTATGCCCAATGCTTTCTTACAACCCAACATACTGCTTATAACTTTCAGCCCTATCTTTTCTACTCCTTCTTGGTTTTCCCAGTGATGTGCTCTAGCTCCTCTTTATTACTTCCCTGATACTTTTTGAATACCATTTTATTGATAATCAAGAAATTCTTATAATAAATTGAATCCAATTTCTCATTTCCTTTACATTTACATTGGGGAAGGTTATGAAAAGGGAGTGAAATCTGTAAGTTCCTTTTATCAATGTGATTCCTCATTGGTTTCTTAAACTCAGGGGTAGCAAATCAGTATTGATTATTCCAAAACCGGACCTTTGGTGCGCAGTGACGTACTGTGGTCTGCAGGTCTGTGGAAGTGTAGCATTGTGCTGACAGCTACTGACCGTGGAGTCAGACTGCCTAGGTGCCCTCCCTTTGCTCTGTCTACTAACTGTGACCTTGGGCACGTTGCTGAAGTGCTCTGGGCCTCAATTTCCGCCTTTTTGTGGGGAGGAGGGATGCTCAGTTTCTTTAGATTTTAAATGGGGATATCTCCGAAGTTGTTGCAAAGATTACTTGAATTAATATAAGTATTTAGAACTGTGTGTAGAACCTGGAAAACTCTGTAATTTTACTAGTAGCTGTTGTTATGTTTGTTGTTGCTACTTAGGAAAAAATTTATTTCCTTTTCATGATAAGAGTTGTAATGCTTTCTAACAAGATTTATTTTATTTCATTTAAATGGTTAATTCAGTATGATATACTTTTAATTTTTCTGTATATAATCTATTGATTGTTAAAATTTGTGATTAATTTACAGCCAAGTGAGAGAAATTTTTTTATGCTTCTTAAAATGTTTTAATCAGATGACACTGAAAAACAACCTAAATAAAGATGTCGTAAATCATTTTTCTTTGCTTTCAAGAGCCAAATGAGTAAAGTACTCAGAATTCAATGTTTTCCTTGGGTTAGAATATTTTTAAATACTTATTTAATTATAAGAAAGAAGTTATTTTATTTATTTGTAAATATAGGAAAAGGCAGACACACCCACTGGTATGTAAGTACATTCAGGTGTATTAAGTGGCCTCCTTTACCCCCTCTAAAATGTACATACTGCCATCTGCTGGAGGGAACTTTTGTGCAACATTTAGATGGAAAAAAATTAGTGTCAGTTTTTGTTTGTTTTTTGGTAAGTTAAACTATATCTTTTATTCAATTAAACACATTGAAAGTATGAGTCTTCACGTCTCTTTCAGGGAAAACTAAGATGGGGGTGGTTGTTTTTTTAGCTCTTTTCAGGTAGATTATGAAAATACGTCCACAAACCTTTAAAGCTTTTTGCAAGGGTAGGTGGAGGAGTGCTAAAGTACTTTATATTCGGCGGAGGGCAGTTGTGTGGCATTTTTTTTTTTTTATTGAAACAACTGTGTAATGTAGGCAGAGCAAGTTCAATTATAATTTTCCAACTAGAAAATAAAGGATCAGAGAGGTTAAATGACTAACTGAGGTTACTCAGTTTATCAGTGGCATAGCTGGGACCAAATCACAGGCCTTTGAATAACTAATCCAAAGTGCTAATTATTTCTCCAACTCTTATCATATTCACTATGTCTCAGAGTATAAAAACATTGCATCCTATTACTGATAAGGCTTGGAAAGATGAAAAGCAGTCAAATTATTAAGTTCACTTTAAAAGTAAATAAGGTACAGGAAGCAGCAACTTTTTAAACCTGGAAAGGCACAATATTAAGTGGTATCCAGCACTTTGTACAATGCAGACACCTACTAGCTGTTTATTTGCCACACTGAAAGAATACTTTCTTCTGTGTATACATATACTGCCTTATATGCTACCCATCAAGTTTAGGTCTACCCTGTGACAGTTTCATGAATGTCTGCTGACTCAGAATACTCCATAACTAATTTTGGTTCTGTCAGAACCTTATTACCTAATTAGCTTAGTGTAACTTATAAATAAACAAAACAAAACATTAAGTCTTGTTATGTAACATTTTTCTTTTGGCGAATGGTAAATTTTTAAAAGTGTCCCTTTATTCCATCATTTTATGTTACATAAATGTAATATTTCCATGAAATATATTTGTGTAATATTGCCATTGACAACATGAATTTTGTCCATTATAGTTTCTTGACACTGTACTGATTTTAAAATTCACCAAATACAAATGTATCTACTAAATTAGGGGGGAATAGATGCACATCATACTAACTCATCTTTCACAAGTTACTTGCCATTATTACCAACGTTTGTTAATTGTATGATCCTAGGATTTTCTGTGTAGATTTTTCCTGTAACATTTAAAAGTGCAGTTGTCACTGCTGTTGTGCAATGGCTGTAAGTCCCTCCCTCCCTTCCATCACCTCTGCTCTAGAAATTGATTCAGTTTTTTCAACCTCACTACTTTTCTTTAGTTTTCATTTGTATTCTCCAATTTTTGTTCACACTTTAAAAAGTACTGGTAATGCATATTTTATAATGTATTTACTAACATTGCTTTCTTTTTTTTTCTAACATTGCTTTCAACCTTTTCGTTTTTCACATTGAAAGTTACAAGGAGCTAAGTACGTGTTGAGTGAGGCCATGTTGCTAATTCAAAACAGATGCCTTACAGAAAGTCTCTGGAAATATCTGAGAGTCTTGGGATGGATTTTGTTGGCCTATAACATTAGAACTTCCTTATTAGGTAATTAATCCAGAAGAAAAGGGGACATTCGGTTTTCAATTAGGCAGTAGGAGGTATGGAGCGAGATGAGAGAATCTGCCCATGCCCAAAACAGGTCTTAAGAAACCAGCATTTTGTCCAGCATTCAGTTTTTCCTTATATTTACCTCAGATATACCCTGTAATAGTGTTAATTCATGGGTTTTTTCTATTTATTTTATAGATATACAGGATATATTGAACCCCTTTTCCATATGGCTGCGATTAAGTCTTCTCTAGGGCTTTCTTTTCTTCTTCCGATACTTGAATGTCGCTCTCTTCCTCTCACTGAAATTTCTTTGAGCAATTTGTTTGCGTGAGTCAAATATTTTCATTCTTGCCTAACACTGTGAGATAGTGTTCTTAAGTTTAGTTTTTATTTTTGTTGTTGACAGTATTACAAATGTCTCCCACTTTGCCCCCCGCCCCCCCCGCCGCCCCCAGGTCTTCTCCCTGCTGGTGTCCTTTTGATCAAAGCTCAGAAGTTGAAGAACACGAGCAATAAGGGGTTGAACCAGTATGTCAACTGAGACCCTTAGTGTTTGGTGTCAGGCTCTTAGCCACGATGTCTACCCAGCCATTCTGTATGAGACACATTCTCCAGGTCTCTTGCTCTTTGCTCTTCTTCAGGTACATTTGTTGTTTGTCACTACCTCTTGTATAACAACACAGACAAAAGGAGCTCAGTACTTCAGGGGTTCTCTGGCCTTCAGTAGGACAGCTTGGGGATGAGCTACCTACATGCACACCTGATAGCAGGTTTTCTTTTTCACTCCTTGGCTTATCTTGAACAGGTATTAAATCTGGTCTTACCATTCTATGTTTGTGTATGTGTTTGTAAATGAATGTGCACATATGCATGCATCCTTCCACTTTTTTAAAAGGACTCTATATCTTTTTTTTTGTTAAACTACATTTTGTCATCGTTAGTATATACTAGCTTTGTGAGATCTTTTTCCTCTGTTTTAGGTATTCTCTCTTTTTTTCCCCCCCAGGTACACATTCAGTAAGTATGCTTTTAGTTCACATTGAAGGCTTTGGTTTTTTAAGGTGTTCTATGCAGTCCCATTTGATTCTTGAAACATTTCATTTGAGATTTCTTGATCTATATCTTGGTGACTGTGGCATTTCACAATTTTATGATTCATGAGTTTCTTTTTTTTTAGAATGTTCTACCATTTTTGAGTTATATTTCTTTTTAAAACCTCTTTCTGTGAGATTTTTAAAATTTGTAACCTATCTTTTTCTCTGTAGGTTTTTAATTTTCCATGCTTACTGTCCAAACCTCCTGGATCTCAAGTGGAACTGCAGTTGGTTTTCCATCCCCCTTTTAGTTATTACAGCTAACTTTGTAATCTAGTTGGATAGCCTCACCTTTTCCCATTC
>NW_006295261.1:1259568-1279613 GCF_000327345.1 Myotis davidii | reverse complement strand
TCCTGCTGGCATCTCTGAACTTATGAAGTGTTCCTCATCACACTAATTTGCACTAGATTCCACAGAAAATACAGTCCACTTTGGATTCATATCTGCCAATAACTTTCCGTGTGTTTTATATGTAAGTTAATATCTACAGGCTTCATCTTTCTCATTTGCATAAAATTATCTTGGGCCCTGGCCCATTTGGCTCAGTGGATAGAGCATCAGCCTGCGGACTCAAGGGTCTCGGGTTTGATTCCTGTCAAGGGCATGTACCTTGGTTGCGGACACTTCCCCAGTAGAGGGTGTGCAGGAGGCAGCTGATCAATGTTTCTCTCTCATGGATGTTTCTAACTCTCTATCCCTTTCCCTTCCTCTCTGTAAAAAATCAATAAAAAATATATATATTAAAAACAAATAAATAAAAATAAAATGATCTTGGACTATGACCTCTGAAGTTGCTTAAATCCTAATATCTATGGTTTTACAGTACACCCAATCACTCTTAGAAATTTCAATGTAACTTTAAATAGTAAATAAAAGCAGGTACTCAACTTTGCTTTTCTGAGCTCTATCCAGGCCTGACATGCACTCATCTGCTATGCACTCACACAATCACATTAGTAATTCAAATATGGAAGAACTTCTATTCTGTTGGACTTCTAAATAATCATTGCCTAGTTGCCTAGTTGCCGCATTCCTCTGGGGGAGGGGCATTGACAGACTCCCATCCCTGAACACTGGCTCTACTTCCACGGGCTCTCTCAACCAGACACACCACCCCAGCTGCCACAGCTAGCAGAGGCTTCACCAGAGTCACCCTCTAGTGGATGCTTTTGGTAAATGTTATATGTGGATTATAGCACATGTTGACTAACTACAGTAGTTTAATGAGGCCCTTTTATAGCATATTCTCTATGTTCATGATATTTCAGAGCATGCAAACTCAGTAATTCACATACTAACAATAATTCCAAAGCTAAACGTGATCTCATCTCAGAGTTCAGTTTAAACTAGTACATTTTTAAAAAGTGATTTGACTTCAGTACTTGTAATTACATGGCTGATCCCTTACTTATTACACATTTGGCAACATCCTCTGTGTTCCCTTTCTTTTAGTAAGTATCTGCTTTGTTTCTAGGTGAATGAAATTTACCATGATGAGTCCCTCGGAGTACATATAAATGTGGTCCTGGTGCGCATGATCATGCTGGGTTATGCAAAGGTAAGTGTCTTAAAATATGTGAACGATAATGTTAAGGACGGGGCTAGCAAATAGAAGATTAAGCTGTTGAAGCTACAGCCAACAGATGGCACAGATAAGTCTCGTGCAAACCTCAGTTGCACTGAACTGATGAAGAAAAACAGATACCGTGAGTAGAGATCTCCAAATTTGAGCAGATAATGAATGATTTGTGTGCTGGTACCATTCCCTTGGTTTACCTCTGTAATAGAGTAGTAGATAGTTATCCTGACATCAAGCATAACAATATGGATGAAAAAAAAAATGGATACCATTGTGAGGAACGAGAATATCTTAGTCTTATCATTATTATAAAATTTATGATTCATCTTTTTCTTTCAAAACATATATTGATTGAGTGTCAGATGCTTTCTAGGTGCTTCAGATATATCAGTGAAGAAAAATGACAAAGATCCTTCCCTCACATAATTTGTTTTAAAAAAGTAAAGCACATAGTGAATATTTTAATTTAAAAGAGCTTTAGTCCTTTTGAAAATTAAAATTTAGATCAAAATGCACATAGTAGGCATTTCATGGGATGTAACTAACTATAGTTGACTTTAAGATGGCACTAGATGTGTCCCTTTCCTTGGAAATAATGCAAAGGATGAAATGGTTTCTCCCTTTGGGGAGAAAATATAGGGAAAGTGATAACTTGGCAATTTTCTTGATGTTTAAAATTATATCCCCCTCCCATAATTAAATTCTTCTGATTATGAAATACTAATGAAGTTATATAGTTAGCAAATAGAAAAAAAATCCATGTGCTTGCATTTCATCATGTATTTAACACCCACTTATCGTTTTCCAATAAGAGGGTGTCATTGATCTTTTGTTTCTCCCATAAACCTGACGGACTTTGCATTGATGACACTGAATCCAAGTCAATCCAGTAGGAGACGTTAACCGCCTTCACTGGTTGTTACATTATTTTCTTGGAGAAGTTTGCGATCAGCATGTAACAAACCAAGCTAATTTTGCAAAGAATGTAAACACTGATAATAACATGTGCTGAAATATAATAAAACTCTCAGGCTGTCAGCCAAGCAGGGACTAATTAATTTGGGGTTGCAAGTTCAATTTCTCATTCCAGCAGAGCTACTCTGGGAAGTGTGGCTCCTGGTTCTTGAAGGATGGTCCCTTCCCCCTGAACTTTTAACTCCTGACCATAATGTGACAGTAGCAACATTCCAAGGAACTCCAATCCATCTATTGGAACTACAAGATAAGTCTACACCCCTACCTCTCTTCATTGCTGTGAGCTTAAAAAGGAGAGTTGTTTTTCACAGTGTGAGGCTTATAGAATTTGACCACTCCCCGTTAACTAAGATTTAACCAGCTTTGACAGCTCATTGAAGAATTTATATTCTCCCCATATGTTGATTAATTCTGGAGCACCCACAAAAATCTTAACTAAAGATCTTTCACTTTAACAGCTCTGGATAAAAGTCTCATGCCAGAATCTTTCCTCTGTTTTTTATTTGTAATACCTGTGAAACTAAAAATCTAAGCTGAATTAGGAAATATTTAGATTACTAGAGTTCTTAACCCCATGCCTAACATTGAGTTACCTCGCAATAGCAAATCTCAGTATCGCATATTGCCATATATGGTGTCAGTCACCTTTCACACAGGTAATATTAATTATCGTGAAGAGCTCCTTCATGGGCATTTAAAATTCCCAAACTAAAGTAGGTATCTAAATAGCTCCCAAATAATATTATCGAACATTTATTTAAATGCTGTAATCCAAAATGTTAACTTCAGCTAAAGTTATTAAAAGAAGCCTTTGGGCAAATGTTATGTATGTCTTCAACATATTATTCCCTCTCAGTCCATCAGCCTCATAGAAAGGGGAAATCCATCCAGAAGCTTGGAGAATGTGTGTCGCTGGGCTTGCCAACAACAAAAATCTGATCCCAACCACTCTGAACACCATGATCACGCAATTTTCTTAACCAGGCAAGACTTTGGACCTGCTGGAATGCAAGGTATTTCCATTCAGATGTAGAAGAAAAACTCAAGGGCATGACTTTTCCGAAGTAATCTTAAATCAGGGAGTCTGTTCAAATGTTCATTTTATATCTCTCCCTCCATCTACTTTCCACCATGCATCAGCCAAGCATACATTTTCTTTCTATTGCTTCCAGTGACTCTTGTGGAATTCACCATATTAAATGCCACTTAGGTTCCATAATAAATTATACTTGCCTTTAACATAATGATGGTGCGTTTGAGGTATGGAGGAGAGTCTATAAAATGCAGTGTGATCTCCACTAAGCATTGGAATGGGAAAAGAGATGCCATGAGAAGTGACTGCGGCCAGAGAGCTCTCTCCCGAAGTCAGCTTACATTGAGCTAATAAATTCTGGGGCAGGCTTTGGAAAAAGAAGACCGACGATTTTCTTTTCAATGCTGATGGAATTCCTGGCTCCCTTCGTTGGTACCATGATATGAAGGACCATTCACTAAAACAGAAAGACAACACTTAGTTGGTGGGCAGAACAGAATGGCAATCCCAGGCAGTTCCTTCCCTTAGAAAAGGAGAAAATGCAGACCCAGTGAATTTTTTCAAAGACCATTACCTGTTGCTTTCCCAAGAGAACATGGCACAATGCTAGCGGGGGAATAATACTGCCTCTGTTTCCTAAAAAGCTTTTTTATATTTTTTTCTAGGCAAAGGTCCAGTAGTAATTCTTAATGGGTTTTTCTCATGAAATGAAAATAAAAGTAATTGTTATTCTCTACAGGATATGCGCCAGTCACAGGCATGTGTCATCCAGTGAGAAGCTGTACCCTGAATCATGAGGATGGTTTTTCATCTGCTTTTGTAGTGGCCCATGAAACCGGCCATGTGTAAGTCACTGCTGACAGCTAGAAAGCCAGACAAGGTCTTTTCTTGCCTGCTTTTCTCAGCATTGTTCGCACTGTGGGCAGAGGGCACGCCAGCATGCAACTCCCGTCCCTTGCCAAGAGTGAGGAGCTGAAGCACTGGAGCGGTCATGCACTGAAACCAAATGAGCAACTCTAGCTGCAGACACCCTTGCCCTTTTCATAGCTGTAAAATTAGAAAGGCATTTCTGTCCAGTTCTCTATTCCACAATGCCGGCGACTCCTCCACAATAGCCATGTTCACTTAAAAAATACATTTTTCCCCATACAGTAAGCCCTCAGTTAACATCGTTGAGAGATTCTGCAACTTTAAGCAGAATGACTCATAATGAAACCAGTTTTACCATAGGCCACTTGATACAATCTAGAGTTACGTTTTTTTCGGCATCTCATCAACATTATAAGGAAAGGACATCACACAGAATGGCATAATTGAGGACCTACTGTATTTATTTTTTAAACAGAAAATAAGCAGAAGCCCTGGCCCCTGTGATTCTTACCAACGAGATCTCGCTTTGTGTTCTAGGCTGGGAATGGAGCATGATGGACAAGGCAATAGGTGCGGCGATGAGACTGCTATGGGAAGCGTCATGGCTCCGTTGGTGCAAGCAGCGTTTCATCGTTACCACTGGTCCCGATGCAGTGGCCAAGAATTGAAAAGATACATCCAGTGCGTCCCTTTCTCCATGTCCTGAGAGCATTTATATTGTAGCAGAAATACAGACAGGAAACTGACTCTTAGGATCTCCTTCATAATAAAACTCCCAGTGAATGAAAACTGTTGTTCACAGTAAACATTTTCTTATAATTCAGAGCTGTTGGCACAATGATCCCATAATATGATCACAATATTTTAAGCCATGAGCCTGGAATTTAAGTGATATTTAAACTATGATTTTTGTTTTTAGTAAATTCTTTATGGAATCTTTGACGAATGGTCAGATTTGAGTTGAGGATGAGGAGGAGATGGTCCTGTGATGCCTTCATAATACCACCTACATCCTGTAGCAAAGGTGTCAGAATCTGCTCTGCCACACTCTGCAGGAGCTCCAGGACACGAAAAAGGCTGTCACGGTTATGCTGCATCCCTAAGTCATGTTTGACTCCTTTCCCTAGGATGAATAAGGGTGAAGGGTCTTGTTTATGAATGGAACTAAAACCAAAAACCTTTAAAGATAAGCTTTTGTGGCCTTGCTCTGATCTAAGGAAATTCCAGAGTATGTAAGCTACGGATAGTTTTTTTTTTTCATTAGGACAAGATAAAAGAATGAACATTTAACTACATGCGATGTTTTCCTTCCTACAGTTCCTATGACTGTCTCCTTGATGACCCATTTGAACATGATTGGCCCAAACTCCCAGAACTTCCTGGAATCAATTATTCTATGGATGAGCAATGTCGTTTTGACTTTGGGGTTGGTTATAAAATGTGCACTGCGGTATGTTTCTCTCAGTCAATTTAGATCTTGCATCTTGAATTCTATTTTGTGTAGCTCCTGTTTGTCGAACTTTACAGACTCACTGATGTATGAGAATTTCTTCCAAGAATTTTGTGTTTGCCATGTCACTACATATTAAAGCTGAATACTTTAAATATACTGTCTTATTTATACTTGTGACAGGCTAGCTGGAAGTTGGTATAATTATATTTTACAGATGAAAAAGGCAAGATTTACAGAGTATAAGCAACTTGCTTAAATCGCACATCTGGTAAGCCAGGGGAGCTGGATATTGAAACCAAGGTTGTCCAGCTCCAAACTTTATGCTCTGCTCTGTTGCGCCCTTGGTTTTTGTAACCTTCAGAGATGACATTTAAGCCTTAGGTAGGTTGCTTTTCATTAGCTTGTTGGCCAGGATTCCATGTAGCTGTGAGCACAGAGAAGGGCAATACTAGTTTATTCTGCGAGAATCACGTGGTAGAGCGTGGAGGTCAGGACTACGTTCTTCATAGACTGATGAGTCATGAGGGCCTGGATCTGACACTAGATGTATGATTTTGAGCACCTTCTTAAATCTCTGTTTAGTTTCCTCATGTGTAAAATATGGATAATCATAGTATTCATCTCATAGAATTGTCAGGTTCAATTTCATAATATAACCAAAGTGCATGGCACAATGGCAGGCACATACTAGTCACTGCTCAGTGGAATCCAGTAGAGCCAGTCTTCCAGGTAGCTATTCAGATTAGAGGTATATGTCTTTAAATTTCCATGTTGAGGTGCCGTAGGTCATTATAAAAATGGCTTGTCCATATGTTGGAGGAAGCTTTATGTGTTATAGCAAACAAACAAACAAACAAAGAAAACACACGTATTTAATGGTACTGAAAGAAGTTGACCTGATGTTTCAAATTTTCCATACTCTGATAGCGACAGCCATTGGACTGTCTATAAACTATACATTGCCAGCTCCTAATCATCTGCATTAATGTTTTGACCTGAAAATTCT
Source organism: Myotis davidii (assembly GCF_000327345.1). Taxonomy (NCBI): domain Eukaryota; kingdom Metazoa; phylum Chordata; class Mammalia; order Chiroptera; family Vespertilionidae; genus Myotis; species Myotis davidii. Next base: position 1,273,048 of record NW_006295261.1, on the reverse strand, counting down.
AAAGGTTAGGCTCAATATGGTGGGAATATATAGTTTCCGCATTAAGTAATAAGGATTAGAACAAAACAAACCCAGGTCCAAAATGAGTACTAATCAAGAAAAAGCTCTGACCAATATAATTGGTGGTGTAGGCAATTATATCTGAGTAAATTGGTGTTTTATATTTTTTAAAAAATCTATCTGAAGGATGGTAAGGTGTTTATAGTTAGAAGGAGAACAGATAACTAAAGAGCACACACAAATATGTATGCTGACGCATACATTTAGATACTATAAAGTGATGTTTTGGGAAAATAACAAACAGTCTTAAGATTGAGGAAACTAAGACTCCATTGGGCTATGTTACTGTCTCACTTGTAACCATCGCTATAGCCTTATCTTGTAACCGATACTTCTCAGCCATGGATTGTCATGAGACTCAAATACATGGAATGTATTTTATAAACTGCATGAATCTATTGTAATAGTTTGTTATACCTGGAATATGTTATCTTACATAGAAAATTTGACAAATATTTTCTGCTTTTAGTCAGCTCATTATAATGGACATTTTTATTATTTATATCTGACTTAATTCATACTTAGGGGTATTGAGAAGCTGTTTTGATAGCTTAAAAGCTAGAAAAACATTATAATAAGTTTTCATATTTAAAATGTTCATAATAATTACTATTTTAAATTCTAATATTGTCTACTTGAAAGCCAGAAGATAGGGTTGGCATATAGAAATACTGTGTCAACTAGAGACTCTCAGATAAATTGTTTATCACTATTATTTTAAAAAGCAGAATAAAAATATTCTCAGCTTAGAATTCTTAGGCATTATTTTTTTCTCACCATGCCACAACTTAGGCTATTGACTTGAAATTAAAACAGCAGATGTTGTTGGTGCATGTCCTGCTATCTGTGTTTCATTGTGATTTTGATTCTCTCTCTTTCAGTTCCGAACCTTTGACCCATGTAAACAGCTGTGGTGCAGCCATCCTGATAACCCTTACTTTTGTAAGACTAAAAAGGGACCCCCACTTGATGGGACTGAATGTGCTTCTGGAAAAGTGAGTCTATACTATGGAGATTTAATCACCTTTCAAAGTCTGAAACATGATGAACATAGCTGTATTTTTTCATTTTTATGAGGACCATAGCACGTGAGGTTTCATTATGGTAATGTACGAACATTATATAGTAGCTTCCAACGACTGCTCTAACAAATTACCATGAGCTCAGTGGCTTAAAGGAACAGAAATGTATTTTCTCACAGTTTCACTGTGGGCAGGACCATCCTCTCTCCAGAAGCTGTAATAGAGAGTCTGTTCTTGCCTCTTCCTCAAGTGGCTGCCCACATTCCTCGACTTGTGGCTGCACCATCCCAATCTCTAACTTCTGACCACATTGCTCCTTTCTCTTCTGTGTGCAAAGGTCCCTCTGCCCCTCTCTTATGAGGGTGGGTACACATGGTGACATTTAGGGCCCACTTGAATAATGCAGGATAGCCTCCCCTCAAAGTCCTTGATTTTATCACACCTTCAAAAGACTCTTTTCCAAATAAGGTAATATCTACAGATTCTAGGGCCTGAGATCTTTGGGACTATTCAACCCACTACTGATAGATTACGAAGCAGCAGCTCAGCAGACTATCTGGGACCCTGCTAATGGGATTTGATGTACTTGTTGGCTTCCCACTCCTTGTGAAACTTGTCCAGAAATAAAGTCCTGTGAATTTATCCAGAAGATTTGGCCTTGCTCCTTTGGGGAAAGATGCCCAGAGGTTTTAAATCTCAAATTGTGTAGTCAGGATTGAATGCTCAGAAACTGGTCAAGTGCCAAGCTACCCTACTCATAGGGGAGAGATCACCCATTCCAAAACAAAGGCATCTTAAGAACTCAAGTTGAAGTGCCTTTACTAGTTTGGAAATAAGATATGGTAGACGGGACCAAAAGCTGGCAAAGAAGATTCATAAAGCTTTTAGTTCTTTTAATGCCCTTTAAAGCTCTATTGCAAATGTGTATAAACTGTACTTGCAATGAGGTTTACAAGCATAATAATAATAATAATAATAATAATACAAAACCTGCCATTATTCGTGTTTAAACTTTGTTCAGCACTATGCCTAACACATTATATATGGTGTGCCACTGTGGGGAAATGTAGTATTACAAACTTTTGACTAAAAAAACAAGAGCAACAGTGAGTTGATTCATTTTTGCTTTATGAAAAAGATATCCTCCAAATAAACTCGGAACATCCAACTTCCTAAAACTCACTTCTGTTATATTCAAATTTACCAGAGTTGAGTTTTAAGAAACACTTTTATTGTGGGATAAAAAAGCAAGTCAAAATGTTGGAAGGGGAAAGAACACCTTCTGAGCACATGCTGTGTGCCAGGCACTTTCAGGTAGGTGCCTCCATGCTATCAGGGTTCTAGCAGTTCCCACGTCATTACTTACTGGTCAGATGGTCTCATATAACTCATGATCCTTTCCAGGTTCCAGTTTTCCACATTACCTACTATGCAAATCAGTGATCATTTTTATTGGTCATGTTTGATACTTACCAATAAATATATCATATAAAACTTCTTCAGAATGAATTATTTTTTTCATTTCAATTTTATACTTAAGAACATACTAGTAAGTCTAAATCACCCTTTGTATAGGGAACCTTATTGTTATAACTAGTGGCCTGGTGCAGGGATTCATGCACATTGAAGGGAAATTAATTAGAAGAAATATTTTAATATTGTTATTCACCCTTTATTATAGAAGTGTCAGAGATGAAAGAAAATTAGTAAAATGTATGTGAAAATAATATATAAATGATTAAAAATAAACAATAACATAATATAAGAACAACAAAGATGTGATATACAAAGATCAAAAACATGACATAAAAACAAAAACGTGATATAAAAACAACATTGATGAAAACAATGACTGATAAATTGATTAAACTTATTCTAACACTAAGGCCAGTGTCAGAAATGGGACAAATCAATTCTTGGAATCAGAACAACCTCTCCTCCACAGATTCTGTTAATACTTCAGCTTCAGTTATGTTAGGTCACAATCTTTTGATAATCTAGTACCATTACAAAGACCCCATTTACTATTAAGATTCCCAGTAGCATGATGATTGCACCTACTTTCAATTCTAATTTATGACATGGGATTCTCAAAGGAGTAACACTTTTGAGAAATTTGATGGGAAAATTTTCCTTTTTGGCATCATCCGTTGAATCTAGTATTATTGTCAATTATATTGTCATCTCTGAGTCTTAATGCAATATCCGTTCCCCAGCATTTTTCACCATGTGGGAAAAGAATAGCATATATCATTGCATCTAATATAGGGAACAGGATATTGATCTGTTTCATTTGAGTTATTATTAGGATTCAGATTATTGGGATCTGGTTTATAATGAATAAGTCCCTTTCAAAAAGAGGTCCTCCATCTTCTTTTCTGAATATGGCAGCAACTTCGGTTACACAGGGATAATTATATCTATCCAGATCACTATTACAATCATATTTAATTGCCATTGTTACTTCCATGCACCACTTTCTTTCAGCTTCAGAACATCAACAAAAACAACCAAATTCATGATCAACAATGACAGATCGAAACACACGTGTGCAATTGGCGCCAGTGAGAGGTTTATATGTATCGCACATGCTTGAGTCAACTTAGCCTTTCATAAATATAGAATAAACTTGCCTAATTAGGCCTGCTTTCTGATGTAGCTAAACTTTTTCCAGACCAGTGAAGCACCCCAACTTCTTTTTCAGGTAATTGTCAGCAACACAGCAGTAAATATCAACACAAAGCAGATTATTATTGTAGATCACCCAGGGAGAACAAAGGGTAAAATATTTAACTGCAGAAGTGTTGACTATATTCTGTGCAGTAAAAAAAAGTGAAGTTATTTTCAAGGTCTACCATTTCTTACTTCCTTTTTAGTTGGGTCAAATTTCTGAGCTTTTTAAATCTCTGTTTTCTGGCTATTGAGAAGAAAATAGAATTCCACTGAATCTCCTATCTACCAACTCCAGGATCAGATGAGATGAGGCACCTAAAAACGCTTCACAGACATTTGGTTAAACTGTGAAATGTTTGCACCTCGCTATAAAGCAAGTTGTGTTCCTGGGCTGAAGAAACTCCAAGGAGGCTAGTCACTAGGGAAAGGCAGCTGTTGCTATGTGATGTCATTACCCGGACACTTAGCATATTAGCCTTTTATATATATAGATTACTTTGGGGTCATTGTAAATACATTTCCACCTAGTGGGGGTTGGGGGAATGAAGCCCTTTCATTGGTGGTTCTTATATAACAACTGTAGCATATGCATGATTTTCACAGTTGCCCTTTGTCATTTTCCTAAGTGGTGCTACAAGGGCCATTGCATGTGGAAGAATGCTAATCAACAAAAACAAGATGGCAATTGGGGATCATGGACCAAATTTGGCTCCTGTTCCCGGACGTGTGGAACTGGTGTTCGTTTCAGAACACGCCAGTGCAACAATCCAATGTGAGTATGATCCCTGTAATTCTGTCACTTTTGTAAAGGCCAGAAAATGCTTCAATATAATGTTATTACTATTTCGTAAAGTACATGTAAAATATGGAGCACGAAAACTAAGGCGTTAAGTGTCTATTTTGGATAAATCTCCATTTATCAATTTTGTTAACTATAGTCAGTGGTTAAGATGAGAGGCTCCAATGAAAATGAGATTTTTGAGGAAATTGCTGCTTAGGAATATTAAAGAGTTGAGTAGGGAAGCCCATCACTGTGCTCTGAGGGCCTGGGCGCCACGGCCGTGAGACCCACTGTAAGAAGCGCAGGTGTGTCATGGTGGCAGTAGCACCAAACACATGCTCACTCACTTGGAGAAGGGGGATGCTTCAGGGCAGGGCAACAACAAAATAAAGATGGTAGAAGAAGGCCAAAGAACTGTTTGGGGAAAGTTATCAATTTATTCACTCAGACTAAATTGATTGAATTCCTATTGCGTACTGAAGAAAATTTATTTTCTAAGGGGAAAAATAACCAAAATATTAACCTTAGGACATTCTTCCTTGCCTAGGGTTTAAAATGTGAGCAGCCCTGTGTGTCTGGCAGCAGATGGCTCTGAACATGTCTTTTATAAACACTGAAGTCACATACATGTCTTCACAGGAAGAGATGATGGTAGTAGAAAAAAAAGTAAAAATTACAGTAGTAAGAGCAGCTAAGTTTCACTAGGAGCCACACTCTGTTCTAAGTGTTTCAAATATGTTCATGCATTCAATCCTCTCAATATTTCTCTAAGGAAGAAAAGACGGGAAACTGAGGCATAGAACGGTGGTCACAGTCGCTTTGGGCTGCATTTACATGTTTTATGCATGGTAGAAAATAAAAAATTTTCACGTTGATATCTATGTTTTTATTTCTTTATAGATTTTTGCCATGCATTTAAAATACACTGTCTGAAAAGCCACTTGAAGTTGACTTTTGGGGCCCTCTCCCTGCCCCCAGAGGGAGAGGATGGTGCTTTTGGAAAGGAATTGCAATTAGGAAGTATGAGTTCATTCACTTGGTGCTGGCAGCTCAGAAACTCTGGCTTTCTGCCCTCCCTCGAGCACTGTGTCTGCAAGCTTTCACTGCTGGACCAGAGCCAAAAGGCCTTTTTAAATGTTGTCTTTTTTTTAGGCCCATCAATGGTGGTCAGGATTGTCCGGGTGTTAATTTTGAGTACCAGCTTTGTAATACAGATGAATGCCCCAAGCACTTTGAAGACTTCAGAGCACAGCAGTGCCAGCAGCGTAACTCCCACTTTGAATACCAGAACACCAAGCACCACTGGATGCCCTATGAACATCCTGACTGTGAGTAGATGCCTGCCCTTTCCCCGCTGTGTGGTTGGTTACTTAGAGTGTATGCTTTGTCTACACCGATCCCTTGGACTCTTGATCCCTATGTGGTAACTTAGAAACCGTGGTGCTTACAGGGTAAGTCCTTCTGGGTTTCCAAGAATAAGGTGAACGTCCTCCTTTCTTTAAGAGGTGAGACTGTGGAATAGTTCCTGGCAAGTAGCACTACCGCCATCACTACTGAAAAGACCAGTGGAATGCAGACAAAATGAAAAGCCTGAAGAGATGTCGAGTTTCCTCATTCAATGGAAATCCCTCTACTAGGAAACACTTTTGGAATTCTGTTATCTGTCCTTTCTGAATAATTAGAGGGAAATACTGTTCTTTTACAGTGGGGCCAGGAGTAAGAATAAGACCAGTATTTAGTAACAACAGAAACTTCCTAACCATTTTACTTTTGTACTATACACCAGTTTTTGAAAAATACACTTGGAAACTCCCTTTTAACGTTTCACTTCTTACCCTTGAATTTTCCGTTACTTGTGTTCGAATGGAAACTTCTCACCATATTTCCTACTTGGGTGAATATAAGAAAATAATTACTTGATTATCATGTGGGATAGTGCACTACTGAGTTCAGGTGAAAAGCTGTTTTAAAAGGAAGATGCATCCATGTAGGAATTAAAAGTTGGAGTTAAGAAGAAATGCATTATTATTCTTTCAGTCTATTTTGGTGGAGTGAGTCACAGAAATTATATTAAATTTAATTGAGATTATACAAAGGCAAAAGGCGTACTAGGCCATTGGGTTAAATGAAGGAGAAACCCTTTTGGCGCCGTCAGCACCACTGAAAGCACAATGGTTCTGACTTAGAGCATTTGAAGAGCCGGGTTAAATCCAGGATTGCTGCACAACCTCGTTTGCTGAGATAGTTCCAGTTTAGACCTGTTGTCCCTGTGTAGTTACTAATAGAGCCCTTTTTCACTCTCAAGGGTATCCCAGTTTAGATGTTAAATCATATGGTCCCCCTGGTTGAAACAAATACGTTAAATATGTGTAATTTCTTCTTCTCTTTATTTTATTTATTTATACCTTTTTTCTTGTTTGTTTTCGGGGAAATCGTGTTGAAACTTTATATTTAAAAAATAAAATAAACTATACTGTTCAAATATACCACTTTACGTAGTTGATTTAATCCTCCATCTCGTGCAGCCAAGAAAAGATGCCACCTTTACTGTCAATCCAAAGAGACTGGCGATGTTGCCTACATGAAACAGCTGGTACACGATGGGACGCGCTGTTCCTACAAAGACCCGTACAGCATATGTGTGCGAGGAGAGTGTGTGGTGAGCGCCCTGCAATATATTGCAATTCTACTTTTACTGTCTTTCATCGGCATATTTTTCAGAATTTTGAAACCACTTCATATCTGGGATATCACATTAGGATGTAAATGTATTGAATAGCTCATTAGCGAAACTAAGTCTGGGAGAAACTGCACTTAATAAAATCAAACTTTGCTCACTGGCCGAATCAAGACTCAACTGTAGTCGTCCCAGTTTCCAGCCAAATCCTTTTCCTAAGTCACTCTGAGGTCTGTAGGTTGGGAATACAACGTGGGAACAATGCCTTTGCTTTGAGTTTTTGACTAGTAGCCATCTGCTGTTAAAGTACACTTTTTTTAAAAAAATCAATGCTTAATGTCCTTTATATTTTGTTTAAGAGATAAGAGAAACTTTTCTTGGAAAAAAAATAGCGAAGATGCAAAAACTATTTTTTTGGCCCCATTTAATCTCTTTTTTAAAGGCAGTTTTTTTCTTACTCGTGTTCACATATCATGCTAAATTGATAGGGGACTATCGTTATTAACTGAACACATCGCTCCTGTTTGGTTTCTTTTCACTTCAGAACAACTAGTGTTATATTAATGACTCTTACATGCACAGGTGCCTCATAGTTGATCTGAATTTTCCCTGAAAGTAAAATCTGTGTTTGGTCATTTTTCTCCTCCCCCATGTCTCGCACATCAATGGATGTGTGATAATTATTTCTTCTGTCCACTTTCACCTCAAACTTATGAGTGCTGTGGCATGCCACATATTCTTATCCTACACTGATTTACATTAGGAGCTGCCCCAGCTCCGAAGACCTTCTGTAATTCCCAGTTACGTTAATGTGAAAATGTAAACACCCAAGGCCTTGCACAGCCTGTGCTTAGCACCATCTTCCCATTGGCTTAAATATGGCTAAATATTGTTCTCTGAACCCACTTTATGTGAACACACAATTTCCATGGCTCTGTTTGAATCCCTCCACACTCCTAAAATCTATTTCCACAAACTCGATTCCTTCAGGGACCTGTGAATGTCTCTTCCACTTTGGTAAAGTTTTGTCCTCCGTTCCTAACCAACTTGTAAAGCTTGTACTAATGTACAACTCACAGTTTTACTATTCATCTTCATAAATATGAGAGCAGCCAGGGAAACTCACCAACTTTTCATCTCCTCAGCATCTACTACAACATTTGTGCTTAATACATGTTTGATGATGATGATGACTGTGTATGATGGTCATTAGACTGGGGGGGAGTTTATCTGGAGTACTAGTCACTTGATTGCACAGTAGTTCTTTTAAAAGACTGAGGAATTTAAATCAGAGCCAGAAAGAAAGTTTGGTGCAAGCGGCTTAACTGTGGGCTCCTGATTAAACAAAGTCATCAGGACACGGACCTTGACTTGACACATTAAGATTAGCCACATTTCACTTCCTCTCTCCCCAGAAAGTGGGCTGTGATAAAGAAATTGGCTCTAACAAGGTTGAGGATAAGTGTGGTGTCTGTGGAGGAGATAATTCTCATTGTCGAACTGTGAAGGGGACCTTTACCAGAACTCCCAGGAAGCTTGGTAAGATGAGGCCTCTGATGGATTTGGTGTCCTTGTCTATGATTTGTATTTTTTGAGAAGTTGTTTAAAAATGCAGCATTTTCTCTATAAACATGATAAAACATTAGCTGCTGATTTATTTTTATTCAGATAACCTTTTAAGGAAATATTTTTAAAAACTTTTCATGCTCCATAGCATTCATGTTAAAAAATTATCTACTAAATTTTGATAAGGAACAAGTAAAATCACTATTGATTATAGTAGTTAGCTAAAATCTGTTTTGTTTTATTTTGCTTTTAATAAAATGCATTAGATCTAATAAAATTGATGCTTATTTTGAACTTTCTATTGTACATAAATTGTTAGAACGTAAAAAAATCATAAAACTTTAGATACGATTTAAACTATTACATTAGTTTTACTTCTTTTACTTTAAAAGTGAACAGGTTTTTCCTCTTTTTAAGTCTATAAATCTAGGGTCCATATTTCATATATTTTTTATAATTTTATATTAAACAAAATTGAGGTACAAACAAAAATAACCTATGGTATAATTGCTTGTACATGTGAACTTTTGTGCTCACTATATAATTAATGACCTGGTCTTAGGCATATGATATGGTAAATTTCAACAGGTGAAACAAAAACATAAAGAATATGAAAAGATATTAGTAGTCTTATAATTATCCATTGGAATTTTCATAAAAAATTTAGATGCAAACACTTATTACAAATTTTGTTTTTAGTTTATAACAAATATTTTGTTATTCAATAAGTATTTATTAGGCAAATATTTCTGATAATTTGACATTTAAAAATAAATTTGATGTGGTGCTTCCCTTGAGAAACTTCTCATATATCATCCAAAATAACACAAAACGATTTGGTGTACTTTGAGCATATGTTGTGGTGTTAATTTAAGAGAAAAGAAATTATAAAAAAGTGGGTCTTCATCCAAATGAAATAATTCTCTTAGTTCTTTTTATTCTCATTATACATCAGCTACCCAACTCAAGTCAATTCCACACATCCCTGCTTTGCTCTGATATACTGAGGGTGGCAGAGCTAGGTAACTTAACTCCAGTGTGTTTTCTTAGGCATTCTTTGCTGTAGTTATTAATGTCTTTGTTATTCCTGTGAGATAATTTACTGTTTTGTACCTTGAACATTGTTAAAAAGCAAATATTGCCTTCTTGCTGGTTATATTATTTTAATAAAGCAAACAGAATTAGAATGTTATATATAAAAATAAATAATGGGCTGGTGGAGTAAAATGTAATTTTCTCCATCTTATGAAGTGATTTACTGCAGTTATATATTATTATTTTAGGTGTAAAATTATTCATTTTTTTCTTTCCAGAGTGAGTTAATGTAATGAAAATTTTTAGACTCATTTATTCTATATATTGTGTTAATATGAGCTAGTGATACTTTTTTGCAGACACCTCAAAAATTATGCTAAACCCGTGAATCAAGGTCAGAAGAAAAGAAGAAAGCTTTCATCAGCCATACAGATTCAAACTGTTCAAAGATAATCTAACATCCACTTCTTTGCACTAAGGCTGTGATAGTCATTCAATAGACTAATTAACCTTTCCCAACAGGGAAACATTTAAGCAAGCGGTGCCATACAGAATTCGAGTTGCTGGGAAATGAAATCTGCAAGTATTCACCTTCAAATCACCTATATCATTTTTCATTCATGCGCAGTCTTACTTTCATTGACTATTAACAGTTTATTGGCATTAGCTAACTATTGTATATGCGTTTTGACATAAAATTACAGAACATATTTTTAACTTATCTAATAATATATATATATATGTATATAGCTTAGCATATAGTCAATGAAACAGCAAGACTTTGATAAACACGAAACCTCCACTAATTAAAGACATTCTATTTAAGGGAAGACAAGAAGCGCCTTCACTTTACCCAAAGGAGCTCGTAATGTTTCTCTTGCTGAAACAAGGGAAGCTAAAAATGTACTGGGTAAGTTGTCGCACACTGCAGAAAGATGGGCATCCATAAATGGAATCAAGCTGTTTTGCTGTCCTTAGCTTCTGAAGCATGTTAACTCGTAGCCATTGCACACTTAGGCAAACGTGTTACTTTTCTTGTACTGGACGTTCCTTGGCTCAGGTGCTAAAACCCTGACCCCAAAATTACTATTCCATTAGTTACACCACTAATGAATAATGTGAAAAGTTGGATCATTCTACCCATAGGTAGATGATAATTGTCCATATACAAATGGAAAACATATTTCTTTCCAAGTCCATCAGCAGTTGTGTATTTATAACTGAACTACGGGCTCGGTGCATGAAATTCATGCAAGGGCCTTGACCCCAGCCTTGGCCACTGCGGCTTTGTCCAGAAGGAAGGACGTCCAGAAGGACATCCGGTTTAATTAGCATATTTTCTTTTATTATTATAGATTTCTTTAGAATAAGGCAGGATTTTAAATACGAAGATAACTTATTAATTAGAAGTTTAGCGATCTGTACTCACTGCTTAGACTTTTGAAATAATATAGAGGTTGATAAAATATTTTCAGAAGTTCAGCTAAATACTCTAAAAATTGGCTGCACTTCCAAAGAGTGGTTTACAAACTAAAATCACAGTAGAGGGACTCAGGAAAGTATAGAATTTGCCTGAATTGTTGACAGAATTCATAGGTCAACACAAGATAAATGGCTAGTAGTTTAGAAACAAGATCAACTCTTTTCTTCCTCTTTAATTAAAAAAAGGGAGTGTAGCCCCTAATCTCATGCCAGATGTCACACAAGCTACCAGTGCTTTGAAGTTAATTTCTGAAACTGCTTCTTTCAGTTCATGTATGCCCTCTTCTGCGTGCAGGAACAGTGAGAACGTAATGCTCAACTAACCAAGGTTGTCGCTTTTGTTTTCTCCTTTGCTTCCTACAAAATTTACTACACATGCAAAGGGTACCTTAAGATGTTTGATATACCCCCTGGTGCTAGACATGTGTTAATCCAAGAAGACGAGGCTTCTCCTCATATTCTTGGTAAGTGTTTCTGTCCACTGGCTCTGCTTTAACATGCATTTAAACATGGAACTGTCAAAGATATATCTATATCTATACTTATATATGTATATGTATATCTATATATATCTCTATATATAGATATTTATGTCTATAGATGTATATATATTCATATATACATATATACACATATATACACACACACACATATACATACACATAGATATGCATGATTCAAGTTATATATAAATGCATTATTGTGTGATTTTGTTGGTCATTTCTCCCAACTACTATTCCTTTAAAACAAGAAATATTAAAAAATAGAGATTTAATTTTTGTTGAACCTTGATTGGTTCATTATTTCATGAAGAAAGAAAAACCATCTGGCAGATTTGTACATGTGCGTTTTTGCTCTGCATTAGGGGATACGAAAAAATAAATATGTTAAAATGCATTAAAGTAAGGAATAATATCAGAAAAATTTGCCATATTTATTTTGACAAATTAGTTCTGATATTTTGGTTGATGCCATACTGTATGCCTCTCCTTAATTTTATTGCATTTTAAGTTTTTTGACTGAAAAGCAACCACATGTGAACTTTACTAGTCTAATAAAAGTTTTCCCACCATCTGTTCTGTGTCCAGTTTCTGACTGGTACATGCAGATCCCTTTGCATGGCTGTTTATAATTTCCTAAAGAAGATTCTTTTGAATAACTTGAAAGAGATACACAGTAATAAATAAGCCATTATGTTATAATAAGCCATTATATTATATGCTGAACTAACATACATGATTTAAATTAATTATTATAGAAGTATCCATTATTTTCAAAGTGTCTCCAGGTTTCTGAGGAAATGTCTAGGATTGAGTGAGTTTGAAACTGTTAACCTCTTTGACAGTGTTTTCAAATGGGAACATTTCCCAATTTTTAGCTTCTACGTAACCTTCTTGCTATTGTTTTTGACTAGTTAGAAATCCTTCTTGGGGATTTTAAATGCCTAATGAAGGAAAAGGGACTCAGAGCAGAACTAACACTCAGTTTGTCTTGTTTGATGCTAATAAACACAGTCTTTGACTTATTGAAGGGGGTAGAGAGACTTAATAGGGAGCATCAAAGCTGCAATATGATAAAATAAAATGTCTGCTGGTTACTCATTTTTCTTCCTTTAGCTATTAAGAACCAGGCTACAGGCCACTATATTTTAAATGGCAAAGGGGAAGAAGCCAAGTCACGGACCTTCATTGATCTTGGTGTGGAATGGGATTATAATATTGAAGATGACATTGAAACTCTTCACACAGATGGACCTCTGCACGATCCTGTTATTGTTTTGGTATGTGGCATTACAGGCTCTCTCTGTGTAGTTGATTTAGCTGTGATTTTCTTATTTATTTATCTGAAAGCACTTTTATCTTGAACATTGAATATTTAGTTGCTTGGTTTTTTTTATAATTCCATTTATCTGCTTCTTTCCACTCTGACAACTTTGCCATATATTTTATTATATAATTATATGAACAGTATAAACCCAATAACAGTATTATGATTTTTTGCTTGAGTAATCAAGACAAGAAAATATATATTTACCATTTCCAAAATTCTTCATTTTTTCTTGTAAGTCTGACTTTCCACCAGGTGTCATTCACTTTCAATATAAAGAACTTCCCGTAACATTTCTTGTAGTGTGGGTATGTGTGCTGGCAAAGAATTCTCTTCCTCCCTTTGCACAGACGATGC
>NW_006295261.1:1254977-1259407 GCF_000327345.1 Myotis davidii | reverse complement strand
CTCAGAATTTGACTTCAGCACTGCGCCTCCTCTGAGTGTCCGTATACGTTACTCTTTCCTCCTAGTTGTAGGACTTCCACTCAGCCAGCGTTCCTGTGGGTCTGGGTGATGTCCCTTCCGTCTTTTAGTTCTAGCTGTGATTTTCTTATTTATTTATCTGAAAGCACTTTTATCTTGAACATTGAATATTTAGTTGCTTGGTTTTTTTTATAATTCCATTTATCTGCTTCTTTCCACTCTGACAACTTTGCCATATATTTTATTATATAATTATATGAACAGTATAAACCCAATAACAGTATTATGATTTTTTGCTTGAGTAATCAAGACAAGAAAATATATATTTACCATTTCCAAAATTCTTCATTTTTTCTTGTAAGTCTGACTTTCCACCAGGTGTCATTCACTTTCAATAGACACTACTTCCCGTAACATTTCTTGTAGTGTGGGTATGTGTGCTGGCAAAGAATTCTCTCAACCTTCAATTATCTGAAAACATCTTTATTTCACCCTTGTTCTTAAAGGGTATGTTTACTAGATACAAACTTGTTGGTTGCTAGTTTGTCTTTCTCTTTCGGTGCTTTGAAGATGTTTTTACAATGTTGCAGGGAGTTCCAGGAATGTCAGGGCTGATCAAGGATATGACTCTGAGGTGGCACTAACATACACAAGCTTTACTGGTGACACCTTAGCTGCTAAGGTTCGCCTGTCGGGCCACCATCCAATCGGGAAGAAAAGAAAGGGAACTTCCATGAGAGAAGAGAGTGGAGAGGGGCTTTATGTAGCTAGGTGATAGCGCTCAGCAGCACAGGGGGAGCCTCTGGGTCTGAGTGCTCCCAGGGGCAGCAGCAGCTGGGGATCCTTATAGCCCCACTTTCACGTATAGTTAGCAGATATTGCATACAGTTTCATATGCGTCTGCTAAGCAAGCTACCTCTAATGGCTAACAACAAGCTTGTTTGGGCTACATTTGAAACAACTGTATATAAAATTTGGGGTTTGCTGCTAGCAGGCTTTTAAGCTAAAGAGGCTCAGCCTGTGGTGAAGGACTAGACAACCTCAGGGCCAATAGACAGGGGCCACCTTTGACTCATTCATGTAATGTCTGTCTTCTAGAATCCATAATTTCTGATAAGAAGTAGCCTCATTTATATTGCTGCTCTATACATAAAGTGTCCATTTTCTCAGGCTACTTTTTAAGATTTTTTTCTTTGTCATTTTGCTGTGTTTAATAGTTTGTTTATGCTTAGTTTGTGGACTTCTTTGTATGTGTCAGGCTTGGGATTCACCAAGCATCTGGGCTCTGAAAGTTGAAGTTTTTCACCAATTTTGGATTCGTTTACCATTATGTGTTCAAGTTTGTTTGCCAGCCCTCTCCCACCCCCGTCATTTCTCTACTCCTAGGACTCATGTACATGTATGTTAAACCAGTTGAAATTATTCCAGAAGTCTCTCGGGCTTTGGTTATGCTGTATGATCTTTTATTCTCTGTTCTTCAGATTGGAGAGTTTCTGTTGAGCTGTGTTCAGGCTAACTGACTGTGTCTTATGTAGTCTCCAATCTGCTGTTGAGTTCAGCCAGTAAATTTTCCATGTCAGATGCTGGTGTGCTTTTCTTTTCTAGAATTTCCATTTTCTCCCCCAAAGTCATTTCTGCGTCTCTGCTGAGATTTCTGTATATTTCCACTCATTTTGTCTAATTTTTCCTTTAAGTCCTGCATCTTCACGTTGTCTGCTTCTATGGACTGATTTTTTTTAATGAGTCATTTTCCTGCTTCAACAGTCTTTTTTATTATACACTGGACATGATAGATGATGAGTTGTAGGGCCTTTGGTTTATGTCACCTTCCTTACAGGAGTTGGGTTTATCATAGCTGGCAGATAGTCAGTTCCCTCTGATCCTAGGGTCCTGGTTTATTCTTCATTACAGCTGAGCTTTCTCATTTTGTCCTTATTTTTATGACTTGGCATTTTTGGAGCATTAACTCAACACCTGGGGGTTGATGAGGCCTCTTGACGCTGGCTGGATAAGAACTCCCAGGTCTCTCAGCCCCATCTGACTCTGAGCACCTCTGTCCTGTTCCCAGGCCCGCAGCAGCCACTCACCAGTAGGTGGTGTGGTGTGTTGGCCCCGGGCATGCACAGACCAGTCCTCAGCCTGGGACTCATGCATCCTCTGGGCCACCCCTCCACGCAGCCCCCTGTTCTTTAGTGCTCTGCCCTGTGAGTTCCATAGTCTGCACTCTGTCCCCTCAGCTCAGTGAGAATGCGGTCTTGGCTGGAGTTCAGCAACCTGTGCCAGGGGCCAGACCTGGCTCTGTCAGGAAGCCAGGACCTGGCACTTTTCTCTTCTCACAGGGATCATTGTCCTTTGCTATTACTCACTGTCTTCCTCTGCCCCCAAACTTCCCTCCTATAATTCTGTCCAGTTTTATTGCTTTTAATGTCAGGGAGGTACCTCTATTACTCCCACATGGATGAAAGCAGAAGACATCTACTCGATTGTACACAGTGTTGCATTCTGTGTACAAATATTTATTAGACTCTCTATAACAAATATGGCACTAATCTAAAACCAAATCTTCCCACTCAATCCCAAGGGTTTGTTTTTCCTTTGAAAATTATTTCCCTTTGGTAAAGTGCCTGTTCAAATCGTTTGCCTATTGCTAAAGTAGTTATTTTTTTGTTGAGTTTTAAGAGTTGTTTATATATTCTTGATATAATAAGTCCTCTGTGAAATAAGTGATTTGCCAAATATTTCTTCTAGTCTATATTTTTTTTTCCTTTCTCTTAGTCTCTCACAGAGCAAAATATTATATTTTAACTTTGCTGAGATCTTGTTTCTTTTATGGATTACGATTTTGGTGTTAGTTGGGTGTTGTTGTTTGTTTTGTTTTGTTTTGTTTGCCTAATCCAAGGTCAAAATGTTTTCTCTTTTTTGGTAACAGTTCTGTAGTTTTACACTTCACATTTAGGTTTATGAACCATTTTTAGTTAATTTTTACATAAATTTTGTGTGATATGTTAGGTTCTTACTTTGCATACAGATGTTTATATTATCTATTGCCCCATAACAAATTAACCCCAATTTAGTGTCTAAATACAAAGCAACATTCCTTGTCTCCTAGTTTCTGTGGATCAGGTATCTGGAAGCAGATGAAATGGATAGTTCTGGCTCAGGGTATCTCATGAGGTTGCTGTCAGCCATGGGAAGCACCTCCAGGCTTACCAGCTCAGTCAGTGGCTGTTGGGAGGCCTCAGAAGGTTACTCCTAAGCTATTCCTGTGGGGACTGGTGGGCCTGGGATGTTCACCATTTAAGCTTATCCATAGGTTGCTTCGGTGTCCACATCCCATGGCAGCTGGCTTCCACTAGAACAAGTGGTTCAGGTGACAGAGAAAGTGAAAGAGTACAACCAAGACAGAATCAGTCTTTTCTAACCTCATCTTGGAAGTGATATCCCCTCTTGTCTGCTGTTGTTTGCCAGAAGCAAGTCAGTGAGTCCAGCCCACATGGGAGGGGTGAGGGTTTAAGCTGCATGTATGGAGAGGGAAAGTACAAAGGATCTGTGGACAGTATTTGAAGTCACCACAATGTCCAGTTGTTTCAGCACCATTTGTTCAAACAACAACAGAAAACAAACAAACCAGAAACTGTTATTTTTCAATTACATTGTCTTTTCACCTAGGTCAAAAATTAATTGTCTAAATGTATGTGGGTTTATTTTTGGACTATCATTCTGTTCCATGGGTTAGATGATTTTATAGCAGGACATATAATATTCAAAATCGTGTTAAGTTTGAATGATTGGAGATCAGAGCTCTATTCCACTTTTATGTAACTACGCTGCATTCTTTTCCAGCCACACAGGTGTCTTGTCTCAGAGCCCTGCCATTTCACCTCCACGGTGGTGGCCTCAAGGCTTTGCTCGCTGATAGTAATGTGGACATAGGGATCAATGTGGGCTGGAGAGATAGGAGATCTATAGCTAGCCTAGAGGTTTGTGGACAAGCAGTGCTCTATCATCATGATCTTTCTTTCCTTCCCTAAAGGACTGGAACCTCAGCGAGGGAGCCCCGAAACATGGGGGCTAGGTTGTCTGGGACTGAAAGCATTAGACATCTGGCTAGAGTGTAAGGGCCAGGGCATAGTTTTTAATGCTTCTTTAAAAACAAAGACTAGAAGGGGAAAAGAAAATAATAGAACTGAGATAACCCCAGCTTTCTAGCAATTTAGCATCCCTCGATTTCTCAAACAAAAGGTGTTTCTAAAAGTTTAGTTTAAAATACCAATGAATTATGAGTGGATAATAAAGCTGTGGTACCTTTACACAATGGAATAGTACTCAGCCTTAAAAAAGAAGGAATTCTTACCTTTTGTGACAGCATGGATGAACCTGGAGAGCATTATGCTAGTTGAAATAAGCCAACC
>NW_006295261.1:1236175-1254807 GCF_000327345.1 Myotis davidii | reverse complement strand
GCAGCTGATCAATGTTTCTCTCTCATCGATGTTTCCAACTTTCTATCCCTCTCCCTTCCTCTCTGTAAAAAAAAAAAAATCAATAAAATATATTTTTTTAAGAAAATAGAAATAAGCCAGCCAGAGAAAGAGAAATATCACATGATCTCACTTATATGTGGAATCTAATGAACAAAATGAACAAGAAAAATAGAGACAGACTCATAGACAGAGAGCAAGCTGACAACTGAGGGAGGGGAAGATTGAGCAAAAAAGAGAAAAAACTAGAAAAAGAAACAACTAAAAAAAAAACCATACCAATGAATTGCACATTTCTCCACTTATATGATGCATTGTAAGTACATGAAAGTTAAATATTTATTTTTTAAAATAATTCTTTGCTCTAAACAAAATTAAAAAGCGAATTTAAAATTCCATATACTTGCAATGCTTATAAAAAGTTAATATCGCCGAAACCGGTTTGGCTCAGTGGATAGAGCGTCGGCTTGCGGGCTGAGAGGTCCCAGGTTCGAGTCCAGTCAAGGGCATGTACCTGGATTGCGGGCACATCTCCTGTGGGAGATGTGCAGGAGGCAGCTCATTGATGTTTCTCTCTCATCGATGTTTCTAACTATCTCTCTCCCTTCCTCTCTGTAAAAAAATCAATAAAATATATATTAAAAAGTTAATATCATTATTGCATAGATTATTTAGAAAAAAAGGTGTATACCAATTTCACAAAAAGAGGACATGATGTGATTATGCAATATACAGCAGACAAGATTCACATGGCTACAAACAGGAAAATTAAACTTTACTATTTATTAAGTAAATAACAACCAAAACAATAATCTTTTGCCCAGTTAATAAAGATGAAAACTATATAATAGGTAGTGCTGAATTGGGGCACTTTCATACACTATCTGATTATGAAAGTAATGATTATTCTAACTATTCTGAGGTGTTTGTACTCTTTAGCCCCAAGTTACCATAAAGGTGGGGACAAATTCTAATCAATACAAATATTTATGGTAAGTAAATGGTTAAATAATGTGCATGACCTTTGGGATTATACACTGTGCTGACATTTAAAGTTAGATTTTTAAATAATATTTACTATCTTGAGAAATGTGCATAATACATTTAGTGAAATAAGCAAGTCTAGAAAGTATGTGTGTATGTGCACATACACATAATATGAAACTATCTTGAGGGTATATCCTAAAATAATAGAAGTATTTCAGTTTTCTCTGGTTTAGTATAATTGTGGATGATTTTTCCCCTATATTTTTCTATAATCTATATTTTCTGAAGGGAACTTTATTATTTTGCTCATCATAACAAAACACTTTAAAAAATAATTTTTAAATGCACTAAGGAGATATATAATTTATGAAATTTGCAGTGAATCTTATAAAATTATTATTTTTATAATACAAACTTTTACTCCTCAGTGTATGTATTTTTATATTTTTTATGGTCAAAGTTTTATATATTTAAGGTTTTGTGTGTGTGTGTTTTTTCTTAAACAGGGCACATTTGTACCTTAGCTGATTAAAATAAAAACATGTTTTTAGAAACAACTTGAAAGTCTTCCAGTTTCAATAAAAGCAATATTCTGAAATATTCATAATTTTTCATTCCTGATTTATAACTCTCAGGTGACTTACACATGTCTATTTCCTGTGTGCGTTAGATTATACCTCAGGAGAATGATACCCGCTCTAGCCTTACATATAAGTACATCATCCATGAAGACTCCGCACCTACAATCAACAACAACAATGTCATCCAGGAAGAACTAGACACTTTTGAGTGGGCTTTGAAGAGCTGGTCTCAGTGTTCCAAACCCTGTGGTGGAGGTAACAGTTGACACATTTATAACTTTACTAAGCAATTCATATTAAGCCAATCTGCTTGCTTCTGCCTTAAGGATTATCTCTAACGGAGGCTATAATCTGAGAATACCACACAGAGCTGAAAGATAAATACAAAGCATTTTTACCAAAATTTCAGAATCTACAAAGGGTAGGAACCCATTCATAAATGTAGACCTTCTTAAAATCCTCTTTCCCGTTCCCCCGAGTTCTTTCAGTCTCGTGTGATTTCAATAATCACTTTATTCTTCCCAGTCTCTCCCAAATTCAGTGTCCTCTGGTGCTCGCCTTCTGCACTTTTACTTTCCCTGCCTATGCATTTCTTTTCTGTCAGTGTTAATAATAAAAGATCTATTAGTTGTACTGTGTACCAGGTACAGCCTTAAATGCTTTATGTATTAATGCATGAATACTCGCAGGCCTCTGTGAAGTCCCTTCTATTATTATGTCTGTTGTATGAATGGAGAAACCAAAGCACAGGGAAGGTAAGTAATCCATAAGGTCGAACCCAGGAGGTCTGGCTTCTGAGTACATGCTCTTACTACATTATGCTGCCTCTCTGCCCTCCCTAACATAAACCCATTCAGCTGTTCTCATGGGTTCTCCAATTCCCCCATTTTCCATTCCTCTTGTTCTTAACAACAGTGCTTCAGAATCGGGCTGGCCAAGAAAATTCTCCCAACAGGCAGGAGAAGGCCAGGACCTCTCACAATACTGACACTGACTAACTGAAAACAAAAGATTATTAAACCATTTCTTTTATCATTTTAAATTCAAGAATGCATTTCTAAAGTGTTTTTTGGGGGGCCAAGGGAGTAGGCATAAAGTGTTTTAGTTGCTTATGTAAAACAGCACTTTATTTATTATACAAAGTTTGTTTAATTTGGGCCCTCCCTCCTTTTGTATCCTCCCCACTGACTTGGTCACAAGATTTGTCATATACACCTTTTTTTTTTTAACATCTACCACATCTATTCCTTCCTCACTGGGACTCCTTCACAATTTTGGAAGGGACGATTGTTGCAACAGTCTCTTAGTTGACTAACTTTTGATTTTCTTTTCTTCCTTTATTTGCAGGGTAATCTTTCTTGAATGAATGAGTGAATGAATCAATGAATTAATGTGTAGAATGATATTATTTCCTTGTTTCAAATCCTTTAGTCTCCTAATGCGTTGCCCTGAAATACAATATAACTTATGTAGTATTGCCAAAAGTGAATAACCTGAATCTAACCATTAGGAGACTATTAAATAAATCCAAATTGTGGGACATTTTACAAAACAGTTGGTGTGTACACCTCAAATATATTAAAGATAAAGAGTCTCAAAAACTGTTCCTGATTAATTCTATGACAACTGAATGTTCTTGACTGGAAAAACATTGCAACACAGAACATATAGGAACAATTGAAAATTTTGGGGTATGGACAATATATTCTATATATATAAAAAGCCACCATCCGGAACTCCGTAATGACCAGAACAACCAGTCACTATGACACCCACTGCTGCCAGCAAACTAGCCTAATCGGGGGGTGGTGCCAGCCGGCTAACCTCCTATGGGCCCCCACCACCCTGATCAGCCCGCAGCCCCTCCCACACCTGGCCCCACCCCAGATCAGCTCCCCCACTTCAATCAGGGGCAGGGCCGGCCAGCCAACCACCTATGGCCCCTCCCCCCAGCAGCCCCATGCCTGATGGGCCCCCACCACCTCAATTGGACTACGGCCCCTCCCCCTGCCCGGCCCTGCCCAGCCCGCCCCGGCCCCTGCCCCAGGCCTCTGGCCCCCATCAGCTCCCCCCACCCCTTTGGGGTTGGGGACAGCCAGCCCACCACCCACAGCCCCTCCCCATGACCAGCTCCATACCCAATCAGCCTATGGCCCCTCCCCCCGGCCAGCTCCACCCCAAATTGGCCTCTGACACAGCAATTGGAAGTGGGCCTCGCAGGCCAACCTCTCACAGCCCTTCCCCTGGCTGCTGACCCCTGATCAGCCCCTCCACCCCAATCGAGGGCAGGACCCACCAGCCAACTGCCATGACCTCTCCCCCCAGTCAGCCTGACCCTGGTTGGGCCCTCATCAGAGTGAGCTGGCTGGCCAACCTCCTGCTATCTCCTCCTCCTGACAGACCCAGCCCCGATTCACCCCGATTGGGGCTGGACCACCTGGACCCCACCTGTGCACAAATTCATACACTGTGCCTCTAGTCTATACTAATAAAAGGGTAATGTGCTAATTAGACTGGACATCTTCCAGACATCCTTCCAGACTAAGCCACAGTGGGTGGGGGCCAAGGCAGAGGTGGTTAGGGGCAATCAGGCCAGCAGGGGAGGGCAGTTAGGGGTGATCAGGCCGGCATGTGGAGCTGTTAGGGGGCAATCAGGCCAGCAGGCAGAGGCAGTTAGGGGTTATCAGGCAGGCATACAAGCGAGTGGTTAGGAGCCAGCAGTCCCGGATTGCAAGAGGGATGTCCCGGATTGAAGAGGGTGCAGGCCAGGCTGAGGGAACCCCCCTCCCCGAACCATGCACAAATTTCATGTACCAAACTCTAGTCTATATATATATATAAATCTAAGCGACTGTTACAACCGGTCACTATGACATGCACTGACCACCGGTGGGCAGATGCTTAATGCAGGAGCTGCCCCCTGGTGGTCAGTGTACTCCCACAGCCAACCTTTTGCAGACAGCCAACCTCCTGCAGTCTTTTCCCCTAGCTGGCCAGGCCCAATTGGACCCCACTGGGACTGGGCCAGATGGCCCCAATCAGCCACAATCACCTGCCAGGCCAAGGGACCCCATCCATGCATGAATTCATTCACTGGGCCTCTAGATTTATAATAATATGTCTGCATTAAATATCCTGATTTTAAGAATTATAGTGTGGCTATGTAAGAAACTGTGCTTACTCCCAAATGGTTCAGCAAAATTTTACATATGTGTTATATAGTAATTATATGTAAGCAAATATATGTACCTATCTCAAATACAGTGACATGGTAACACAAGGTTAATCTAGATGCAAGGTATAGAAATGTTTATTGTGCTTTCCTTACAACATCCTTTAGGTTTAAATTTTCAAAATAAGAAATAATTATTTACAAATGTGAAAGCTGATGGTTGAAGAGACCTTTAATAACTCCCTGTGACCTTAAAAATAAACTCCAAACATTTGTCTGCCAGTCAAGGCTTTTACATGGAGCCTCTCCTATCTCCCACTCCCTTCACATGTGAAACTTCAGTCATTCAAAGAGACCTGCCGTGTTCTATAGGTTATTTCCTTGGCTTGGAGGAATATTCTACTTTATCCCCTCTATGCAATGCTATTTGAACTTGAAGATTCTACCCAAAGAAGTGCTCGTCATGTAAGAAGGGTTCCCTCCTGTTTCCCAGCTAAATTAGAGACTTTCCCCCTGCGTTGCTTTGGTGCCCCCTACAGTGCATTATGTACATAACTCTGTAAAAGCCTAGGTCACAGGGTTTTGTCACAGTGGTTTTCAAACTTGTCCGTAATAATAGAGTCTCTATATTCAGGGTTCAGTTTATTAGCAAATGTGCAGTTACTATTTAATAATTTGTAATATTTGTTAAATGTAGGCTCTGAAAAGAAGTTTTGTTTATTAGTTTACTTCTGGACCTTCAGCAACTAGAAAAGTGGCTGGTTTATTGTATGCATTCAGTAAATGTTTGAGAATGGACAAGTGATTAAATACAAAGAAATGTACCTTCTTTCACAGGTTTCCAGTACACTAAATACGGATGCCGTAGGAAAAGTGACAATAAAATGGTTCATCGCAGCTTCTGTGAAGTCAACAAAAAGCCGAAACCTATTAGAAGAATGTGCAATATTCAAGAGTGTACACATCCACTGTAAGTATTTATTTTAACTGTCATACCCTGAGGACAAAATAGTATGGGTTTAGATGTCTTTAGCTCTTTTCAATTTTGGTCAAAGCTAATACATGTATCTGGTTTAAATAGTGAAATAAATTCCCAGGAATTATGTGAAGCTGTGGTTCCCTGCTCTCTACCATATTCCTTCTTCTCAAAAATATATTTTTGTATTTGGTAAAAAATAAATACGTGTAGGCAGCTAGGGTCATCTCACTATTCCATATGTGGGATTTTACTAACCGCATGTATTCACTATGATTTCTTACTCTATTGTCCGTTGACTGTATCTGTTGTCCACGAGTTAAAAGTCTGATTTACCTTATATAGAAGATTAAAAAAAAAAAAAAACCTTCTGCTGGGTTAGAGGAGGAGCAGTCACCCAGCGAAGTCAAAAATTAGGAGGCCTCCCTGCCTCCCAGTAGACTTTCCATCAGTCCCTGTTTTCAGCCCTGCCATCACCCGCACTTTCACCTGAGGCTGTAAGCTCTCGGTTTCTGAAATTCGGCATCGTCCGTTTATTAGCTCCTACTGCTGACTTAAACGTCATTCTTCTTATGTCTACTAACTACTCCCTAGGTTCCAAAATTATCTTGTGGCGGCTTCTTTTCAATTTTTTTTTACTTTTGGCCTTTGTGCTATTTTTCTCATTCGTCGTCATTCTAGGAGTTTCAGGATGGAATAAGGTAACCATCATTGTCTATGATATGAAGCGTATGTTTCTCAAGTAATTCCTGTCTTCAGATGAGAGTCACTACTGAGGCCTTCAAAATGGGTTGCCAGAATACATTGTACTGCCTACTTGACGCGCTGGAGCTATCTTAAACAGCTAATACCAAAGACTGAAAGGTTTTAGTGTGGTTGTATTTTGGAGCCCCGTATATATGGAAAGAAAAAACAAATTGCAGAGGAAAAGTAACTTTAGAGAGGCTAAATAGTATGCCTCAATTACATTCTGACAGATTGATGAAGCAGATGGAATCGACAGTCACAGCCCTGGGGAACCTGGTAACCCCATGTAATGGGGAACTGTCTGTAATATTGTACACACAGCTGATTTGGAGGGTACTGTGGGCATTGACATTGACGCTAGAATTTGGAAATGTCCCATGGGAAATCTTTTTGAAAAGATTTTGGAAATATTTCTTTCAGGTGCATTCAAGCCCTGGATGGCCACTGCCTTTACATTCTTGTCAGACCCATTAAGGACCAACATGAAGAACTGAATTTTCTAAACAGAATAGATATGTCAGGCAATCTTCATGGCAATGATTGTAGAAATAAACGTCATCTCCGAAAATGAAAAATGAATAAATTCATGGTTTCATGGAAAAAGCAGCAGCAGCCAAATAAATTTGTGTTAGCAAGCATAGGGTGGATTCCTGTTTTTATAATTTCCTTTCAGATCTTTAACACCATTAGGCAGTGTGGCTGAAAGTGAGTTGGTATTATTTTGTAAACTGCCATCGTATCTAAACTTAACCAGGTATCCTCAAGATGAGTTTCAGAAACCTTCTGTTGGTCATGCTTTAGGAAAGGACAAAGTTTCAGAATCATTGGGAGGCAGAAAAATACTAAGCCATTCAAAAATAGAAGTGTCGGGCCTATCATTGTTAGAAAGTTCTAAGACTTTTTTTAATTGCTCAATGCACCCCTCTCTGAAAGTGCCTCCTGTACTACCGTAAGCCCCACTGGGTTGCACGTCACTCAGAGAGCAGGGGAGTCTAGACTTGCAGGGCAGGAAGGTGTACATGCTACACCCCAGTGACCATGTTCACTTCACCCCCACACCCACAGCTGGATAGCAGAAGAGTGGGAGCATTGCACCAAAACCTGTGGGAGTTCCGGCTACCAGCTTCGCACTGTGCGCTGCCTTCAGCCCCTCCATGATGGCACCAACCGCTCTGTGCACAGCAAGTACTGTGTGGGTGACCGGCCTGAGAGCCGCCGGCCTTGTAACAGAGTGCCCTGCCCAGCCCAGTGGAAAACGGGGCCCTGGAGTGAGGTGGGTGTGTGAGTTCTGCATGCACGTGTATGTGCATAAGATAGGAAGGCTATTTTCATCTGGCTTCAATATCAGGCAAGCCTTGTGTGAATTGAGAAACTTGCATATTTTAAAATCATTAAGCACCTGGAGGTGTTTGCAAATTTAATATTTTAAAACAGTGTTTGCATTTAAGTTTAGTTGGTTGAGGCAAACCATGTCTGGGTGTTTTGTGACATAGAGGAGTCTAAAGGTGACTGATCTTCTGTTTAATATATTTGTTGACTTCACCATCCTTATGGGTTAATTCCAAACCCCTGACACCGAATGCAGGTCCCTGCCCCATTTGGCATCACACAAACCTTTTTTTTTTTAATTGAGGTGTAATTAACACAACATTATATTAGTTTCAGGTGTACAATGTAAGGATTCAATATCTGTATATATTGCAAAATGATCACCACAAGAAGTCCTACACTGACTCTTCTTATTTTTTCTTTATTCCAACTCTTTGACTCAGTTTAAGTAAAATTCCCACTGTTCCAAAAAGACTGTTCTGGGTAGAGCATCCTACCTTTTGTAGGTCGGCCCTTCCCCCTCGTCCTATCTGCCCATCTCCCTCTCATCTACCAGCGCTCATCTCCGGGGCACCTAGGGGTGCTTTTTCCAAAGCCCTTCCTTTGCACCTGAAGGCATGTTGTTCATGGCGGACTACTTTAACTCCTGTCCTTGAGTCTGCTCACTACTAATCTACCCAATTCTCAAGAACTGTGTGCCCTGCTTCCCCGGTACCCAGCCAGTGCCTATGAAAATGATGTTGGTTTGGTGACTGGCTGACTCAATGTTGGGGTGCCTGAATTAATGTCTTTGATATTTGTAAAGGATCATCATGAGGAGTCATAGGAGAAGAGCTTATAGAAGGAAATGGCATCAAAAAGCAGGTAGAAAATGGAGGAGGGAGTGGAGAGCAGGCCCAGGAAGGAAGGACAGGCAAGTGAAGTCACCCGGACAAACCATGAAGATAACTCATGTTCTTTGCCCCTCAAAGTCCTGGAATGAGAACTCCTTCTCTGTAGCTCCTGTCTAGAATAATAGATAGATGTTTCTGAGCATAGTTTTAGAAATGAATTTATGGGAATAGAGCAATGATGGTTTTAAAGAGGTTGAATTAACCAAGGTAACATGTCAGGAAGTCCTACCATCTGTAAAAAAGGTGAGAAAATGGGAAGCTCCCTAAAAACAGGCACCACTACTGTTCTAAGAACTACATGAACCTTAGCTGGTTTGGCTTAGTGGATAGAGCGTC
Organism: Myotis davidii; assembly: GCF_000327345.1. Lineage (NCBI taxonomy): Eukaryota > Metazoa > Chordata > Mammalia > Chiroptera > Vespertilionidae > Myotis > Myotis davidii. Next base: position 1,245,768 of record NW_006295261.1, on the reverse strand, counting down.
GGCCTGTGAACTGAAAGGTCCCAGGTTCGATTCTGGTCAAGGGCACATGCCCTGGTTGTGGACTTGATCCCCAGTGGGGGACTTGCAGGAGGCAGCTGATCACTGATTCTCTCTCATCATTGATGTTTCTATCTCTCTTTCCCCCTCCCTTCCTCTCTGAAATCAATAAAAATATATTTTTAAAAAATAAGACCTGCATGGATATTAACACTATAATGCTAATAGCTCTTTCTTAGCAAATGCTTATTACATGCCAGGCATAATCTTCACATACCTTGTCTCCTTTGCCTTCATTTAGTTCCACAATAATCCTATGAGGCAATTATTAGTATCCTAGCTTTCAGAGAAAAAGCCAGGTGCCCAGGCTGGTCAATGATGGAGCCCCATAAACCTAGGATTATCTGTCTCCAAACCACTGTGTAGCACCACCTCCATAGAGAAGGAACTCCAGGGTGTGTGTGTGTGTATGTGTGAGAGCACGGGGACAGGAAGAAAGATGGTCTTGGTGCAATAACCGTCTATAATGGCAGCCTTTGTCTCTGTAGTGCTCTGTGACCTGCGGTGAAGGGACGGAGGTGAGGCAGGTCCTCTGCAGGGCCAGTGACCACTGTGACGGGGACAAGCCTGAGGCCACCAGAGCCTGTCAGCTGCCTCCCTGTAATGGTAGGTGTGACACTAACTGGTTTCACTGCTCTGACAATGGTTTTTAAGCACCAAAAAGCAGAATTTCCTTTCAGGACAAGCTCTGGAATTTCCATTCGCTTATCAGAAAATAACCAAAGGTAATTAATCTTAAAAAATTAGCCTAAAAAGAATTCCACCCAGGGAATTGTCCTAACCACTGGGGTCAGGGCTGCGTCCCGTGCATGTAGCATCTATCAATATGTGTTTCTAGAAGAGCTGCTTATTGTCTTCTGTGACTTTCTTTATAACCTATCATTGTAAAAGCATAATATTGTGGAAGGTTTTGAAATGTTTTACTAAAGTTATTCAGTATAGACATGTGGGTGGTAAATGCTATTTATAAAGCTATTTCCAATATCTGTCCGTCTACCTCCATGCACTCCCTGAGGGTGAGTTCTGAATAGACACCTTACACATGCAGAAATCTGCCTGATCGCCTCTCTTGCTAGATTACAAAAGCAGAGTCAGTGTAATTTAAAAATAGTGCTTTGCTGCTGGAAATAGATAAAATATACATGGGATGGCTTCAGTTTCTGTCACTCTGTCTCCTTTTCTGTGCTGTCTCCGTCCTCTCTGCCTGTTCTGCTGCTCCCCTTCTTCCCGCACACACCTTCTCTTCTCAGCCTCTCTCCCCACCTCCCATCTCATTCTAGGTCTTCCATACTCTCCTTATCGCTCTCCCCCGACCCTTTCTCTACCACATGTGCCTGTGCCTCTTCCCAGTCTCATACATTCTCGCCCTTCTGTCCTCTCCTTACCCTCCCTCCATCACAAACTTACTCTTAAACGCAATTCTACTAAGTCTGTGCCTAATACAACTGTGGACGCTGCTCAGACCTACTAGTGAGGCTTGGGACTATAGAAGTTGCCTTTTTAATGGCCTGTGACAACATATATTGCTTGAATATTGACGTGTGCTAAATGGCTTATTTTTTCAAGAAAATTTGCAAAGCACTATTTTATCAAATGTCTTTTTTTTTTTTTAAAGAAATTTCAGGCTTCAAGTCTTGTAAACCTTATAAATTATTTCATTATACATTTTCATTTGAAATGTGTAGTGGTATGAACAAGAATGACCATGAGGGGGAGACAAAGAACTTGAATTCAATCATTTTTCTCTGGAAAGTATATTTGAAAGTTCAAAACACAACATCAGATCCAGAGAAGACACTTTACTCAGAAGCTATAAAGTTTAGTTGCCCTAATATTTTATTTTTTATGTAGGCATTACCACCAGGAGGCTAAACACTTTGTGAGTAAGCTTTGCTAATGTTAATAGAGCTATATATTTCTATAAATAGGCCTAATTATCAGCAAGAGTATACTTGATTCTCTTCCTTTTTAGCTAAAAGAAAATGTTTTTATTATAAAACTGAGGTGCTGATGGGAGGACATCACTATGTTATGTTAGTGATTCCACATCCTTTTAGCTTCTCTCTTGCTCTGAAATGTAGAATTCTAAAAGGCCACCTGTTTCTACCATATACAATGGAGTAAGTAACACTTCCCTTCAGAGTCTCAAGCTGCAATTAGAATCAAATGGCCTTTTGAGACCCTGTGTAAAACGTTTTTTTTCTGAACTCCTTAGAATGATCTGGGCATTGAGTGAGAAAGCTAAAAAAACGTTCTTAATTGTAATGATTTTATCATATGAATCCTTTTCTAAGCCCCATTTTTGATAATACTATTTATGGCTGCCATGAAGCCCTTCCCATCTATCCCAAGGCAAATTACCCATGAAATTAATATATCCCTTTGCTCTTATTTTCTCTCCAGAATATCTCTGCCTTTTCCCTCTTCCATATAGAAGCATAGTCTGGCCATAATTAGACCCAGGCTGTGTACCTGTCCCTGCAATGCCAAGCTGCTCACACTTAGACACAACAGACCCTTATGTGGTCTCCTTCTTTAACTCAAAGAGAATAGAGCACTTTGAGCTGGGCCACATAATTTAGAAGGTTTCAAAGACTTGGAGCCAGAATGAGGGTGATGGAGGTCAGGAGTCAATGGGAAGAGACAGTACAGGGTCAGTTAAGATCCATTATCCTAGGACCTAGAGGCTTAATTACACATGAAGAAGAAATTATCTTCCTTATCCTATATAATAAAAACCTAATATGCTAAGTGTCCGGTCGTCCATTCAACCAATCAAAGCATAATATGCTAATGATATACTAAGGCTGCTCAGCCGCTTGCTATGACGTACACTGACCACCAGGGACAGACGCTCCGACCAGTAAGTTATCTTGCTGCTGGGATCCAGCCAATTGGGACTGAGCAAGACAGACCGGACATGCCCTGGAGCCCTTCCACGGTTCCTCCCCGGCTGTCCAACCTTCCACATCCCTCCCTGATCATGCACCGGTGGGGTCTCTCAGCCTGGCCTGTGCCTTCTCATAATCCAGGACCCCTCGGGGGATGTCAGAGAGCTGGTTTTGGCCTGATCCCACAGGCCAGGTCAAGGGACCCGACTGGTGCACAAATTTGTGCACTGGGCCTCTAATCCTATCTAATAAAGAGGGAATATGCTAATTGACCCTCACACTGTTGCAAAGATGGCATCACCCACAGCCAATAAGGAGGGAATATGCTAATTGACTAGCCCACCTTCAAAGATGGCAGCGCCTACAGCCAATAAGGATGGAATATTGCTAATTGCCTGCCCTCAAAGATGGAGGCACCCACAGCCACAAGGTGGTGGGGCCCAGTCCCCTTAGCCCTGCCAGGGTGGCAGGCATGTGGCCGCTCCGTGTGCCTGCCTCTGGAGACCCCTCAGTCCCCTCAGCCCACCAGCCACCTAGGGCCGGCCCGAGGCACAGGCAAGCCTCGGATGGCAGCTGCCCAGCCACCTAGGGCTGCCTAAGGCTCAGGTAACGAGGGCTGGCCGAGGCTTGCACTGCCGGCAGTAACAGCAGCAGAGGTGTGATGGGGCATCGCCTTCCCCTGATTGCCGAGTCGTCTCCCACCTCTGAGGGCTCCAGGACTGTGAAAGGGGGCAGGCCAGGCTGAGTGATCCCCCCTCCAGTGCATGAATTTTCACGCACCAGGCCTCTAGTTTTAAGATAATAGGCATAGAAAAAGTCATTTACATATAATGAGGAATTGATATTTGAGGTGAAACCTCATTAAGGTGATTCTCAGGCATTCACAACATAATTAGCAGATTACTTTAGCTAATAGAAAATACTCAAACATCATACTATATGGTAGATTTGTAAATGTCAGGCAAATATAAGTCATTCCACAGTTTGGGACATGGACATGGTTCTGTAACTCTAGTAAGTAATTTATCATTTCTAATACATAATAAATAAAGGTGGTATTTTTAGCTCTCCTGTTGGCCTTGCCAACTGACCCCTTTTTTGTTCGTTTTCAAACTTCACTAAAAAAGATTCTTTGACAAGTTATATGGCAGTTTCCTTACTTAACAATATAGTATTAGCCAATAATACATCTAATTAAAACATTATCTCAGTTTTTTCTTTGGTAATATATTTTTACGATTTAATTTGTTTTAAAAGGTCTTGAGTATATGTTTTTATTTTAAATTTAATATAGAGACTATTCTATATTATAAAATAAATCAGATGCTTCTTTATATCCTAAAAATATATGTGGTAAAAGTAATCCTATTTTCTCATTAGAAAATCAGATATATGTTCCTAGTGAGAACAAAAAAAATACCCTTGCTCTGAAGACTCCTGATGGAGATATTAAAATGGAGGAAAACCCAGATGCTTTGCACATAAAGAACTGCTTACTGCATTGAATTCATCCTCATGCTGATATCTGTAATGTAAAGGTTCCTTTGAACAACTCCCATCAATGTCTGGTTTTACTTAAATCTTTTGTAAATTCATAAAAATTTGTACTTTTTGCAGATGAGCCATGTCTGGGAGATAAATCCATATTCTGTCAAATGGAGGTGCTGGCGCGGTACTGCTCCATCCCAGGTTATAACAAGTTGTGCTGTGAGTCCTGCAGCAAACGCAGCAGCACCCTGCCACCGCCCTTCCTTCCTGAAGCTGCTGAAACTCGTGATGAAGTTATCTTTAACCCCAGTGACCTCCCTGGATCCCTAGTGATGCCTACATCTTTGGTTCCTTACTATTCAGAGACTCCTGCTGAGAGGAAGAAATCTTTGAGTAGGATCTCTTCAGCAGGCGGTCCAAATGCATCTGCTACTCTCAGGCCACACAGTAAACCCGATGGTGCTAACTTACCCCAGAGGAGAGCTCAGCGAGCAGGAAGTAAGCCTGTGGGACAGGTCTCCCCTGCCACCAGGAGTGGACACCTCACTTCATCCTCACAAACCGCTGCTGCCCCCTTCCTTGCAGTCCATGATTCAACAGGTGCTTCTTCTCAGGCAAGAACCTCAAAGAAAGAGGAAAAGATTAATGACAACAGACATCCGCTAAGATCGCCCACCTTGGAAAGATGAAAAGGTGAACCTAAAAGGCTAGAAATCAGAGGAAAGCCTGGCCAAGCTCCCTCTCCCAGTGGTGCATACAGCTTGTTTAAAGTGGTCATCTCCATACATTGTCAACTCATTTTACCTGTAAATGGAAGAGCAAAAGTGCTGGTTCACTTTCTAGTTGCTTTCCTCCTTTTTTTGTTCTGCATTAACTCATTACCAGAATTCATTGGAAGAAGGCACCAAAGAATATTAACAGAAGGAAAGTGGCTAAGTGTATTGGTCACTCTCTACAGCAGAAAAGGGACTGGAGCCATTTGTGCATATCAGCTGATTTTTTGCTTTAAAAGTTATAGTAAAAAGGAGGTGCCAACGGTTTACACCTTAACAAAATATTTTGGAAATGGAGCAAAGAATTTGTAGACTTGTATTTCTATTTATCTATATTAGAAATATTGTATGAGCAAATTTGCAGCTGTTGTGTAAATACTGTATATTGCAGAAATCAGTATTATTTTAAGAGATGTGTTCTCAAATGATTGTTTACTATATTACATTTCTGGATGTTCTAGGTGCTTGTCATTGAGTATTGCCTATTTGACATTTTTTGGGCTGATATTCAAAGCAGAATGTTACAAAAAAGAAGTTAGAATTGCAGCTACTGACAATACCAAGGGTTTTATTTAATCAACAGTGTGATGCTTAAGTTACAGAAAAGGAAAAAAACAACAACAGGTAAGCTGCAGATATACAGATTTCAGCTTACCTATTACTTTCCATCCTTTAATAAAAAAGAATGGACTGTGGTCACAGGGAACAGAGACCAATCAATGAACCTGTGCAATAAAAAAATGGAAACTGCTTACCAGGACCTCAATAGGCACCACTGATGTGTCTTATGTTTTTAAGTTGTGTTTTTTTTATTTTCCCATTGTTGACACATCCAAGAAAAAGCATACTCAATGTACTGTAATAATAACAAAGGAATATGTATTGAGATAATTTGTATGTTGGTAGCTGAACTAGAATTTATACTCAAGTATAGTAGGGCTTTGAAAGCAGGTTCTAAAAAGCATTTGTCAATGGTTGCAATATTTATTTTCTGCATGGTTCACACACCCAAATGTTCACAACCACAATGCATCTGACTGCAATAATGTGCTAGTAATTTATGCCAGTGGTCACCTTACTCACAGTGAAGCCAGAAATGCTCTCTCCAGGGAGTAGATGTAAAGTACTTGTATATAGAATTCAGAACTGAAGATATTTATTAAAAGTTGATTTTTTCCTTGATAGTATTTTTATGTACTAAATATTTACGCTAATATCAATGACATATTTTGGCAAACTAGAGAGACATATTAGAAATGCATGCTTTGTGCTATGCCTACGGGAGAAACTTAAGCAAACAACAGCCAAATCAAAGAGCTAAAGCTGAACTAATTTGATGTGATGCAACCATTTGCATCTTTAAAGTAGTTGAAATGAAGTTGATTTGTTCCCCTTCAATGAAACAAAATATATGGACTTAGTTAGCTTTTTTTGAAATAGTGAATTAGAAACATTTTTTAAAAAAAGTATGTGAAAGAGATATGCACTTCATAAATTACAATTCAAAAAATAAAGAAATATGCATGTCCCCATAATGGTTTTGAGGTCAGTTTCTGAACTGTTTAAATGTATTATGCATGCTAACCTTCATGAAGACATGTTAACCTTCAAAGCACAGGATGTGCAAGGACTTTTGCATTTGAATCATGATAAACTAACAGCTTCACCTATTGACTCTATACCTCCAAGGAATCGCTGCTACTTTGTGCAAGACTTTTGAAAGTCAAATGAGTTAGGTGAATTCCAGATCATAAAATAATCCCGAGCCTCAAGTAAAGGTCATTCCCCACCCCCAAAAATGAATTCTCTCTAGTTTGCTTGCATGTGTATACATCTGGTCCATAGGAGAGTTTAAAGAGGGTCACACACATACACCTCCCATAAAGATGTACACATTCGTTATACTTCTGATCTTCAAGCTTCCTTTTCTACTAAGCTAAACATTCTTTTTTTTTTTATCAAAGTGTACACTACTGATGCTGTTTGTTGTATTGGGAGCACGTAGCAATAAAAATGTTAATAAAATATAGATCTGGCTCCATTGAGGTTTTTATCATTGGATTCATCACTGAGTAATGAAAAAGTTCTCTTTCCACCTACAAAGTGAAATAGCATCAAATCCATTTGCTATTGGACTTTCTCTAAACTGTTCAAATGGAGTGACAGTGTCTCCTAGTCTCACGTCAGGGTGTATCATAATATACTTTAAAAATAAAAATTTAAAAAACAAGATTTTATGGGGTGTGGCTTAAGTTCATTCCACAGAATTATGAAGAGGCAGAGAGAAAATGATGATATATATAATTAGTATTATAATAAAAGAGTAATATGCAAATTGACCCTAACAGCAGAGCAACTGGGAATCACTGGTCACTAAGACACACATCGACCACCAGGCGGCAGACGCTCAATGCAGGAGCTGCCCCCTGGTGGTCAGTGTGCTCCCACAGGGGGAACTCTGCTCAGCCACTAGCCTGGCTGACGGCTGCCAGTAGAGCCGTGGTGGTGGGAGCCTCTCCTGCCTCCTCAGCAGTGCTAAGGATGTCCAACTGCAGCTAGGCCTGCTCCCCGCTTACAGGTGGACATCCCCCAGGGGCTCCCAGGCTGCCAAAGAAATGTCTGACTGCCAGCTTAGGCCCAATCCCCCCAGGGAGCGGGCCTAAGCCAGCAGGTGGCCATTCCCTGAGGGGTCCCAGACTATGAGAGGGCACAGGCCGGGCTGAGGGACCCTCCCAAGTGCACAAATTTTTGTGCACCGGGCCTCTAGTATATATATATATATATATGTAAAGAAAAGGGGGGTAGACTGTTAAAATGCTTCCCACCAGCTTTGAACCTTGATTGCCTGAGGATTGGTTGGGAACCCATCACCCATGACTCTGAAGTATGGGGAGGAATGGAACATCACATTGGAGGGCCTTCTGGGAGTCACCACCTATAACTTCATACATAAATGAGTTTAGGTAACCTGGCTAGGTTTCCTTGCCTGTAAAATAGGAGACAGAACTTGAAACACCATGGGGTGAAGACTGTGAGAAATGACATATAGCTGCTAGCATATAGTAACTCACAATTACTAGTGTCATTATCCTTATATCATCCCCAACCTCCTCCTCATCTTCACTGTGTGACGAAACCACAGCTTTCCTCTAGGGTCCATGGCTAGTTTGAATCAGTCACTGGGCCTATTGATCGTGGTAAATAATGGAGTTTCAGAAATCTAAGGACAAAAAAATGTAGTTTTAAAAATTGATGGGAAAGATTAATTCATTAAAAATGCTCTTCAGTAATTGATTTTTGAAGATTTGTATCTATTTATGCTCACTCTGCTTTTGCCAACATTAAATAGTCAAACTAAGGAATAACCGTTAATTGTATGTTTCTATAAAGGTGGCCCTGGGTGCAATAATTCCCAAATTATTAGCAAATCAATGTTTCTCATATACTTACATTAATCACTTGGCAGAAATATTAACAAGTCATTCCTTTATACCTATTTTGTATTTTCTTCATGGAGAGGCTGCTTAAATATACTAGTAAGATTTTAAGAACTGAAAAATGATGGAAACATAGATAAGGTATAACAGATATCACTTGTTTAAAAGAAGTACTAAATAAAAAATAAAAAGCAGTTGAAGTAAAACTGCTTAAAATGCAGTAAAATATAAAAGCCAACCTAGGATGCACAGGCATTACAACACATCAACTAATATTAGAAAACAATCATCTGGGGCCCAGACGCTTCTGCATAAATCACTTAGAGCTAGAGATAACAAAGAATTAAAGCAAATCATAATCTACTGAAATAAATTTATCAAAAACATAACTTTTAAGACAAAATGAAGTGCTACAAATTTCTGCAAAATCGAATTACCACCTTATTTCTTTTCCCCATCCTGATGTATAAAAGTGCATAAAAGTCACTTGTCACTTATCTACTTTGTTGGGATGCTAATGTTTATTGCACTGACACTGTTGATCAGAAAGGTTGCTCTTTTCCAGCCATTCATACTTTCAAACAAATTATTAATTGACCAGTTAATTTTCAACCATTTTATTTTAAAATTTTTATTGTTATTATTTTAAAATTGTCACCCAAAGATACCACTCCCCACCCCCCTATGATCTTTAGAGAGTGGAAGGGAGGGGGAAGAGGGGGAGGGAATGAGACAGAGAGAGAGAGAGAGAATGTGAGAGAGACACATCTTCTGGTTGCCTCCCACATGTGCCCCTACAGAGGCTGGGGAATCAAACCTGCAACTGAGGTATGAGCCCTTGACCAGGAAATGAACCTGCAACCCTTTAATCCACAGGCCAATGCTCTAATGACTGAGAAAACTGACCAGGCTCAACCATTTGCTTTTTAACAATTCACTGGGGTTTG
>NW_006295261.1:1227757-1236123 GCF_000327345.1 Myotis davidii | reverse complement strand
ATATATATATATATATATACCAGAAACCCCAAATTCCTCTGATATCAAGCACAAAATGATTATTCACAGCCAAGTGTTATTCTTACTGAGATCACAAGTGTTAATATCCTTCCCTGTAAGATCATTCCAAAAGCTTAAACCAGAATATCAAAGCTCTTATACAATCCACTAATAAACAGGTGATGCTAAAATTAGAAATATATCCACACAAAGAACACTTCTTTTCAAATTAGCTGTTTGGAGATTTACATGGAGCGACTCTCACTAGTAGTTCAAGGGTGAAAATAAACATCTCTCTGGTCAAACATAAACGGAGAGTAGGTCTGCTTTCTGTTTCATGCCAAAGAAGTAAGACTTCTAAAGGTCATAATAAGAAGTTAGTGTCCTGTTGAGGGTGTGGGCACCAACATCAAACTGCTGGTTCTATACTAGCCAACTAATTGCAATGTTTGAATTACTGAATGTGTCTAAGCCTTAGTTTTTTCACCTACAAAATGAAGATGACAATGATCCATACTTCATGGGGCTGTTTGAGCATGAAACTAGATAATCCAAGAAAAGCGATAAACATGGCCTGACAGGCATTGATTGTGCTCAATAAAGGTATGCAATTACTTTATCTCTTTATGGATGACTGACAGACCCCAAAAGATTCAATTTGTTTTTTATTTTTTTGTTGACATGGTGTCAGTAGAGTTACTTTTTATTGTAAATTCTATATATTTTTATTAAATTTATTGGGGTTACATTGGTTAATAACATTACATAGCTTTCAAGTATACAATTCTATGACACATTACCTGTATATTGATTTTTTTTTAATCAAGGTCACAATTTTCAAAAAGTCCCACATGCCCAAAAGAAGTTGAAACAATATCCAAAGAGAAAAATTGTATGAACTAGGCATAGACTATAGAAAGTCTGGCAAATGACTCCAGAGATCAAGGGAACTGCACTTCCTGCAGTGGCATCCTGCACCACAAGATATTGTCCACAGGCTTCCTGCCACCAAATCCTCCTAATGAGGGACACACTTTCTCGGGGTTCCAAGGGATGGGCTCTGACTACCACGTGACCAGGGAAGAAGGCTTCTCATATGACCTTCAATTATAATTGAAGGACATTATCCTCAGATCAGCAAGTATCGATGAGATCATCATAAAGAAGTGAGTAGAAGTGTGAACTTTGAGAGAAAAATCTGAAGGCCTATTAGTAAAGCATATTGCACTTCCCACCGAGCCTATTGCAACCCTACACACTACACAGGAATGTGTCCTGCTATATTCATAGGGCATCTTGTTTGTGGATCCTGGGGTGAGTACCATTTCTCTACTCTAATTTTCAGAAGACCTGTCTAAATGATGTGCTGTATTATTCTGGTTTCTCTGTTGGATTTCTCTCCTACTTTTAATATCTCATATGTTGCCTGGTGCTTAAAGGCAGCAACACAGCCTCTGGCTGAATGTTTTCATAGCTATAATGTCCTCAACATGGAGTTCAAATTGTCAGAAGCAGCATGCCCTGATGCCATCTGCTTTTGCTTTGGATTTTTATGGTGGTTAGAACTCTTAGTTTTTTGTTTGTTTGTGGGTGTTTTTTTATTTGTTTGTTTTTTGTTTTGTTTTTTTTCCACATTGCTAATTCTATAATTTTCCTCCCTCCATATTCAACCTTCTGACTTGAATTTTTAGCCTGGTCTTCTACACAGATTCCTTAAACATACAAGCATGTTCAGGTCTTCCTCATCTTACAGGATAAGATCAAACTTCTGCTTGACTCTGCTCTGCCTCATTAGCCACTCTCTAATCTCCTTTCTTCACCACCAAACTTTTCAAAGAGAGTGGCCTATCTTCTCCACCTCTCCTTCCCGTCCCTCACCAGCATTCGAGGTGGAAACCATCGCAGCCTGTTTTCTGTTCCAAGCATACAACGGGAGCTTTCTCAAAGCTCATGGGATCAATTAATATTTTATGGAGTTCTAATTATGTGCCAGACATTGTTCTAGGTGCTTGGAATACATCATGAGAAAAATTGGTAAAAACCACACAAAGTACAGTATTTATTATACACTGGTTTGTTATATAGTATGCTTAAAGGTGATAAAGCATGTTGTAGTATAAAATAGGAGGGTGGCAGTAGAATCTATTTAGCAGAAAGTAGAAGAAAGACTTAAAGGAGGTGAGAGAATTTTAGGGAAGAACATTTGAGGAGAAAGAAATGAGTGCAAAGTCCCTGGGAAAAATAACGTCTGGCATGTTTGCAGAACAACAAGGACAACCGTGAGCTGTATGGGAGTGTGCGAGGGGTGAGTGTTCGAGGGGTGAATAGCAGGCAATAAGGTCAGAGAGGTAAAGGCCGATTGAAAAATCACTAGAACCTGGCAGGCCATTATAAGGACTTTGGCTTTTATTTTTACCAAATTCTCTACAGCATTTCATGGCCTAGTGAAAAGAACCCAGGATAAGTCCCAGATAACTTGAGTTTGAATTCTACTTCCTATTCATGAACTTGAATTCTCTTAGTTCCCTCATCTACAAATGGAATGATGTATAATGGACTTCTGGCAACCCTACAATGAGCTCGTGTGTCTGAAAGTGGTTTTTTTTGTTTTGTTTTGTTTTTTAATTCTCCATGTACCTTTATTATAAGTAGACCTTAATTTTCACATGATAGGCTTTCCCAGTTTCCCCTGGGTCTGACATCATACAGTCTTGAATCGGACTCTGCAGGACAGCTGGGGAACTGCTCTCTGACTCTTCCTTCTCAGACCTTTGCCTGGCTCCTCTCTCTCATCGCCCCTTAAAAAGTTGACCCCAAATCTACATACCTTCTATTCAAACCACAAACACATTACCAGTGTCTGCTGGATATCTCATCTCTGCTGTCATAACAGCCCTCTAACATTTTAAAAACCAAATGACCACCAGCCTTCCAGGTAATCTTAGCTCCACAATCTTTTTTTCTCACTAGACTGAGCCTCACAGAGAACCAACCACGCTCTTTCACTAGCCTTTGATCTGCGTATTTAATCTGGCCCCTTGTCCTGCTGATTCCAATTTTTTGGTCCCCATTTTCTCTGTCCTATTCCCATCAGGCCCTAACTAGAATGTCATCACAATTGTCTTGTGATATCCCACTCTCTGTTTCCTCACCCTTCTCTAACATTATAATCACCCATTGAGTTCTTAATGGCAAAATTGCATGAAAATTCACAACTCTTACTTGGGTCACACTGTTAGAATATTTTTAAATTACCAGATTAAAAATAAATGAGTCTATGCTATTGAATTCACTTCTAAGTAGTGGCTGGGGTCAGAGTAATTGGAATAGAAATATTTTATGGTTTAGACTATAAACTGAAAGAAATGTCTAAATGCTGAAAAAATTCTAGTGATATAGTCTAGTCTTGTGTGTACAAACCACCTAATAACTGGTATTAAAAACTCCCAAGTTTACTTTTCTAGCCCAAAGCCTCTCTTGAGTTCCAGACTCATATTTATAACTGCTTACTTGATATTTTCACATTTGGACAAATAATAAAAATTTCTAACCTAACAAGCCCCAATTTTACTTCCTATTCTTCCCACCTTGCTGTCCCCCAAACTCTTCAAGGCAGAATTTTCCTTTTTCTCAATGTCTCAGGCCCAAATCATGGAGTCATTCATGATTTTGGATTAGTTTTTTTATTGCTGCTATAAAATATCACCACAAATGTAATGGCTTAAACAATACAGATATTATCTTACAACTCTGTAGATTAAAAGTCTAACATAATACTCAATGGGCTAATATCAAGATGTCAGCAAACCTGCATTTTTTTCTGGAGGCTCAAGGGGCAAATTCATTTTCTTACTTTTTCTACCTTCTAGCAGCTTCCTACATTCCTTGACTTGTGGTCCTTCCCTCCATTTCAAAGCCAGCAAGAGAAGGGCAGTTCTCTTTGCATTACACCTCTCTGATCCTTATGTCATCTCATCTTTCTCTCAGCATAACAGGAGAACTTCTGCATTGAAAGAACCCATGTGATTAGACTGCACCATTCAAGAAGCCAGGAAAGTCTCCTCATCTCCAGGTCAGCCAATTAGCAACTTTAATTCCAATTGAAATTGCTAGAATTCTTAATTCCATTTTGTCACGTAATGTAACATTCACAGATTTTTGAGATTAAGATGTGGACACCTTTAGGGGGTATTCTGCCTAGCACATACCTCTTTCTTTAATTCTTCACCAAGTCTTTAAGAAATCTTACTTGTTCTCATAAACATAATCTGATGATTCATCACCATCTCCATAGCTACCACCCTGGTCCCAGTCACATCATCTCTCACCTTGATTGTTATAACTTCCTAACTGTTCTTCCTCCTATCTTTGCCCCACTGTGCTCCTTTCTATTCAAATCAATTCCTTATCTTTCTCAGAATATTTACAGTGGCTTAGGAGATCCTACATCAGTCTGACCCCTGTGCATCACCCATCCCCCTCCTCAATTCATTACTTCACTGGTCTCATTTCCTACTAGTCCCTCTCTTACCCTATTCCAGCCACAGTAGCCTCTATTCCATTCCAGGTATACCCCTACCTTAGACCACTTACATTAGCTGTGTCCTCTCTAGGAATGCTCTTTCTGGAGTATCTACTTGACTGAATTCCTCATGTCCTTCAGGTACTTGCTCAAAAGTTACCTGAGTAATTGAGTGATATTTTGGCCATCCTATATTAACATCACAACCCATATCCATCCCCACAGGCCTCCTCCCAGTCTTATTACTTTGCTCTATTTTTCCTTTTTCTGTAGCACTCAATGCCTTCTAATTTATCATATCATTAACTGTTTCCTTCACAAAAATGTAAGTGTCACATGGGCGGGTTATCTGTTTTGTGTAACACTTAGGAGAGTAACTGGTAGGCACTCAGCAAACCACTGTTGAATAAATAAATGAATAAGACAATATGAAGGCACTCACTTCCCCTCCCTTTTAATCAATTTCCCACATTTATAAAGGATTCTCAGTACCTCTCTTCTCTTTTGCTATGTCCATTAAGTTCTGGCTGTGGGGGAACTTAAGCTTTTTGTTTTCCTCATTATGCTTCATTCTACTTGATAACATCACACAGAGTTTCATTCTCAAGACATGGGGCATTGAATCTGTGTAGCCATCTCTACACTTTCAAGTTTTAGCAGACTTTTCTTACAATAGACTGCTCAACCCTCTGCCTTCCTTGTATTGTATGAAATAACTGAAAATAATCTGATTCTTGTTTTGGCACAAATCCTACTGCTAGGATCATATGGTTTCTTATTAGCTCAATATATTTTCTAGGTAGCTATAACAGTTTGTCATGCAACAAATGCACTTATTAAATATAATATAAATACTGATTTGAGTTTATTCCATGATCGTATTTTGAGCTTTAAGAATATGCTTTATAATTTATAAGCCTATGAAAGGACTTTGAAATTTGTAATAGATCTTAAGATTAGTAATTAATTGAAACTAAAGCTAGATTAAATTTTAATATTAAATATTTAAAAGCATTTTTGAAACTCAGGATTGAGTTACTCAAAATCCATGACTTAAGTAGCTGATCACAGCTATAAGGTACAATAATCTCTGAAAATTATCTTAAAAGCCTAAGCTGTGATCTTTGCATGTCTCTAAGTATTTATTCATGCTTTTTGCTTTGTTCACCTGGATTTTCTGTGCTATGCATGTATTACCTATTATGCTATTTAAAATTTAAAATACTGTTTCCTGAAGTGGCACTTGAATTTCCATGGTTCAGAAAATGGAAAAGGTGATTATAGTTGCAGAAGTCAGTAATTTCTAGAGTGAGCTTTGCTCCAGTTACACTCACCTCCGAGCTAAATATCTCCAAGCTTACATCAAGTTTAAAGAGCTAGGATTCCCTTCAAACCTGTCCCCTCCAACCAATTTCCTTCCTGGCTCAGTTTCTTTCATATCTTAAGAGATTGTAGTACTTCTACGCAGTTACTTAAGCCAGAAAACCTAGGCATCACTGAATACCCTTCCCTTCATCCACATCCTTACCATATCTAGGTCATAAGAAAAACAAAATTTCTAACATAGTTGTTAAAATCTACATTTACTGCTGTAGCCTTGGTCCAGGCCATCCTTCCACTCTCATCTGGAATATGAAAAATGTTGCCCCATCCCTATTCCTGGTTGTATATACTCCAAAAAATACTCTTTAAAATATGCCCCTGCTTAAACACATTCATGGCTTTCCAGTGCACTCAGAATAAAATCCACACAGACTCCTGACTATATACCCCACCTAATTTCATCCACTTCTCCCCGTGCCCTCTGCTGCAGCTACCTGGTCTTTTTTTAATTCCTTATGTGTCAATGTCTTCCCTACCTGCTATGGGGAATGTAGACACTGAGACCAGGAAACAGCTTCAGAGAGGAGCTAATCTGTGTTTTGAGCAGATTTTAAAGGCCCTTTAAAGTATTTTAAAGGAAGAAAGAATTTCACAAAATAATCAAAGTTAAGAATGGAAGGCAAAAGAGGTGAATCCAGGTAAAGGAAGAAGCAGATATTAGAATGAACAAATTGATACTTAATGGAAATGTCAAGTAGGTCCATACACCCTGAGCTTAGACCCTGGGAGGATAATGGGTCCATTTCTTCTAGGCCTAGTCCTGTGAAGCATACAATAATACCTCCCCTGAAGCAAGAGTCCACTGCAAATGATGCCAAATTCTGAAAAGCTACCATATTCTTTTAGGATCTAGAGGTGGTATAATTTTTATTTTAAGTTACCCCAGAGATCCTAGAAATTTCCAGTTGGTAAATATAAACTATAAATTGAATTTACTTGTAGAGGGTAACCATGATTCTATTATATGAAAGCCTTTCTCATATATTAAATGCACCTGAAATCTATTTCTTAATGTGTCAAGCCTGCCTCTTAACAAACTATTTTCTTGTTAAGTTTATGTCATTTATCTTTATTAGTAGTTTAAATTTCCTTCTAAAAATTATATTCTATTTCTAAAGTAAAACCTACCATATATGAACAAATATTAGCCTTAGCTCCTGAAATAAAATAAAAATTTCTACATCTATTTAACACCTTCTGAAAACTAAAGTGTGTTCTCTATTTCTATTGAAACTATCTAATCCAGTGGCTGGTGCAAGGAGCTGATAAAGCTAGTCCATATCAGGTTATTTAGCCCTGCTTTGTTCTATATAGGAGTCAGTCCCCATACCATTATCAGCAATTGATTCCCTTAAGAAATGTAAGAAGTTAAGTCCACATGTGGTTGGGTTTTCTACAAACTGTCCAATTTGAATTCCTGAGTTAGTGACATATTCATATTTCTTCTTTTTCAATGTTCTGGCTGATGCTACATAGTCTCTTTCTATACTGTTCCCCCCCCCCACTCTATTTCACAAGCTCCTTTCCCCAATTTCCATTCAGCTCCAGTATCTGAATAACAAGAGAGGAAGACATTAATAGTCATTCAGAGCCTATCAGACAGGAAAAAGCATAACAAAGCCAACTACAGTACATTTGCAAAGTCATTTGCTATACTCTTGATGTACACCCAAATCAAACCACTTCAGTTTAAACCATGACACTAAACTTCAATTTTCTCCACCTCAAAATTAGGGGAGTAATTGTTCCTACTTAGCAGGATTACATGAGGATAAATCAAGTAACACATTTAAAAATGTTATACTGTTAGTGGGGAAAACAATATATTTAGGCATTTTATTTGTTACTTAACTTTATTTCTTGGTTAATTTTTCTTTTTTTGTTTCTCTGTTTTTCCAAGTTGATTTTATATTTACTTACTTATTCTGAAAATGAAATCATAAAGAGAACTACTTAGCTGTATTGAATTAGGAGGTTGGAAGTCTAAAGGACAGAAGTATCCTATCTAATAAAAGAGAAACATGGTAATTGGCGTACGACCACTACCCTTCCCATTAGCTAATCAGCGAGATATGCAAATTAACTGACAGCCAAGATGGCGACCGGCAGCCAGGCAGCTTGAAACTAATATGAGGCTTGCTTGCTTCAGTGATGGAGGACTCCAACGTTCCCCGCCTGCCGCTGCAGGCCTCTGAGCTGCAACTCTAAGCAACTATGTAACAATACTGCTGGAGTTCAGCCAGCAGGATCACAACATTGTAAGGAAAGGCCAGAAACCTACCTTCAGCAGCGGAGGCCTAGGAGCTAGAGCCAAGTCTCAAAGCTAAGCTGGCCCAGAATAAAAAAAGAAAATAAGAAAAAAAGCAGCGGTTGGGAGCTTCAGTCACCCCCAGCCTGAAAACAGCCCTCAGCCCCTCACCCAGGCTGGCCAGGCACCCCAGTGGGGACCCCCATCCTGAAG
>NW_006295261.1:1225782-1226460 GCF_000327345.1 Myotis davidii | reverse complement strand
AGAAAATAACCTCTTAAAAGACCAATCCTATCTAATAATAGACAAACATGGTAATTAACCATACCTCTGACACGCTTCCCATTGGCTAATCAGGGCGATATGCAAATAAACTGCCAACCAAGATGGCGGTTAATTTGCATACCCTGCAATGCTGGGAGGTGAAAGGGGAAGGATGGAACAATGGTGATCAGAAACCCAGGAGGCAGGCAAGAGCTGAGGGGTGGCCAAAGGCGGCCATCAGAAAGCCGGGTTGGCCTGCAGCCACATTATCCACATGGCAATGGGGGCGTGAGGGAGCCCGGGTGCAGGCCGCGTGATCCCCGTGGCGAGTGGGGCGAGCAGGAGCCCGGGTGCAGGCGAGGCAGCACCTGGGCACCCCAGCACCTGACATGCAAAGGTCAGGGATGAAATGACTTTTCCCAACCCCATCTGCAAATATCCTGGAGAAGGCATCACTGAAGAGTTCACAACTCTTATTTGGCAAGGAAGAAAATAGTTGGCAATGGAAACAATCCCTTACATCAAACTTAAGGTCCGTCTGAGTAAAAAAGAATATTTCCAATGTAAAGGAGGGAGGAGGCAAAAATAATAGGTTCTGATGACTTCCACTGAAGATTGAGCATATGACCGAGTCAAAACAAACATACAAATTAAAACAGACAGTGGACATTCAAATGC
>NW_006295261.1:1223220-1223833 GCF_000327345.1 Myotis davidii | reverse complement strand
TGGGGGGGCAAGCAGGCCAGCAACGGGGGAGCAGTTGGGGGCGAGCAGGCTGGCAGGCAGAGTGGTTACAGGCAATCAGGCAGGCAGGCATTCAGGTGAGTAGTTAGGAGCCAGCAGTCCCGGATTACGAGAGGGATGTCCGACTGCTCATTTAGGCCCAATCCCTGTAAACTGGCAGGACATTTTTCAAGGGGTCCCAAATTGGAGAGGGTGCAAGCAAGGCTGAGGAACACACCCTCCCCTGAGCACGAATTTCGTGCACCAGGCCACTAGTCTTATCTAATAAAAAACAAAAAGGGTAAGTAACCATAATTCTGCTACACTCCCCATTGGCTAATCAGCGAGATATGCAAATTAACTGCCAACAAAAATGGTTGCCGGCAGCCATGCAGCTGAAGTGAACATGAGGCTTGCTTGTTCCAGTGATGGAGGAAGCCAAGGTTCTCTCCTGCCGCAGCCCAGCTCTAAGCACCGAAAGCAACAGCTCCAACAGCAACAAAGTTTCAATTATAGAAGCTAAACAAACCAGATCCCTGCTTTCAGCCAGCTGAGGCCTCAGAGCTGGAGCCAAGCCTCAGAGCTAAAGCTGGCCCAGAATAAAACAAAAAAAAGA
>NW_006295261.1:1222222-1222474 GCF_000327345.1 Myotis davidii | reverse complement strand
CTAGGCTGAGGGACACCACCCCCCGAGTGCACAAATTTTTGTGCACCGAGCCTCTAGTCTATATATATATAAAAAGGCAGCTAGCTACCATAACGGCCATAAAGTCCTAACAACCAGTGGCTATGATGCCCATTGTGGCTAGCGAACTGGCCTGATTAGGGGGTGGGGCCAGTGGCCAACCTCGAGGCCCCTCCCCCATGCTGGCCTGCCCCTGATCAGACTCTCCCACCCCATCAAGAGTGGGGACTGCTG
>NW_006295261.1:1219754-1222078 GCF_000327345.1 Myotis davidii | reverse complement strand
CCACCCATGACCCCTCCCCCAGGCCATTGGCCCCTGATTGGCATCTCCCACCGACCCCATTCAGGGGTGGGACCAGCTAGCCCACTGCCACAGCCTCTCCCCATGGTTGGCTCCACCCCCAATCAGACCCCCAACCCCAATTGGCCCCTTCCCTCACCCAGCTTGGCTCTGATCAAGGGCCCTGATCCAGGAGGGCCAGCCGGCCAACCTCCCGCCATCTCCTCCACCTGACAGGCCCAGCCCCAATGATTGGGGCCAGGCCGGCTGGACCCCACTGTGCACGAATTCGTGCACTGGGCCTCTAGTAAAATATAAAAGATGTATTCCGTCATGCTGTCTAATAAGTCTGTCCTTATGAATATATGAAAATTCATACCTAACTTTGTTTCTCTCATTTTAATAATGTAATGAGCAAAGATGCTTCTAATGGCTGTACCCATGTGCTAAACTTTTACATTGATTTTATAGGAATTGGGGTCTCTGGATTCTCACAAGGTCATAATAACTTTAAGGCAAAGCAATATGGCCTGCCGGTGGTCATGGTAACTAACATGGTCTTACTGAGGAGGAAGCATTTCAGTTTTCTCAGTGTGAAAATGCATTTTTATGTTAGATAATAAAATTCTGATGCCCTGCATCCTGGGATAATTCTGAACAGTGATAGAAATCAAATTACTCATTAAGAAGAATCTCAGTTATAAATATCAGAAAGTGGAGGTGTTGAATTTAGGAGCCCACAGTGGAGGAACAAAACAGCTTAGGAATTAATGTTTCTATTATATTGATTGCCTGCAGTCAAGTGCTGCCTTCCTTTTATCTTTGTTTCTAATTTCCATTCAATTTACATAGCTTGGAGACACAGAAAAGCATTCACTTCTCAATTTGTAGAAAAAATATTGATAAAGCTATGAAAAGCAAAGAGAACTCTCACTGGCAGGTTCTAAGTTACAGTATTTATGTTACTTAATTTGGACAACAAAACAAGTTATGGGGCTTGAGATCTAACTCCTGATGCCAGACAAATTGTACAAGTTAAATATGCCAACATAGGCAAATGCTGTTGGGACAAAATATTTAGAATCTTAGAATATTAACCAAGCTGGAAAAGCTATCTATCTAATAAAACAGTAATATGCAAAGATGGCAGCATCCATGGAGCTGGAGTGAGCAGGAGGCTTGAGTTGCCCCGGCGATGGAGGAAGCCAAGCTTCCTGCCGGCCCTGCCAGCCCTGAGCTCCGCTCAAGGCTACAAAGTTTCAATTATAAAAGATAAATAAACCCCAGATACCTGTGTCCAGAGGGCGTGGCCTCTGCTCAAGGAGGGGCTGGAACCTGGGTTGCCAGTGGCAACCCAGGCTTCGGGTGGGACCAAGGCAACAAAGTTTCAATTATAGAAGTTAAATAAATCCCAGATACCTGCTTCCAGCCCGCGGTGTGGCCAGCCTGAAAACGGCCATTAGCTCCTCACCCAGGCTGGCTGGGCACCCCTGAAGGGGGTGGGACCAGTCTGAAAACAGCCCTCAGCCCCTCACCGAGGCTGGCCAGGAACACCAATGGGACACCCCCCCACCCAGAAGGGGCTGTGACCAGCCTGAAAACAGCCATCAACCCCTCACCCAGGCTAGCCAGGCACCCCAGTGGGGACCTCCACCCTGAAAGGGGTGTGACCAGCCTGCAAACAGCCATCAGCCCCTCACCCAGGCTGGCCACAGCCTTCTTCTAACTTCTATTCATATTTTTCAATTATCTCAAACTTTTTCTGACTCTTCTGACACTGATTTCTCTTTGGTATTTTCATTTTATCATGTACAAACTAATGAAATGTCACTTTTATTGCTTGTCTGTCTCCTTTATTGCACTGTAAAATTGTGAAGCCCTAGGCTTTTTATAGGACAATGATAGATGCTAAGGATGTTGAATAATGAATGAACAAATGAGTGGACTGATGAATGATTGAAGTAGACACAATAACAGAAATCCTGACTGACAACTTAACATTAATAGCAATATAGATTAAAGGAGAAAAGATTTAAATTCCCCACAGTGATGTGATGAATGTTATTGCTAAAAGTCATAACTTAAAAGATGTCCGATCTTTTCTATTTAAAAAGGAAGGGGGAAACACATTATTAAATACATCCTCAGTGGGAGATGTGCAGGAGGCAGCTGATCGATGTTTCTCTCTCATCAATGTTTCTAACTCTCTATCTCTCTCGCTTCCTCTCTGTAAAAAATCAATAAAATATATTTAAAAAAATGTCTTTTAAAAAAAAGATGTCCTATCTTTTCTATTTAAAGAGGAAGGGGGAAACACATTATTAAAT
>NW_006295261.1:1218069-1218758 GCF_000327345.1 Myotis davidii | reverse complement strand
ACCTGCTTCCAGCCAGCCGGGCTTCAGCCAGCAGGACCACAACATTGTTTCAATTATAGAACAAACACAGATGCCTGCTTTCAGCCAGCCTGGATCTCAGAGCTGGAGTGAGCAGTACCACAACAGTGTTAAAATCATAGAACCCAAACAAACCAGATACCTGCTTTCAGTAGCCGAGGCCTCAGAGCTGGAGCCAAGCCTCAAAGCTAAAGCTGGACCAGAATATAAAAAAAAAAAAAGAAAAAAAGGACAGGTTGGGAGCTTCAGTCACCTGCCAGCCTGAAAACAGCCCTCAGCCCCTCACCCAGACCGGCCAGGCACCCCAGTGGGGACCCCCACCCTGATCCAGGACACCCTTCAGGGCAAACCAGCCGGCCCCCACCCATGCACCAGGCCTCTATCTTATATAGTAAAAGGATAATATGCCTACCAGCACCGTAATCAGTGGAGTCACGAGGCCTCCCGGCATCGGGATCAACGTGAACAGGGGGGAGTGCCCAAACCCCCCGATCAGCCCTTCTCTGTGCCTGATAGGGGAGAGCTCCCCAACCCCCTGATTGCCCTGAAGCTCTGTGTGTGACAGGGTGCAGCGCCCCAACTCTGTGATCGGCCCTGCTTGTGTGTGACAGGGTGCGACGCCCCAACACCCCCCCCCCCACGGGTCCTGCATGTGTGTGATGGGGTAGAGT
>NW_006295261.1:1217133-1218002 GCF_000327345.1 Myotis davidii | reverse complement strand
CCCCAATCGGCCCTGCTCTGAGCCCGACCAGGGGCTGCACCTAGGGATTGGGCCTGCCCTCTGTCACCCGGGAGCAGGCCTAAGCCAGCAGGTCATTATCTCCCGAGGGGTCCCAGACTGCGAGAGGGCACAGCCGGCTGAGGGACCCCTTCTCCCCCTTGAGTGCACAAATGTTTGTGCACCGGGCCTCTAGTTACTTATAATGGTGTAGCAGAGAGATCAGTGAGAGAGGATTTAAAGCCAGATCACCTAGTTTTGGATCTTGCTGCACAGTTTATTGGCTTTGTACAATTTCTGTACTAGTTCTGGGAAATTTACATAGTCAATCTTGCCACTGCTCATTTATAAAATACTGACACCCAGGGAATTACTGCTAATATGTTAGTAGGTTTCTTATGAATAAAACATGTTGAGTATGACACATATTAAGCACTGGATACCTGTTTCTGTTATTAATTTAAAGTATATGAAGTATTACTGATGTTTTCATTTAGCATGCTATATTTATTGAGTTTCATTGTTATTGTTTTATTTGTTTCTTCCAATAACTGGTCATTTGTATTATTTATAGACTAGAGGCCTGGTGCATGAAATTCGTGCACAAGGGGGTTCCCTCAGCCCAGCCTGCACCTTCTCCAATTGGGGACCCCTAGAGGGATGGGATCCTGTGGGATCAGACCTGAACTGGCAGTCGGACATCCCTCTCTCAAGCTGGGACCACTGGTTTCTAACTGATCACCCCAACCCTTCTGCCTGCCTGCCTAATCACCCCTAACTGCCAATGCCTGCCTGCATGATTGTCCCCAACTGCTTTATCCTGCTGGCCTGATTGCCCCTAACTCCCTGCCAGCCTGATCTTGCCCCCAACT
>NW_006295261.1:1209380-1217052 GCF_000327345.1 Myotis davidii | reverse complement strand
ATGGACAGCCTGGGCAATGTGTCCTCACATAGCAGGAAAGGGAAGGAAAAGGGGAGAGAGAGACTACATGCAAGCTCTCTGGTGTCTCTTTTTATAAGGGCACTAATCCCTTATTAGTGCCCCACCCTCATGATATCATCTAAACCTAATGATCACTCAAAGGCCCTATCTCAAAATACCATCACACTGGGGATTAAGGGTTCAATATATGAATTTTGAGAGTACATAATGATAGCCAGCTATATGCACTATACTGCCAAACTGGTTATGAAAAAATTGAACCGCTTTCTTACACCTACTCCAAACAGCTGTTGCCCTTAAAACCCCTTCTCAACCCCCACCTTAGGTTCTGCCTTCACAGTTCATCCAGATTAAGTTCTGATTGGTTGGTTTCTATGTCAGTCAGCATCAAAAGCCCCACCTCCTAGGCAGCTATTCGCTTCTCGCAGTTCACCCAGATTTTGTTTTGATTGGTTGGTTTCTATGCCAGTCAGTGTCAAAAGCTCCACCTCCTAGGCAGCCATTGGCTTCTTGCAGTCCATCCGATTTGGTTCGGATTGGTTGGTTTCTATGCCAGTCAGCAACAAAAGCTCCACCTCCTAGGCAGCCATTGGCTCTTCTGGGAAATCCAGAATGGCCCCCGCTAAGAGCTGTCTCTCTCTCCTGGCCTATCTATGGATCAGGTCCTGCCTCTCTATCTCTCTCTCTGGGCCTCTCTGTGAGCCTGATCCACAGTTGCTGTGCCTGCCTTGCCTTCCTACCCCTGGCCACCCTGCCCACCCGCCTGCCGCTAGCCTTGTGGGCTGCAGGGGAGGAACCAAGTGGTGCTCCATGCACTTCCTGGTGATCGGTCATCCATCTGGTCATGTAGGTTGTGACAGCCCTAGGCTATTATTGGTATAGATGCTCATATTCTTCTACCATAGCACCTCTAGGAATATCTGAATATAGGTGTCTCCAATGTTACACAACACTAAATTCATGCAAATTTTATCTCAGACAAGAAGGAATTTAATTACTACAGTTTAAATTTAGA
Source organism: Myotis davidii (assembly GCF_000327345.1). Classification (NCBI taxonomy): domain Eukaryota; kingdom Metazoa; phylum Chordata; class Mammalia; order Chiroptera; family Vespertilionidae; genus Myotis; species Myotis davidii. The sequence continues at coordinate 1,216,016 of NW_006295261.1, read as the reverse complement.
GATGGAGGGCCTTAACCGGTTTGGCTCAGTGGATAGAGCATCGACCTGTGGACTGAAGGGTCCCAGGTTCGATTCTGGTCAAGGGCATGTACCTTGGTTGCCCGCACATCCCCAGCAGGGAGTGTGCAGGAGGCAGCTGATCAATATTTCTCTCTTTCATTGATGTTTCTAACTTTCTATTCTTCTCCCTTCCTCTCTGTAAAAAATCAATAAAATTTATTAAAAATAAATAAATAAATAAAATAAATTTAGAGATGGGGGGGGAATGTTATGTCACATCCTAATGCACCAGGTGGGCTACTGTGTGGTGGACAACCATGAAGTAGTAAAGAAGACAAGGCAGAAAATAACCACCACCACAAGGCAGTCTCTAGTAATTTCTGTTATCGTGGGGACTCTTTCTAATCCAGGGCATTTGTGTTAGCTTACCATCTATTGCATGCCAAAATATCTCTATCTATCTATCTATCTATCTATCTATCTATCTATCTATCTATCTACCTATCTATCAACCTATCATCGTCTATCTCTCAAACTCTCTAACATTAGCACAAACACACATATCCCTTTACCTTCCTGTTCCTGTAGGCATAGTGCAGCACTCAAAAGACTCCAAGACTAGTTTCACTGGAGCCTCATGCAAAGTGCCTGTAAGAGGAAGGAAGGGAGAGTAGGGGTTGCCATAAAACACAAAGCAAGTATTTTTTTAAAGCTCCTCTATATATGTCTGTCCCTGAAACTTCACTAATCCAAACAGCTGCTTGTCAAAGTTCCTGTGCTGCCCCCCTAAACTCTTGGCCCCTCTCTTATCTGCCAGACCTGTAATTCTCTGGCAGGAGGGCACATTGACTTTTCTGTGGAAACCAATCAGTCTTACCGGTGTGTCTTCAATTCCACCACCAGAAGGCGCTTGCTGTATATCCTGAAAGGAGATTATGGCAATGGAGTAAGGATAGATGAGGTATTTAAAAGATAAATCTGAATCCAATGATCAACAAAAAGAATGAAGATGAAATTGCTTAGCAGATTTTTGGCTTCAGCTCACACAGTATTATTAAGTATATTAAAATGTAGCCACTATTAATACTATATTTAATACATGACATAAAAATTTAAAGGATATTTGTAATATTGTTTTAAAATTATTTGGCTATAAGCAATTCAAATCATTTATAATTAGCTCTTATTCTTTCAAATCTATATATGTGGGAATTCTTGCAAACTGAAGAAATCTAATATACTAGTTTCCAAATGCAATAGAAATATCATCAATACTAAATTTAACAATAATGCAGCTAGCATAAAGTTTTGTTTTGTTGACTGGTAAATATCAATTAATTTTTATGTATAGATTTTATTTTCCTATTGCTGAGAAAATAATATGTTTTCTGGCTTTAAAAATTGTATAAGCCCCTGAAAAGCATGTCGGTCCTGGACACTATGCCTATAGTTCCTAAAGAATAAAACAGACACAGATTTATCAAACGTTAAAGACCTGATTTCATTCACAGAGCCTCGCATGTGCCCCTTTGGGAGATGTGGGCTTAGTGGGCTGTCTGGTATTTTGTGTAGGAGACCAATTTGAAGCTGTGCTGATTTGGTTAGGAGCCATGTGAGTACCCTCAGGGAACTGAATGCCCTTTAGAGATTTCAAAAAGAAAAACATAATCTTGTAGAATATTATTCAATTATCATTTCTTATTTTAAAATAAAAGTTAACCTAGAGTGATTTTTTCCTCTTGGGAGAGATTAAGTACTTATGTCTGTGTTGTCCACCTTCCTGCTAAAAGACCGTGGTGGTTTGCCTATTCCAGGAAAGAGAATCCCGTCTGGCTTTCAAGACTTCTAGAGTCTGTTTCCAAACCTCCTTTCTAATTATACTTCCCACTAACCTTCAGCATACCAGCCAGAATGCTCAGTATTTCCTGAATATTGCTGAGTCACTGATTGTGCTATTGTTTCTATCTTTGCCTATCAGCCATCCCACTCCTCTGACCAAGCTGAAAGTAACATTCCCTTTACTGAATCAATTGTACTTTGTCTCTGTGTCTTATGGTATTTGGTATGTTTTGTACCATATTATAATTATTAGGGCAAACATTTTATCTCTCCTATTATTCTGTATGTTCACTAAGGATAAGATTTCATTATGTTCTGGTGCATCTTTGATGAACTGTTGTTGTTTTGTTTGTGTGTGGTTTTTTTTGTTGTTTGTTTGTTTTGGTGAGATGGCTTTAATAAAATCTACCCACACCTCTACTAAATGCTTATGTTACATTATAAAATAAGTAAAAGAAAAAAATCACCAATTGAAAGGATTTTACAATCCTATGGCTAAGATATTCCATATAAACAGAAAAATTTTATATAAAAATGTGGACAGGAGAAGTTATAGTTGCAGGCTGCTAACTTTGGATTAATTAAGAAACCTACATTAAAATGAAACACTAAGAATACTGTTCAGGGAAAGTTACATGCTTTGGAGATTTCCCTGTCTAGCTAGTCACTAAGGACTAGATTGGAACTAGCCAATACCCAATGACAACTGAAAAACTGAAGGAAAAGAAAACAACAAAATAATTGAACACCTCATCTGTCAATTTAGGCTTCATATATTTTTGGGCTACATTGTTATCTCCATGTACTTGACAGGAAGATTTTAGCTCTTTAAGAGAAAGACCTGAAAGACAACATTTCCTGTTTTCCATATTTTTCCAACCAACTAGTGATCCTGATGGACTTGACCAATGCTTATTTAATTTGAAAAAATCTTAAATTTGGAGATAGTAATTCTGATGACTAGTATTCCAAAAAAGCAGAGAATTAGAAGGGAAACTTTTCATAATTTAGGGTCTGTAACCTGATTGTTTTGTGGCCAATAAGATGTTCAGGTGGTCCATTCAATTTAAGAACTGCCAGATTCATCCCATTCTCTTTACCAGAATTGTTGAAGAAATAAAACCAGAACAAAATCTCCTTCCAAGCCAGAAAACCAAAAATGTAGAAGAGAAAGAAAAACAGTTTTGTTATTTAATAGATTAAACCAGAGTGTTATATTGTCGCCAGTACTTCCTTCACTCAAGAAATTGCAGAGAGGGGAAGAAATGTCATCCTTTTATATAGCTGCCTAGACACCACCCATTGCACTAATGTTCTCATAGTAAACGATATCTAGTCCTCAAGTAAGAGGACTTAACAGCACCTTTTGTCACACAGCTCATCCTAAATTCTCTTGGTAATTGGGGTGGCCAAATGGGTTAGCTTATTAGCTTTATGCAATAGAAAAATAAACTTCTCACTTTTATGACAGGAGATAGTGTTGGAGTGAGAGATAGGCAACTTTTTTCCTTAATGATTACTGTACAAAGAGATGGCTCCCAGGTCTCTGAGAAGGTCATTCTTATGTCCCTATAATAAGAGACACAAAGGCAAGTGATTTATTTAGATTTAAAAAAGAACTGCATACATTTCAGAATCAAAGAATGAATTTAGAATGAAAAATAAATGCTCTAAGAATATAAAGGGGGGGACACAGTCTCTTACTTTATTTCCACCTGTGAGATTTACAATTTAAGCTTCTTATTTTTAATTTGTATTTGCTCTTACACATGCAAGAAAGCCTAGAGGAGATGAGCTTTGTGATGGTCAGAGGGACACAGTTAATTTAATCTTGGGTGTGTTATGTAATCTTGTCCTTGGGAAGCTAAAATAATATTCAAGAAGCAATGACTGACCTGCTGGCTCAATTATCACACATGAGCTACATGATTGAATAAAAATGATGCATGCTATATAAGAAATGCTGGAGCTCAGCTGGTGTGGCTCAGTAGTTGAGTGTCCAGCCATGAACCAAGAGGTCACAGGTTCGATTTCTGGTCAAAGCCAAGGATGTGGGCTTGATCTCCAGTAAGAGGCGTGCAGAAGGCAGCTGATGAATGATGTTTCTTTCTCATCAGTGTTTCTATCTTTCTATCTCTCTACCTTCCTCTCTCTGTAAAAATCAATTAAAATATTTTTAAGAATCTTATGGAATCTGATATCTATAAAGGCAAATGGCTAGGGGTGCTAGCAGCACAGGCCAATGGTGCATTTGTAGGAACATTTTGTTAACCTAAGTTATGGCAGGATAATTGGACAGTGTGGTCCTTATGATTTTAATTAATGGCCCAATTATTATAAAATTTGTCTTCTTTGTGGGTATCATAGACAAAGGAACAACAGAATTATGTCTATATGAGGGTAAATAAGCAATGTTATATCATAACATCTGGAAGCTGGAAGCTAGTTTTCTATAGAAAACTTTACTATGAAATCAATGCATAGTTATGGTTATATCTACAAACCACATAGAATATAGGAATTACTGATTTGGTCACTACTCTAGTTCCTGGGGATGTGTGATACATGGAAAATGTTTCTTTTGGGAAGGAATGGGTACATAAAATAATTGGTGCTTAGTCAAGATGTGATATTTAGTCTGCCAATGTCCGGATTGTATAACCATTAGTCAGAGCTGGGCTGCTGTCTTCTGCTTTAGGGGTTGCTGATTATCTAGAGAAAAGGCTAGGTCTCTGAGGGGTGTATATAACACAATGGGACGGGGGCTTTATATTGGTACTAGAGGTCCGATGCACGAAATTCATGTAAGAGTAGGCCTTCCTTCCCCGGGCTGCCGGCACTGGCTTCCCTCCAGCACCTGGGATCTGGGTTTCCCTCACAGCCCTGGCTTCATCGAGAAGGTTTTCCGGAAGGACATCTGGTCTAATTAGCATATTATGCTTTTATTATTATAGATTCTTTCTGAATTAATTGCCTTAAAGATTTGGATGTAGCTGGGATCCATGAGGCTCTCTAAGTAGGCAACCTGAAGGGAATCAGTTATGGATAAATGAACCCTTATCTTACCTTTGAAAAGTATTTTCATTTTTATGAGTTGCACTTTACCCAGGACTAATAATACATGCATTTGTTTTCATAATCTATGACCTGAAAAATCAAGAGCCTTTGATATGACCTTAATAAGTGAATCCAAATAATCATTTTTCATAGTTAATGCTTTTATGTCTCTGTTTCCATAAGACTCAGCCATCAATTTGTCAGATGACTTTTGGCATCTTCAGATGTTTGCTTCAGGATGCCAGAACATATCCCACTGTGGCTTGTCAGATCACTGTTAAGTGACATGTATGCTTTTCAACAGAGTCTCAGTCATTAATCGTAATGCATAGCTCTTCCCCTGTGGTCAGATGGAAACATACCTTCTGCTTGGTTATGCCCTGGAGACTTTTTTAAAAACTTTCTTGAGTAAGGCTTCTCTTTTTTAGTTAGAATAAATTCTTCATCCCTGGCTGCATATTTAAATCACCTGGAAATTGTACAAAATTATCAATGTCCCACTATGGACCAATTAAAAAGGGTTATCTGGGGATAGTGAGCAAGTATCAGTGTTAAACTTTCTAGGCAATTCTATTGGGCAGAGCTGAGAATCATTGCTTCAACATAGTGCTTCTCAAACACTAACATAAAATGAGTCATTTACACATCTTATTAAAAGTCAGATGGAGAAGGACCTGGGATCTGTATGTCTGGTGGGTGGTACTGCCCTTTGAGTCACAAGGCTTTTGAAATTTTGATTCCCTCTTAGTGGTTCTACCCTCATGTTGAAACACGCCTTTTCTAATTTGTCTTTCTTAATCAATATTCATGAAGTGCAAATTTTATGGACATGATTTATCTCTCTCCTGTACATCAAGCAACAATCCTTGTGAGGTGCAGTAATGGGCTGCCAATTTTTTCATTGTCTGAGTGTTAGGCCCCAATAGATGATATGGTTTGTCATTTCAGACGTGCTTCCCAGAGTCAGGAGGCCTTGGAGGCACACTTGGAAGGTGTGGCTGCAGACAAGGTTTAGCCTTGTCTCTGTTCCAGTGAGGAAATTCCACTTTTTAAAATGTATTTTTATCTTTCAATGTGATATTTTAGTTGAAAATATTTTTAAATTAAAAGAAATTAGGAAAACCACCAATTTTTTCATTTTGAAAATGAAAAACCAGAAGCACAGATGGTAAATTATGTACTTAAGTTTATTAAATATTCAATAAAAAATTCATAAAGTTCAGATAGTGAAAAAAAACACCTCTCTGGCTACATGAAATTATATCCCCTGCTAACTTGACAGTGTGAAATGGGATAAAACAATCTCATGGTCGTTTTGCTTTTAGTGTCCATTAATATGCCTGCTACATTGGTGTTTATTTGTAGGTGACTCATCAAAGGTATAATGGGTGCATTTCACAATAATACTTGTATAGCTTCAAGTATATCTACACTAATAAAAGACAAACATGCAAATTGACTATAACTTTGCTATGCCTTAAGCCATGCCCACCAGCCAATCAGAGCAACTATATGCAAATTAACTCAACCAAGATGGCCGCCAGCAGCCCCGGAGCTGAAGCAAGCAGGAGGCTTGGTTGCTCCAGTGATGGAGGAAGCCAAGCTTCACGGCTGGCTCTGAGCTCCAATCAAAGCAATAAAGTTTCAATTATAGAAGATAAATAAACCCCAGATACCTGCTTTCAGCCGGCCATGCCATGGAGCTGGAGTGAGCAAGAGCTGCCTCTGAGCTCCACTGAA
>NW_006295261.1:1186062-1209163 GCF_000327345.1 Myotis davidii | reverse complement strand
AGTAGAGGCTGGGAGATTGCATCGCAGGGGTGCTTGGCCAGCCTGAAAATGGCCCTCAGCCCCTCACTCAGGCTGGCCAAACCTCCACGGGGTGAGGGTCCCCCCTGGGGGGGCCTTGATCAGCCTGCAAGCAGCCATCAGCCCTTCAAACAGTCTGGCCAGGCACCCCAGTGGGGCCCCCAACCTGAAGGGGGTGTGACCAGCTACAAACACCCATCAGCCCCTCACCCAGGCTGGCCAGGCAATCAGCGGAACCCCCATCCTGATCCGGGACACCCTTCAGGGCAAACCAGCTGGCCCCCACCTGTGCACCAAGCCTCTACCCTATATAGTAAAAGGATGATATGCAAATTGACCCTAACAGCGTAACGACTGGGAATGACTGGTCACTATGACACACACTGACCACCAGAGGGCAGATGCTCAATGCAGGAGCTGCCCCCTGATAGTCAGTGTGCTCCCACAGGGGGAGCTCTGCTCATCCACAAGCCAGGCTGATGGCTGCCAGTACAGCGGTGGTGGTGGGAGCCTCTCCCACCTCCTGAGCAGCACTAAGGATGTCAGACTGCAGTTTAGACCTGCTCCCCACTGTCAAGTGGACATCCCCTGAGGGCTCCCGGGCTGCCAGAGGGATGTCTGACTGCCAGCTTAGGCCTGATCTCCTGGGGAGCTGGCCTAAACCAGCAGGTGGTCATCCTCCAAGGGGTCCCAGACTGCGAGAGGGCACAGGCCAGGCTGCGGGGCCCCGTGAGTGCATACGTTTTTGTGCACCGGGCCTCTAGTAGAAGATAATGTAATAAAACAGGGAATGAAAAGACTAAATTATCTACCAATAAGCACAAAACAAAGCACATCTTGTCATTACCTTCCATTTATTTCTCCCAGCTGTTCTAAGGACTCAGAATTATAATCTAACTAGTGGCCCAGTGCACAAAATTCATGCATGAGGGGGAAGCATCCCTCAGCCCAGTCTGCACCCTCTCCAATCTGAGACCCCTAGGGGGAACTGAGACCCCTATGGGATTGGCCTACACTGGCAGTTGGACATCCCTCTGGCAATCCGGGACTGCTGGCTCCTAACCTCTCACCTGCCTGCCTGCCTGATCGCCCCTAACCACTCTGCCTGCCAGCCTGATCACCCCAAACTGCCCCCTCCTTCTGGTCTGATCACCCCCAACTGCCCCTCCTGCTCCAGCCTGCTCCCCTCCAACTGCCACCCCCTGGCCTGCTCACCCCCAACTGCTCCCCCCACAGCCTGATCGCCCCCAACTGTCCCCCCTGCCAGCCTGCTTGCCCCCAACTTCCTCCCCGCTGCTGGCCTTCTCTCCCCCAACTGCCTGTACCTCAGCCTTGCCATCATGGCTTTGTCCAAAAGGACATCTGGTCTCCCGGTCTAATTAGCATATTACCTGTTTATTAGTATAGATTAGAAATTGCCACATATAGTATTTTTCCTAAACTTGCAATTAACCTTGATTCTCTCTTTTCTTTGGAAGAAAAGAAAAGATAAAACATTAAACTGCACATTATGAGCAAAGATTTGTACTTGTCTTGCTTCAGTACCCTCTGAAGTGGTCACAGGCATCAGGAAGTTTGGCCATTGGGTAGCAGCCAGCAAAGCCATGCTTAAGTACCATAAACAAAGGAAACTTAAGGAGGGATTAGCAAGGGAAGATTTGGTATATTACTCCTCTTATTGCCTGTGACAAGCTTTGCTTATGGTCATGTTTTGAGAAAAGGGGAGGCAAGGGCTACCTGCTGACACCCAGAACAACTCATTTGGAACCATGGACTCAGAAATGTATGAGTGACTTTCTAGGTAGTATATGTTTCTTTAAAATTTTGATTTTATCATTGAATATATAGGGCATTAATCTTAAAAAATATCTTATTTCAACACACTTAAAACTAACAATTTAACTAAAATATTTTAGTTTATCTTTCTGTTTCAGTCTGCATCATATAAATCATGCAAATATAGTTGAGCTGTAGGCAAATTCCTTTGTATTTGGAGGTAGAAGGAGAGGATATAAAAAATGATGAGTGAGTTGGCAGAACCAGCAAACCTTGCTTTTTCAGAGAGAAAAAGCATTTCTCTATTCTGCTGTCTTTATCTTTGTGTATTCTGTATTCTTTTGTGATTCATCCATCTGAGCCTTTTTATTAAATTTTCATCTTCTATATATTTGCAAAAATACTTGGTATGCTGGTAACCATATCATGTCCTCAACAATGGTATGCATTTATTCCTTTTTGCACATTTTGGATTTATAATTTCAGTGTGGATATGAGAGAAAATTGAGATAATTAGAATTTATTCCTATAAACACTTAAACTGTTTTCAATTTTTAATGTATTACACATTCTTATTGGAGCATCAGAATTAAATAATAGCACACTAATTGCAAAATTATTTAGATGTTAAACAGGTTTTTGCTCCTTTGAAACAAAGGAGGAAATGTTGTAGACATTAGGCATAAGGACATGAGACCATAAAACCATAAGACATTAGTGTTCTTTGTGGGTTATTAGATTCTCAAGGACAAAAGTTAAAGTTCTGGAGTGAACAGGAATAGTAGTCCCACAAGTAGCAGTTAACCTCATCACTCGTCAGTTCCTTTTGAGCACTGGGATAGGTGATCAAGAGGAAGCATTTCTCACTCCTCCCTTCATTGATAATCTTCCTTGGCACACAGGTTCCAAATCAATGGCCTTGATCAGAAAGCCCCAAACAAACTCTATCCTCTCTTGTCCCATTTTGCTTGTTTGTGCTTTACACAGAGTTCCCTTACAGGCTGAGCAGCCTTTCCCTTTGCCTCCCAGAGTTCATAATGTCAAGGTTCTTCACATCTAGCAAATGATTTTCTTAGGTGAAATCAGAGTTGTCATAACCTTTTGTTGTTATATGACATTTATTTAATCTAATTCTATAAATATTTCAAATCTTGTTCTATGGGAAACTTAATTCTCATTCACCCTCTTTCACCCTCAACAATGGTATGCATGTATTCCAGTGATATCAGGAAATTCCTAGGAAAACATCCTGAAGAGGATATACACAAGGGAGTTTGCATTTTTACGATTTTACCAGATTCTGTTCTGAAATCAGCTGTTATGCATAATTCAATTCAGCACATGTGGAATCCCTGCTCTATGCTCAGCATGGGATGGAGGACTAGGGTTGTAAAGGCTGGGTAAACCACAAGCATTAAATCAACAAGCTTATAACTTTACCAGGGAAACAAACAAACAAAAACCCCATGGAATGGTTCGGAAACCATGTATGACAGCATACGCTTAAATTCTTATATATCTGCCAAATATAATACGTGCCGCAAGAATCCACAAAACAAGAGTCATTTGTTTCTGGGGTTCTCAGGAAAAAGATTTGATGGAATTGGATTTTGAGGGGGAGGATGTAAATTAGGCTGCTGTGAAAAGGGAAAAACATGTGCTCAGTGTATAATAAATTGAAACAGAAGAAATCATTTTTTCCCATGCTACTGTATGTGGATTGGCATTACATGGCCCAAAGCTTGAGCGAAAGCAAAGGGATGCTGGGCTAAGACTGAACGAGAAACCTAACAGAATTCCATGAAGGAGGGATAGTCTGGAAACAATGAGGAACAATGAAAAAGCAGCCCTATTTCTTCATTCTCTAACTTGAAGACCGGAAGGTTAATAGATGTCAGACTTAATATGCTTTGCAAATTCAGTCAAACAAATTAGTAGTGATTTTAGAAAACTTCCAAATACTCATCTTATCCTGTACTTCAAAACTCATCTGACTTCCACTTTATACTGAAAGACTATCCTACCACTTCTACAATACCCTTCAATCTTCATTTTTTCCTTTGCCAATACCATGGTATTATTTTTTTGTCAGAATGACCTCTTACACCATCCACCTCAAATTGAGAACTGATGCCAGACAGTTTCTAATTCTCCACAAAAACCAGAGGAAAGCACAGCTGAGGCCCTTCACTGTCTGGCCCTGAATGTCTATCATGTCTATCAAATGTAAGAAATAAAGCAAGATAACACTGTGAGTAAATTGACCACCTGCAGATCTCATTGTAGGCTTAAATGACAGCAGTGGTAACAATACCAAATGCTCATTTTTAATAAAAAGGGGAATGTGGGCTTATATTAAAGTATTCCTTTCCCTTTCAATCCAATATATCAGCAGTGTCATCTTGCACAATTCATTTCAACTCATTTCTTCCACCAGCCACAGTAGGCCAAGGCTCCTTTAATTTGTTACATCATCCTGGATTTCTATATGGGATTTCCCCCTACAAATCATTTGCCACAATTGCTGTTTTATGTCTAAAATAATGACGCATTTTCTAAAAATGTTTTCTATCATGCAAAGAAAGTAATCATATTGAATTAGGCTATAACAATTTAAATATTTTCATTTATACGCTTTTTTCCTGCCACTGTTTTACAATCTACAAATAATTAATGATTTTTTTCTCTCTCTGTAAGCTTTCAAGTATGTATCTTAATTACAGCCACCACAAAACAATATAAATTTTTTTCTTTTTTCTGGATTGGGCTTTTGTCATAGTCTACCATGTCACTCTGTTAGTTACCAAACACATTTTCTATTGTTTGGCACCTGCAATGTAAGTTTCAGGAAAATGATTTGAGTTCCTTATCTCTAGTAGGAGTAAGGCCCCAGAAGGACAATGGGAATGTGTTGCAAGTAATAAAGGAGATAAACTCCTTGAAAGTAATAATTCAAAGTGCAGAACACAAAAGTGTTTCAGGAGGAAGGAATGATCACTGGTGAGAGGTCTAGCAAAATAAAGCCTGATGATGGACCATTGAATAGAAGCATAGTGGTCAATGGTGACCTTGACCAGAGCACTTTTGGTGGACTGGTAGGGAAAAAAGATTGATTGAGGTGGTCACCTTGGAGATTGACTAGAGCAGTGGTTCTCAACCTGTGGGTCGCGACCCCTTTGGGGGTTGAATGACCCTTTCACAGGGGTCGCCTAAGACCATCGGAAAACACATATATAATTACATATTGTTTTTGTGATTAATCACTATGCTTTAGTTATGTTCAATTTGTAACAATGAAAATACATCCTGCATATCAGATATTTACATTATGATTCATAACAGTAGCAAAATTACAGTTATGAAGTAGCAACAAAAAAAATTTTATGGTTGGGGGTCACCACAACATGAGGAACTGTATTAAAGGGTTGCGGCATTAAGAAGGTTGAGAACCACTGAACTAGAGGAAGATGAGATACTATCTATACAATAAAAAGGCAATATGCTAATTAGACCGGATATCTTCAGATATCCATCTGGATGTCCTTCCAGACAAAACCACGATGGCGGGGGCTGAGGTAGAGGTAGTTAGGGGCAATCAAGCTGGCAGGGGAGAGCAGTTAGAGGTGACCAGGCAGGCAGGGGAGGGCAGTCAGGGGCTGGTAGGCAGAGGTGGTTGGGGGTATCAGGCAGGCAGGCAGAGAGATTAGGGGCTATCAGGCAGACAGGCAGAGGTGGTTAGGGGCATCAGGCAGGCAGGAGAGGGCAGTTGGGTGACCAGGTCGGCAGGGGAGGGCAGTTAGAGGTGATCAGGCCAGCAGGAGAAGGCAGTTAGAGGGCGATCAGGCTGGCAGGCAGAGAGGTTAGGGGTGATTGGGCAGGCAGGCAGAGGCGGTTAGGGGCATCAGGTAGGCAGGGGAGCAATTAGGGGCATCGGGCAGTCATGCAAGCTGGCAGGGGAGAGCAGTTAGAGGTGACCAGGCAGGCAGGGGAGGGCAGTCAGGGGCTGGTAGGCAGAGGTGGTTGGGGGTATCAGGCAGGCAGGCAGAGAGATTAGGGGCTATCAGGCAGACAGGCAGAGGTGGTTAGGGGCATCAGGCAGGCAGGAGAGGGCAGTTGGGTGACCAGGTCGGCAGGGGAGGGCAGTTAGAGGTGATCAGGCCAGCAGGAGAAGGCAGTTAGAGGGCGATCAGGCTGGCAGGCAGAGAGGTTAGGGGTGATTGGGCAGGCAGGCAGAGGCGGTTAGGGTCATCAGGTAGGCAGGGGAGCAATTAGGGGCATCAGGCAGTCAGGCAAAGTGGTTAGGGGTAATCAGGCAGGCAGGCAGGTGAGTGGTTAGGAACCAGTGGTCCCAGATTGCAAGAGGGATGTCTGACTGCCAGTTTAGGCCCCATCCTGGCAGTCGAACAACCCCCAAGCGATCCCGGATTGGAGAGGGTGCGGGCCGGGCTGAGGGACCCTCTCTTCCTGTGCACGAATTTTGTGCATCAGGCCTCTAGTCTTTAAATAACCTCTTGAAGATTTTGCTGTAAAGAAAAGCAGAAGAGCCTGGAAAGAAATGTGAGGTCAGGAGAAAGTTCTTTTGTGTGTGTTTTTTTTTAGAATTGCAGATACTAAATGTCTGAGTCTCAAGACATAATCCAGCAAATAGGCTGGGGAATTTATGATGCATAAGAGAGAGGGAATAATCACAGGATAAAAGCCCTTGAATAAGTGAGATGGATGATAGCTAGTGCATAAGTGAAAAGTGCCCTCCAATAATTGGATATTAGCAGTAAATGGTAGGAAAAGTGGTTAATTCTGTGGTAATTGGACAAGGAGGATCTTTTTTTTTTACTCTCAATTTTGCCTATAAAACAGAAAGAAAAATACTAGCATAATTACTCATCTCCATCCATTCTAATATTAAAAACAACAACTTTATCTTTCTTAATCACTTTTGTTTGTGTGTGTATTGAGAGACCACACCATGAGCAAAAATATAGGCATGTGAAAGAACTCAGAATTGTTCAGAGAAATGCTTAGAAGCTCTGGGGCTGGCCTAAGCTTGTACATGGCAAGAAATAGCAAGAGGTGAGCTTTGGAAAGTAGGTCAGCAATGGATTGAGTGTAGCCTTGTACATTTGAATGCATGCAGACTTGGGGCTTCATTATATAAATGCTGGGGAATTATCACTAATCAGTGAATGGCCTTATCAAACATGTGTCTTCAAAAGGGATTTTCAGATGTTTGGAAGGAAATCAGAAAGCAAATCAATTTAATATATCTTCAATAATCTCAAATTAAAGCCTTTTTATCTGTAAAACCAACGGAGTCTTTGACCTTAGAAAGGTATGATAAATCTACTCTGTTCAAAATGTATTCTTCAAACAAATATACTGGTAGATATTTGGGAATTATGTAAAACAACATGCAAGCAAATACATACACACAGAGCACTCTAAATTTTGAATCAACTGAATTCAATGTAATTACCATAATTGGCTTAGTTTGTTCTGTTACACTTTCTCTGCTAAGCACATTTGAAAACAAAGATGTCTTTAATGTGTTTTAGTGCAAATTTGTACAAATTTGATAAAACTGTACACAATAGTAAAATGGGTTTCTTATACTATTCTTTGGAAAGATTTATTTTATCACATGGCAAGGGTATCAAAGAAAGAATATGTGTGTGTGTGTGTGTGTGTGTGTGTGTGTGTGTGTGTGTCTATGAGTTATCTATCTATATAAAAGCCAAGCGACTGGAACAAACGGAATGACCGGTCACTATGACGCACACTTCAGCAGGCCAACAGACCAGATCAGGGGCGGGCCTGGCCAGCCAACCTCCCGCAGCCCCTCCCCGCAGCCAGCCCAATTAGGGCAGGCCTGCTGGATCCCACCTGTGCATGAATTTGTGTACCGAGCCTCTAGTTATATATAATCACAAAATCTGTCAAAAATTTGTAATCATTTTTCACAATTTAGTTTAAAAGCAAAAATCATTACTTCTTTTCTCCAATTTCTCTTTGAATTTAAACCTTTCATGAAAACATTTAATATTCTTGTGTAGAAGGAAATCTTGGCAATGCTGCAGGAATGTCATGATGGGCATGGTAATATAGGATTGGAAATGACCACTTTGTTCAGAGGGGAATGAGTCCACAGGTCCTTGGTTGGGAAGGAGTCTTCAGTTAGGTTCAGTAAGGCTCTGGCATACCAAGATCCCTCAAAGTTTCTAGTTCTGTAATAAATTTAGCTAGTTAGAATAGTTGTAATGAAACATGGAATTCAGTTTTGATATTTCCAAGGGAAGAGCTGTAGGTGAGGGAATTCTCCTTACAAAGCAAGGGAGTAAGTTATGAAACTCCAAGGAAGAGTCTTAGAGGCAGAGGTAACAGCAAGTGTAAATGCCCAAAGGCAGGAGTGTGGACATTTTTCTTTCCTTTTAACATGTTCTTTTAGTCCATAAACATAGGTTTATAATAGGAAGTGTTGTACAAAAGCAATCTTTGTCTATTTGATTCAAAAAATATCTTTTGAGTGGCATCATGCTAAAAAGGACTTCTTACAAGAAGCAAGGCAACCTCACTAAAAATGAGGCTGGATATGCAGCGTCAAAGCAGAAACTGATCATGCACAAAATTGGCCAGAGGGAAGAGGCCTCACTCTAGCCAGGGAATGGCTATCTGTATCTATATGGGAATAAATTAGCCTATAAATCATCCAAAACTGTATATCTGTCACCCAGAAGGCCTGTGAAGCCAAACCACAGTAAGACATTTTCACACATCAAGTAAGAAATTTTCTGCTTCCCTACCTCTTCTCCATCCTGCATATGCCAATTGATGTCTTCTTACCTGATCTTGGGGAGCCATGCATAGCAGCTGACCAGTGTGGGAGATGAAAGGATAATTCAAGAGGAAGATCACACTTCCTTTGACCGCAATAGGTTTCTTAGCTTTGGGTGCACATGAACTGAGAGGGAAGCAGTTAAATTTAAGATGGTTTTTAAATTATACTTGATTAGACTAAAATGTTAATACCTAGAAAAATAGGTTTTTATTAACTGAGAATGACTAGAGATGTTGTGGGATCTACTAGAGATGCTCTGAGAGGATGGAAAAGAGTGAGTTTGCAGGCCTCTGGGTAAAACAATCAGAATTCTTTTATTTGAGCTCAGCTCATTGATTAAACATACAGGGTGGGGCAAAAGTAGGTTTACAGTTATCTGTACAGTTATTATCCTACTATATATAAAGCGCTAGGTGCCGTCATGACCGAACGGGCGACCGGTCACCATGAAGTGCATGGAGCACCTCTTGGTTCCCCCGCCCTGGCTCTAGAGCTACTCACCATGAGGGGAACTGGCGGTGGGGTGGGACTGGGGACTGTGGAGTGGCAGTGGTGGGCTACTTTGCGGTGTGGCTGTGAGCTTAGCAGAGCAGTCACCCAGCGGCACTGAGTTTCTCAAAGCAGTTGCAGGGTGAGTGGAGTTTCACGAAACGTCCAGCAGTGAGCTTCGCAGGGCAACAGCAAGCTTCATGGAACAGTTGAGGGGTTGGGGGAGCCTCATGGAGCAGTTGAAGGGCCGTGAGGATTGTGGAGCATCCTGGGCAGGGAGCTACATGTAGTGTCGCAGGGTAGCAGAGGCTATGCGACCTAGGCCAGGCTAGGCCTAGGGACCCTAACTGTGCACGATTTCGTGTGTGCTGGGCTTCTAGTAATTAAATAATAATACAAGAATAAACTCTGTTTTTCATACTTACAACTGAATTCTTGTATTATTATTATTATTGTACTAGAGGACCGATGAATGAAATTCGTGCAAGGGACTTGGCCCCCACAGCCCTGGCTGCCTTGGCCCTCACAGCTGTGGCTGCCTTGCAGCCCTGCGGCCCCGTCCACTGGTCCCTCTTGAAGGTCATGTGGAAGGTTGTTCTGGAGGGTCATTCTGCCCTCCGGTATAATTAGCATATTAGCTCTTGATTATATAGGATTATTTTTCCATACTCACAACTCTAAACATGTTTTTTGCCCCTTCCTGTATTGCATTTTTATTTCATTGTCATCAATTGGTACAGACGATGGTGATCAGCTATATAGCTAAATACATTGCATACTCTAATTGGAAAGGGTTTTAATTGATGTTGGTTGTGCAAAGGCAGCAAGTGCATTTTTACTTAATCAATCTACTCTGCAAGAAGGGCCAAAGCAAGCAAAATGCTGTGACTAAATATATCCATGGTTTATTCTGAAAAGATGTGAAAAGGCGAAAAGGGAAGGAAGAGAAACATGAAAATAAAAGAAAAAATATAATAAAAGACCATATCCACTAGGAAGACCTATATGTCGTAGCTGGGTATAGAAGACCATTCAAATCTGGTTCCCACTTCTTTTCTCATATTAATTTCTTCTTCTTCCTGTAATTTCCTGCCATAATTAATTTCTCCCTCTCTGTGAACACATCATTATTCTTTCTTACAGTCCTATGCTCAACTCATTTCTTAGCCTGGAATGGCTTCTCCTGCAACTGTTTATGCTTCTGCTACTTCTGCCTTTAGTATGGGTAAAATATCACCCCTTCAGTGAAAATGTCCTTATCTCCTTCAGGCAGGGTTAGACATTCTGGACTCTGCCTTCTCTGAGTTATTCTTTGTCTAGTTCACTGTGGATGCACTTCCCGTCCTGCAGTACAGATGTTTGCCAGCATGCTCATCTTCCCCACTGAGTTGCTTGGACACAGCTCTGTATCTTACTTACTTTTTTAATCTCCAGAATCTGGTGTCATTCTTCACACGTATTAGATGATCACAAGTGTCTGTTTGCTTGATTAATTAACAATGATCTTTGAGCAGCTAACTAATGACAGGATTAAGAAGAAATCACACTACTCTTATCCATCATCCTTAGGTACCAAATTCCTCTTAATTGTTATGTTTTTCAAGGACTCTCAACAACAGGAATGAAGAGTGGAATTCCCAGCCCAGGATTATTAGACCATGGCACTGAACTTTCCTCCTGCTGTCCTTCCCAGGACTCCCAGACCTGGGCTTCTCCCAGGCAGCTCAGCCTAAAGATGAAGCAGCACTTCAGTAAGGACATGACATTCTAGGTAATTCACAGTTGAGTAAGGCTCTGTCTCCATAGAGGAGTGATCAAAAGGCCAAGATGCAGAAATAACTGCTGATGAAGTGGCCTCGGGGCATACCTGAAGACCCGCTCTGCAAGTTACTCTTCAATTATGGGAACACATGCTCTATGCAAAACCTTAGTAGTAGTCAAGGAAACCCTTAGTTTTCTAAAAAAAATTTTTTAGAGGAAGGTTTCAACTTCTTCCTCTTCCTGTTCTGTCTTCCCTCATCTATAGAATTTCTTTTTCTCCATCATTGTTTTACTTTCTTCTTCAAAAAAAAATTTCCCAAAAGATTCAAGGTGCTTCAGAAATTTAGGTTTCTAAACTACCCAAATTTGGACAATTTTTGAGAGTGCATCAAGTTTTATGGGAGTTGCAAGGACATACATGAGGTAGTCCATTCAGAGCACCAGGATGTCCTGAATATCACTCTTAATTATACTTTCCTCACGACTTTTAAAGACCTCCCCCAATCCTGTGGCTTGAAGGGTCCATGAAGGTTCTCTGCTATTTGCTTTTATTATATCTTTTGCCCATATTTTAAAAGTTATAGCATGTTCACAAATTGATTTAATTAAAACATGAAAAAGTCCAATAACTTTGGAAACAGAGCATCAATATAATCTTAGACCAATGAAAACTATGTTAATGAAAACCTCTTGTTTTCCATTCTAATTTAGCAAGCTTCAGTATTTGAAGAGATTTTAACTGTAACAATATTTGTTGCAATTTTTAAAGGATTTTTTTTCTAGCTTTAAAGTCCACAGTAGAATTGAAACTATGGACAGATTATTAGACCCATCAGTAGGTTATAACCTACTATCCCAGTGCCTCTAAGCTTTTACCTATAAACTAAAATGCCTGCTTTCTTCATGATATTTTGCAAACTAGGATGTTTTCTTTGTAAAAAGGAGGATCTATACTTGGTGCTAAGCTTTCCTCAGATTCTTATATCTGGTGATTCTGTTTCTACATTTCAACAAAGGGAAGCACTGATTATACACAATTCTGGCAAGTATCCTAGAGGGGCCGAATATTATTTCAAAAGTCATACAATGTATTAGTAGCAAGGCTGGTATTTTAACTCACAGTTTCATTACAATATATATTTTTTTACCCTTAACATCATATCACTGAGATACTTTCATTAACATTTCCCTTAGTTAAGCTATTTCATTCCACTTTTTTATGTGCTGTGGATCATGGTGACTGATACTTCTTTTTATATTGCAGGGAACGTTCACATAAGAGTCTGACATTCAACACCATCTATTCTGCCACACAATACTGCATTTATTTGGAATAACAAAATATTTGACCAACGTTAAGTAATGTTAGTAAATTTTATTATTATATATCATATGATAGCATGTCTGAATTAATTGTCTATTTCTTAAATTTGGTCTTATCTTGTTTTACTTATTGCTGAATGATTTTCTAATTTTATGGATTTGCAATGTTTTTCCTTAAAGAGACTAAGTTTTGTTTTTACTATTTTAGATCCCAGAATTAGAGTAATTGATGTGTATATTTATTTCTGGTAGTTTGATAAAATTGTATTTCCATGTATTAAAATGCTTCCACAATAGTGTGTTTGCTAGAGTAATAAAACTTCATAGAGATGTATTGTAATTAACCAAGCTTCCTTAAAATTGTCTTCATAAAGCATACATTAGAATATTTATCTAACGACATACTAGTATACACTTCCTGTAATTTATGAACTGCACCATGACAATGAAATTCAATACACCCAGTCCAAAAATAATCATCTGAACATGTAAAGAATCATTTTCTTTAGAGAACTATAATTTAGTAACTAAAAAGGTAAAAAAGTTTGAATATTATAAGATGAGATGTACTCTAATAGAAACATGATTGATTTTAAGCACTAAAGACAGAACATTTACTTATGTTCCATTAAGCCTATTTAAGACTCTTAAATATTGATAGACTTAATGCACTATCTTTGCACTAATCTTCCTGGTCTTTAGGCATACATAGTAAAGTTGTAACAGCCTTATGCACATACAAACTAAGTTATCTTGAAATTATTTGCTACTTATATTGAAACTAGAGGCCCTAACTGCCCTCCTACTGGACTGGTTGCCCCTTACTGCCCTCGACCCCTTGCTGGCCTGGTCATCCCCAACTGCCAGCCCCTGCCAGCCTGGTTGCCCCAACTGCCCCACCCCCATTAGCCTGGTTGCCCCCAATTGCCCCCCTCCAACAACCTGGTCATTCCAAACTGCCCTCCCCCACCAACCTGGTTGCCCCTTACTGCCCCCTGCTGGCCTCGTCCCCCCCAGCTGCACCCCCATCAGCCTGGTTGCCCCCAATGGCCCCCCTCCACCAGCCTACTCATTCCTAACTGCCCCCCCAGCCTGGTTGCCCCTACTGCCCCCTGCAGGCCTGGTCACCCCCAACTGCCCCCTCTGCCGGCCTGGTAGCCCCACGTAGCCTGCTGTTCAGTCATTACTGTTACTGTGACAGCATCCTGGACAATGGCATATTCCTCTATTATTAGTATAGATAGCACCATTTTTTTATATGTATCAGATACTGGTAGTTTCTATGTAAAATGCGATAAAAGTGTAATTTCTTGTTCATCAATAAGGAAAATGAGTCATAGAAAAATTTAGTAAACTTCCCATAGTTATGCAACTAGGAAGATACAGAGTTAAAATTTCAACACTTCAAATTCCAGTTTGTGCTATTGATCTATACTGAACTGCCTTGAATGAGAATTAATGTTATTTTTAGTTTAGGATACTTGTTTACCAGCAAACAAAAATTATTAAAAGGATATTTTAAAATGAATTGGTTATTTCCAGGGGTTTTGTCATTAGACACTCCATAATTTAAATATTGGTTTCAAAATTATTTGGGAGGTGACTTCATTTGGACTTTCTGGCCTTTATTTTTCTCATATGTGAAATATAGGTAATATGTACTTTGAAGTTATTTGAAAATTAAATGCCATAGTAAATATAAAGTACTTATCATACTACTTGTCACAGAGTAAGGTCTTAATACAAGGTAACTCACCTCAGATTGGTCTTTTAGATTTCCCGTAAACAACATAGCAGGATTTTGGAGTATCTTCTTCTATTTTATCTTATTAAACATTTATAATATACTAGTTTAAATAACCCTCAGAGAATAGTATTTTCTTAAATACCATCACTAGATTAAAAATCAACTAATAAAATAAATAACTCTCATAGAATAGTATTTTCTTAAATACCATCACTAGACTAAAAATCAACTAAGATAACATAGTTTATTAATTACTTAGAACATGCTATTTAGTGGGATCCAGACTGTATAAATGGGTTGAATTAATCTTTGAAATGACAACAGGATTTTGCATGGCTTGCTTAAGAATTCTTCTCTCTGAAAAGTCAAAAGAATCTCAGTTTAGGTTGATTTGCTCACTGGCTATCAATGTAAATATTGCCACTCTAATCACTGTTACCATTCTTCCAAGATGTGTCATATTTCCCTCCTCAAAATAATTATCCTCTGAAAGGAGGGAGGTCGGACCGTATACACAGGTCTCCTGACATTACAGAAAGGGAGGGGCCAGATGCACCTGCACTACCATTACTGCTGGAAAACCACATTTCTATTTCTATTAAATTTCTCTATTTTATAGTTCCATTATAATAACTGACTCCTGAGTTTGTCCTCATTGGTTCCATAGTTAAGAGAAACACTGGGCAATGTGTGGATAAATGCCTATTTAACAAAAATTACTGTTTATATATAGTAATTTATTATTTACCATCTTCATTGCCCATTGAAGGAATATAATCCTTAGGAGGGTTGATATGAAGTTATAAACTGAGGAAGTTATGTGTCATAGGCATTTATTATGTATGCCTGCTCAGCATTAACATCCATTTCCACTTTTCTAGTAATAATGTCACACTTTTTTGGGTGGTGGTGTGTGTGTAGTGGAGGGCATTCATTTTCAGGCTCTGCGTTTTGTGTGGCGATAGTCTCACACAAGATTGGGAATGAAGCTGTCAATGTTTAATCTCACCAGACAAAATGCTTTATCACAAGAAGAGTATGAACTTGGATCCAATAGGGTAAGATCTAATTCTCAGGTGTATATTAAAACTGAAAGGAGTTTTAGGGATAAAATGGGCAAGTTGAGAAAATTGTGTCTGAGAATACAGTGAACATGGAAAAATCAGAGGCAAGAGATATAGACATATTTTAGCCAACATCCTTTGAGCTCCTGGATCAAGTCACACCTACCATTAGATATTCAGGTAATATGAGACAACCAATTCCCTTCTTAAGTTTTAATCACAGTTTCTAGTTCACTTGCAACATAAAGAGATCCAACTAATACGGAAATATATTGGAAAAATGAGGTGTTGCAGATGACTCATTAAGCTAAGGATTGGGAGAATGAAAGAGACTATTGCTAAAAGCTGAAGAACCTTGACTTGAGAAGAACTATGACTTTGCTTGCTACCCATGGAATTGTAGGACTGTAACAGATAAAAAACATCTGCCAAATAAATGAAGAGCTGAGACTGTTAAAGCACTAAAATAATTCTTTCTGATTTTCTTTCATTTCTTCACTCTCTTTGTAGTCTTTGACAGAAGTAGCTATCTAGAAAAAATGATCTAATAAGTGTATTTCTAAATGAAATGTCGAAATAGTCTGAAATTAGTTATGTATTATTCATCATTATATTGTCTCCCCCTGCAATTCTGATGAGAAAACGCATCATTTCTTTCCTTTTCCTGATGAGTCTGCTGCTTGCGGGTGTTTATAAGAGAAATTGGGAGGTTAAAAAAAGTTTGATGCAGAACTTTCAAGAACGCTTCATCTAAAAGTACAATCTGATGCAAGAGCACAGGCTTTGAAACTACATGGGGACCTGTGTCCCACTCACAGCTTACTCCAAATTTGTCTATACAATTGTACATAACTCACTTGCTGCCTCTGAATTCTAGTTCTAATACCTATACAATGTGAATGAACAATACAAATGTACATTAAATTTCTGGCATATAAGGCTCAAAAAGATTGAGTTCTTGTTATTGTTGCTATTATGATCCACACTGTAGGGCATCTAAAGACTAGTGAGGCTTGACAAATTTATTTTGTAGTTGCAAGAAAAAGACAGAACAATTACAATATAATTGAGGTTGTCACACAAGAGGTGCACAATGCTTAAGGGAGGGAGTAAATGCCCTTGAGGAATGTAGATTTTAGTTGCAAGGAGAAGACAGAGCAATTACCATACAGCTGAGGTTTTAATACAAGGGGGGCACAATGCTTAGAGGAGGAAGTACACATCTCTGGTTATAAGAATAAAGACAGACTTTCTGAGAGGTAGTGTTTTAATAGGCCTTGGACAAAGGGTAGACAGGCAGATAGGGGAATGAAGCAGAGAATAAATCATAAATGAAAAAAATACCACAATCTAGGCTGACCATCTTGGTCTGACTGGAGTTTAGAAAATAGTTTGTGTTGTAGCTGCAACCAGGAGACAAGAGCCAGGCCTAGGCGAGCCTTGAGTGTCTGTACGTGATTTAGCAGGCAGAGAGCTTTGAAGGTGTTTTTCCAAAGAACACATACACATTCACCCTCTTTTTCAGGAAGGTGACTCTGCCACCTATAGAAAGAATTGAAAGACAAAGCTGAAAGCCAAGATGGGATTCAGTGATGAGTTTTGTCACTGAGAGGAAACAGGTAATAAGGAATTGCAGGTGATAAAATGTAACTAGTTAACAGATGAGGGTATGGGACTTAGTTATGATTTTCAGCAACTGGTAGAATGTGAGGATGCCCATCAGAAAGCGATAGTTTCTAACAAAATAATATTCAATGTCTCAGTACACCAACTTAGACATTGTAAATAGTATTTCAGTAAATGAGGGCAGAGTTGAAACTATAGTTGGACCCCTGTTCACTTACACATGTTAACTGCTCTCCCTGCCAAGCAGCCCTTGTTTTCTTTTTCTTTTACTTTTTAAATATATTTTATTGATTTTTTTACAGAGAGGAAGGGAGAGAGATAGAGTTGGAAACATCGGTGAGAGAGAAACATCGATCAGCCGCCTCCTGCACATCCCCCACTGCTGGACGTTTCGTGAAACTCCCCGCAACCCAGGTACATGCCCTTGACCGGAATCGAACCTGGGACCTTCCAGTTCACAGGCCGACGCTCTATCCACTGAGCCAAACTGGTTTCAGCACCTTGTTTTCACAATATATTGTACACTGCTTCCTTGTCAAGCAGGAGGAGATAACTCCAGGGTCACAAGTACAAGTTATGGTTTATTATGCAGAAGGAATGCCTTTAAGAAGGTTTCGACCATCTACTCATGCCTAAAAGTCTGGTTGCATGAGGTGTTATCTGAGACAGAACAAACACACAGTTTCTGCCTCATTTCCCTGAAACACCCCTCCCCTACTCATTAGCTACATAAAAACTCCCTACTTTTGCCTTTGGGGGAAGACAAATTTCAGAGATCTTGCTTTCCACTCCTCTTGTTTTGGGCAAATCAAATAAACCTTTCTCTGTATCCCAGCGCTGGTATTTCAGTGTATGGTTTTAATTGTACATTAGGCACATGAACCTGAATTTGGAAGTTTGCACAACAAAACTTCATAAAGTTTCCCTCCCTCACTGCAGGAAATAGCACTTGCGTATTCAAATACTACAAATCTTAATTCAATTAAAAACTCAACAATTATTTTCTCAAAGGCCTATAATGTTGAAAAGCTTTTGGATTGAACTACATAAATGACTTGAAAAACACAATAGTTCCAAGACCAGAGATTAATTTTTATTTGCCAGATGTTATTTTATAATTCCCAATTTTCTAGGGACTTATGTCACCCTAAAAGCTAGCATTTACAACTATCATCAACATAATTGTAACACAGGAGAATTCAGGGGGTTGCAATTCTCTTCATAACAGTAGTACAAATTTACTAAACCAGTAGGAGTGCTGGATTTAAGTGTTGTGCTTGGCAGAAAATCTGGAATAATTGGTTTGGCTCTGTACAGACCTTATGGGAGTCTTAGATGATTTTGAGTGTCCCTGATTAAGCACTTCAAAAGAGAGCTGCCATTCTTCTGCCAACTGCTCCACTGAGAGATTTGCTTTTTCTGTGTCATATAATTTATTAACAAGGGGATTAAATTGGGTTCTGAATCACCTCTGTAAGAAACATGGACTCAGGTAGGGCATAAACCTCATTTATAAAAATATTTAAAAACTGACAATAACGCCTATGGAACAATGCTATGATTTTACCAACTATAACTACATTCCTTAAAAAAAAAACACAACTTTTAAATACAAAGAAATATAATGTCCCTCTATTTGCAATTATAATTCTCATTTCTGAGAAAGATAAGTACATTTTAAAAGCACAAAGAGACAATTTTTAATCTAAAATTTAAAATAGAAAAGCAAAGGGAGACTTGATAAAATGTACTCTCATGCAAAGAACTATACCAATTTATCGCCATATGGGAACTCTGTGTGTGTGTGCATGCATGCACACATATGCATTCATGTGTGCGTGTATCAATAGACATAATACACATGCTTGTCTCATACACAAATAGTTAAGTTGAAAAGGTCAAGCTTTGCAATATGTTTCTAGAAAATAGATTTTATCCAGGCAAATATATTCGTCATTTTACATATTTTACACGCTGTAAGATTGGTTATGAACATAAAACCATTTTTGTTTTTTACTTTTTTTTTTTCAGAGAGGGCTTTCTCTACATGTTTTCTCTGGAACATTCTTGGAAACAATTGAAGTACAAAACTATAGGTAGCAACAGCATTTCAATATATAACACAGTAGAGTTGAAATCATCACTCCAGCTCTTTTTAAAATCTCATTGCTATTGGTAGCTCCTCCTAATTCTTCCATCAGTTTCTGTTTGGGGTTTTCCACACTGTTTTTAAAGAAAATTTTCCTCGTGTGTGTCTAGAATTGTAGGTTCGTGGGCTAACGGGTGAGATGTATTTATGACCACATTGTTTTCAGCTCTTAGGGCATAGGCTTCCTTGAACTGTGCTCTTTTTTGGCAGAACTGGAGGTGAAAAGCATCTTCAAAGCCACGGCGAAAATTCTCGTTGAAGAAGCCATAAATGATGGGGTTGATGCTGCTATTGCAAAAGGCCAGCCAATGTGCAAAAGGGTAGATGTAGATGTTGATGACCTGTAGTTCATTTGGAGACAGCTCAGCGTAGTCTGAGAGCATCATCAGAGTCCACAAGGGCAGCCAGGAGATAATAAAAAGGAGGGCCACAATCAGGAGCATCTTAATGACCTTCTGCTTCTTCTTGGACACCACGTGCCACTGCCTCTTGTTCTGCTTGCCTGTGTGAGGCACTGTCACCTTGAAGAGTGAAATTCCAATCCTTCCATACATGATGACAATGAGGGACAGGGGAGCCAGGTAGATATTAGCAAACAGCACAGTGGTGTAGATCTTCCTCATTTCTTTATTTGGCCAGTCTTCCCGGCACCAGTAGACAGGCATGGTTTTATTCTCAGAATTGAGTTTCACTCGGTAATATTTTTCTTCTTGTACATGTAACATTATTGCAGATGGGGAAATAATGGCAATGGCCAGGACCCAGATGATCACAATAATGACGACTGCTGTCTTGATAGAGAGCTTTGGTTTAAAAGGGTAGACAACACTCCGGAACCTGTAATTAAACGCAAATATCAGTTGAGGCAGTGCCTTATAACTTCTGACTTGTGAATTAAATTTATTTAAGCAATCCCACATTCTTCTCAAAAACATAGAAAGTTACCATTAGTAGTAGAAAGGCATGCATTTTCTCTAATAGATATGAGATACATTTCAATTGAAAATATAAATAAGTGGAGTATATAAGACACTATTATTAGTAAAAGTAATAGTGGTAACTATTATGTATTGAGCATGAATATGTAATACTCTCTTCCATTCTTTTCCATTGATTTGCATGAATTATCTCTATAGGCGTCATCATTTAAAATGTGAAAACAGGCTTAGAAAAGGTAAAGATATTGTCCATAATTACACATAATTGTTACACAAGTAGTTTACCTCCAACGCCCATATTCTTAAACTCTTCTTCTTCATGCCCTTCTGTGGCCCTCTCCCATGTTAACTGTGTGCTTGGCCATGTAACTTCCCTTGGCCAATGGGACATTGGCAAGCACTTGTATATTGGGGCTTGTCCTTTTGGAATGCTTCCTCTTGAAAGCCAGCTACTAGGTTATAAAGAAGCTTGAATTAGATGAGAGACTGTGTGGAGAGAGACCCTGGGGCATGAGAGGCTGGTCATCCAGAATGATTCAGCCCCAGTTTAGTTCCCAGGATAATGCTGCAGCAGGACTGATTTCAGCTACAGCACACTGAGCAGAACCACAAGAGGCAATCAACCAAGCCACAGAATCATGGGTAATTCTAAAGAATTATTGTTTTAAGCCACTATGTGTTTTGGTGGTTTGCTTCACAGCTATGAGAGTCGAGTTTCTATTATAAATTCTGATTACGCACCTTCCCAAAGGTCTATGTCCTCTGGTGAACACAGAAATTCAGCATCAGTATGTAGACTGAGTCTGATTCATTTTACTGTTATTTTGTTCTTATGATTCTTCATGTTACTATTAGTGATACTCATTATGTTAATTATAAAATAATCATACCATTATGCAATTGTATAACATTTTATAGTTTTCAAGTTACTATCTCCTATTTAATCTTCTTTGATTTTTGTGTTGACTCTATACAACTTAAATGTTATGAAAATTATTACTTTCCAGATCTACACTTAAGAAAACTTAGAGCTTTTACATGGTTCAGCGGTAACTCAAATTAATTTATCTGCCATAACTTCAAGTAATGAGTAGTCAGCTTGAGCTTTGACTGCTCTGTTGTCCTTTAGAACTACTTCATCACATGCATAAAGTCTTCTGTCTTAACCTCCAAGTTTTCTTTTAGTCTTCTGATCAGTGAACGCTCACCATTAAATTACCGGTAACTTTATAGGCACAATTCTAGATATTTTGCTCTTTTTGTAAACCAACTATGAGAACCGCAAATATTTTATTTATTTGTTCATTCAACAAATATATGCATCAGAAAGGCAAAGATTAATAATAATAATAATAAATGCTCCCTGCCAGGAAATAGTCAATGAAAATACTGTGTACTTTTTCTCATCATGCTAGAATTTGAACTTGGCCAGTGCATTAGTCAGGGTTCTCCAGGGAAACAGAACCAACAGGATGTATAGATATATTGGAAGATGTTTATTATAAGAAATTGACTCATGTAATTATGTAATTGAGAAGTCCCGAGTTCTGTAGTTGGCAAAATGGAGATCCAGGAGAGCCAATGGTGTAATTCCAGATCAAGTCCAAAGGCCGGGAAGCAGATGAGCCACTGATGTAAGTGCCAGTCTGAAAGACAGCAGGCCCAAGACCCCAGAAGAATTGACATTTCATTTTCAGTCTGAAGGCAGGAAAAGACTAATGTCCCAGGTCAAAAATAAGGCAGAAGTTTTCTCTTACTTGTAGGAAGGTCAGTCTTTTTGTTCTATTCATATCTTCAACTGATTAAATAAGGGCCAGCCACTACATGGAGGGCAATCTTCTTTGCTCCATCGGTTTACCCTATTCTTTTGATTCAATGTCATAAAATATACCTGCAGTTCAAAACACTGGTCATAAGGATGCTCAATAAACTTAGATTAACTCAGTGAGAACATTAACAAAGAGATAGGAAGCATAAAAATGGAGATAGAAAACATAAAAAAAGAGCCAGTCAGAAATGAAGAATACCATAGCTGAAATAATGAATATATTAGAGGAAATCAACAGTAGATTAGATGAAATAGAAAACATAATCAGCAATTTCGTAGACAAGGTAGTGGGAGAAACCTAATAAAAACAGCAGAAAAAATGAATCAAATAAGATAATTTAAGAAACTTCTGGAACAACATCAAGCATAATAATATTCACATCATAGGGGTATAGGAAGAAGAAGAGAGAGCAAGGGATTGAAAACCTATTTGAAGAAATAATGACTAAAAACTTTCCTATCCTACACAAGTCCAGGAAGCGCAGAGAGTTTCAAACAAAATGAATCCAAAGAGGCCCACAGCAAGACACATCACAATTAAAATGTCAAAGGTTAAAGACAAAGAGAGATTCTTAAAAGCAGCAAGAGAAAAGCAGTGATTTAATTACAAGGGAGCTCTCTTAAGACTGTGAGCTGATTTCTTAACAGACACTTTGCAGGCCAGAAGGGATTGGCATGAAATATTCAAAATGATAAAAAGCAAGGACCTACAAACAAAACTACTCTTCCCAGCAAGGCTAACATTTAGAATCAAAGGAGAGATAAAAAGCTTTGAAGACAAGAAAAAGCTACAGGAGTTCAGCACAGCCAAACCAGTGTTACAAGAAATTTTAAAGACCCTGCTTCAAGAAGAAGGAAGATTAAAAATATGAAAACTGGCCCTAACCGGTTTGGCTCAGTGGCTAGAGCGTCAGCTTATGGACTGAAGAGTCCCAGATTTGATTCCGGTCAAAGGCATGTACCTTGGTTGAGAGTACATACCCAGTAGTGGCTGTGAAGAAGCAGCTGATCAATGTTTCTAACTCTCTATCCCTCTCCCTCTCTGTAAAAAGAAATCAATAAAATATATATTTTAAAAATATGAAAAATAAAGTAGCAATTACTAGATACCTATAATTACTTTAAATGTAAATGTATTAAATGTTCTAATAAAAAACATAGGGTGCCCGAGTGGATAAGAAAACAAGATTCAGACATATGCCACCTACGAGAGAGCTGCTAGATTGAAAGACACATACAGACTGAAAGTAAAAGAATTGGAAAGATATTTTATACAAATGGAATGAATAAAAGCTGGTGTAGCAATACTTATATCAGACAAAATAGACTTTAAAGTAAGGACAATAACAAGAGACAGAGAAGGATACATCACAATGAGAAAGGTGTAAATATCAATGCACACACTGCAGGAGCACTTAAGCATATAAAACAAATATTGAGAGACAAAAAGGGAGAGATTGACAGTAATAGTAAAGACTTTAACACCCCATTGACATCAATTGATAGATCATTCAGACAGCCAATAACGAAAGAGTGGCCTTGGCACATTA
>NW_006295261.1:1182574-1186023 GCF_000327345.1 Myotis davidii | reverse complement strand
GGATTTAATTGATATTTTTGGACCATTTTACCCCAAAGAAGCAGAATATACATTTTCTCAAGTACACATGAAACATTTTCCAGGATAGACAACATGTTAGGCTACAAAACAAGTCTCAACAAGTTTAAAAAGATTGAAATCATATCAAGCATCTTCTCCAATCACAATGGTATGAAACTATATATATATCAACTAGAGTCCTGGTGCATGAAATTTGTAAACGGGTGTGTGTGTGTCCCTCAGCCCAGCCTGCATCCTCTCCAATCCAGGACTGCTGGCTCCCAACCACTCGCCTGCCTGCTTGCGATTGCCTCTTTCTGCCTGCCAGCCTGATCACCCCCTAAGCACTCCCCTGCCAGCCTGGTTGCCCCTAACTGCCCCCCCTGCCAGCTGGTCACCCCATGCAGCCTGCTGTTCAATCTTTTGGTCATCCCTCACTAACCCCACTGCCAGCCTGGTCGTTGGCAGCCATCTTGTGAGGGCGTGAGGGATAATTTGATTATTACATCTTTATTATATAGGATGTGCCTTTAAGTATGGAAGTGTGACAGCAGTGCTCCTTTCACCCCCTAACCACTCCCCTGCCAGTCTGATCGACGCCTAAATGTTCCTCTGCCAGCCACATTGCCCCTACCTGCCCTCCCCTGCTGGCCATCTTGTGATGGCCATTTTGTGTCCACATGGGGGCGGCTATCTTGTGTATTGGAGCGATGGTCAATTTGCATATTACTCTTTTATTAGATAGGATTACAAGAAAACCTGAAAAACACACAAACACATGGAGACTAAATAACATGCTACTGAACAATGAATGGGTTAACAACAGGATCAAGGAAAAACAATCAAAAGATACCTTGAGACAAATAAAATGAAAACACATGACTCAATCTATAGTACACAGCAAACGCAGTTCTAATAGGGAAATTCATAGCAATATAGGCCTACCTAAAGAAACAAACAGAAAGCTTCAATAAATACTTTATCTGTACACCTAAAGAAACTAGAAAAGGAACAAACAAAGCTCAAAGTGAGTAGAAGAAATAAAATAAATATCAGAGCAGAAATAATCAAAACAGAGCCTAAAAGAATATAATATAAAAGAGCAATAAGCCCTTGTTGGTGTTGCTTAGTGGTTAGAGCATCGGGCATCGGTCTGCACACCAAAGGTTCCTGAGCTCAATTCCCGGTCAAAGGCACATACCTGGGTTGTGGGTTTGCTCCCACTCATGGTCAAGCATGTGTGAGAGGCAATCAGCTGATGTGTCCCTCTGATATCAATGCTCCCCCCTCTCTCTCTCTCTACCCCCCCCTTTCCCTATCCACCTTCTCTTCCACTCTCTCTGAAAAGCAATAAAAAGAATATCCTCATGTGAGGGTGGAAAATAGGTCAATAAAACCAAGAGCTGATTTCTTAAATAAAAAAAAATTAAGATAAATACAATTAATAAATCTTTAGCCAGACTCATCCAGAAAAAAGAGTATGGAATAATAATAATAATAATAATAATCATCCTATCTAATAATAGAGAAACATGGTAATTAACCGTAACTCCGCTACCCTTCCCATTGGCTAATCAGCAAGATGTGCAAATTAACTGCCAACCAAGATGGCGGCTGGAAGCCAGGCAGCTGAAGAGCTGAAACAGTGTTTCAATTATAGAATCCAAACTAACCCAGAGACCTGCTTTCAGCAACCGAGGTCTCACAGCTGGAGCCGAGCCTCAGAGCTAAAGTGGCTCTCAGCTCCAGTGACAGCCAGCTTCGGCTTCAGAGCTTAGTGCTGCTGTGATGGCAACAGTGTTTCAATTATAGAAGCCAAACAGATCCAGAAACCTGCTTTCAGCCCTCAGAGCTGAAGTCGGCTCTCAGCTCCAGTGACAGCTACAGAAGGTAAATAAATCCCAGAATTAAAAAAAAGTAAAAAAGGAGAGGCTGGGAGCTTAAGTTGCCCTCTAGCCTGAAAACAGCTCTCAGACCCTCACCCAGACTGGCCAGGCACCCCTGTGGGGACCCCCACCCTGAAGGGGGTGTGACCAGCTGCAAACAGCCTTCAGCCCGTCATCCATGCTGGCCAGGCACCCAAGCAGGGGCCCCACCCTGATCGGGGATACCCTTCAGGGCAAACCAGCCAGCCCCCACCCGTGCACCAGGCCTCTATCCTATATAGTAAACAGGTAATATGGAAACTGACCCTAACAGCAGATGGACTGGGAATGACTGATCACTATGACACACACTGACCACCAGGGGTCAGACGCTCAATGCAGGAGCTGCCCTCTGGTGGTCAGTGCACTCTCACATGGGAGGAGCTCTGCTCAGCCACACGTCAGGCTGATGGCTGCCAGTACAGCAGTGGTGGTGGGAGCCTCTCCTGCCTCCTCAGCAGTGCTAAGGATGTCCGACTGCAGTTTAGGTCTGCTCCCCGCTGGCATGTGGACATCCCCCCGAGGGCTCCCGGGCTGCCAGAGGGATGTCTGATTTCCATCTTAGGCCCAATCCCCTGGGGAGCAGGCCTAAGCCAGCAGGTGGTCATCCCTAGAGGGGTCCCAGACTGCGAGAGGACACAGGGCGGGCTGAGGAACCCCCCCCCAACCCCCTCGAGTGCACAAATTTTTGTGCACTGGGCCTCTAGTAATAATAATAATAATCTAGTCTGATAGTAACAGGACATAGTAAATTTGGAAACAATGTAAAAATATATCTTTGGTATAATGTGGTTAGTATATGTTTACATTTATTCTCTCTACCTGCAAACCAAATAAACTAGATCTACATGATAAGTTCTAGAAATAGATGAAAACATTGTAAATAATGATGGAAACAATAGATTAATATTAAAAATAGAATCTATCAAGTTTTTTGTCAATAATTATACTACAGTTTATGTTTTTTATCTCTATGTGTGTGTCTGTGTGTGTTCTCTTTATATACATATTCTATGCCTGTCTCACATATATACATAACCCAATTTAATAGATTATACAGCTCTCCAGCTAGGTGAATTAGTTGCAGACATGCCCATTTTTCTGGATTCAAGTTGTGGTGCTGACTTACCTATCCACTGCTATTGCAACCAATGTAAAGACTGAAGCTGCAACGGATATTCCCTGAACCAAACCACTGATTTTGCACATTGTGCTTCCAAATGGCCATCCTGAAAGGAAAAGGGAATACTTTAGTCTTTCAAAAAACATCACTTTTTACAATTTCACTGAAAATATAAACAGAAAGGCATGAAATCAAGACTGATGTAACTTTTCTAAATGGCATCCATGGAACAATCAATGTTTCCCATTATTTTCATTAGTATCTTCAGAGCTCTGTGTTTTTCTTTTGTGGGTTTTTTTTTTTTTTCAGCATACTAACAATATCAAAACATTCTAGGCACAGTAACAGTGCTTTCTAGTAACATATCAAATCCCCACAATAGGCTTTTACAAGCTTTATTA
>NW_006295261.1:1179609-1181029 GCF_000327345.1 Myotis davidii | reverse complement strand
CCCCGACTATCCCACTGTTTCACTGAGAGGATGGAATTCCTCTCCGCCTCTGGGTTCTTGATCTTGAACGCTGACCGAAGGCACCTCAGTGAGGGCCACCCATGCCCACTGGGTGTGTCTGTCTGCACCTGTTCCTGCCTCAGCACCTGCATTAACCCCCCAGAGGTGATCTCATAGCTGTACTGGCCTCCATGGGAACAGGGCATCACCACTCCGCACTCTCACTGTCATCTCACAGGTGCCCACCCTCAGCACCCATAACACCCAGACACTCTCCAAAGGACGTGAGCGCATCAGAGGGGATGTGTGCACATCCTGTGGGGGTGTTAGGCATGCCAGGTTGATGGAAGTGCGGTGGAGAGGCGGGGGGAACTTGTGCATACCTTGGTTTGCAACTGTTGCAGGCGTGACAGTGTGCTGGGGGATGTTTGCATGCCAGGGGGGGATGTGCACCAGAGGCCTCTGGCTTTGCAGATCCGCAAACCCCCGTGGTGCGGCCAGGAGGACATCAGTCTGGCCCACCACAGTGGCTGTCCCTGCTATCCTGCACCTTCTGGGCCAGGAGGTGGATCTTGCGCAGCCACTCCTGGCCTGCAGGCACTACTTCAGCTCAGAGTGCAGGCTCCGCTTGGTGCACTCACAGCTGTCACCACCGCCATGTGGGGAGTACAGGCCCCCCTCTGCCAGCCTGAATCCCCTGTGTAGAGGCTCTCTGTGCTGCTCACCTACCCAGAGTGACTGGCTTCCGCCCAGCCCAACCCCGGCCAATCTGCCCCTGTCTGAGCTGCTGCCCTGCAGGGAAGGGTCACGAATCTGTGTCTTGGTCCCGTGGACAGCCTCAAGCACTGCCCCCCACCTGGCAGGGTCACAGATCCGAGTCCCGGGACCGCAGACAGCCTCAAGCGCTGCCCCCCATCTGCCAGGTCATGGATCTGGGTCCGGACCATGGACAGCCTCAAGCACTGCCCCCCGCCCAGCAGAATCACAGATCTGGGTTCGGGACAATGGACAGCCTCCCACGGTGCCCCTCGCCCGCCAGGTCATGGATCCGGGTCTGGACTGCAGACAGCCTCAAGCGCTGCCCCCCGCCCGCCAGGTCATGGATCTGGGTCCGGACTGCAGACAGCCTCGAACACTGCCCTCTGCCTTCCAGGTCACAGATCCGAGTCCTGGGACCGCAGACAGCCTCAAGCGCTGCCCCCCATCTGCCAGGTCACGGATCTGGGTCCGGACTGCGGACAGCCTCAAGTGCTGCCCCCCGCCCGGCAGGGTCACAGATCTGGTCCCAGACCATGGACAGCCTTGCCCACTGCCGCCCACCTTCAGTATGCAAATTAGCCGCCATCTTGTTGCTTCATGGTGGGAGTCCCCACTGGCCAGTCTGGGTGAGGGGATGATGGCTGTTTTCAGGCGTGCCAGG
>NW_006295261.1:1177579-1179376 GCF_000327345.1 Myotis davidii | reverse complement strand
GTCTGGGTTCTATAATTGAAACACAGTTGTGATCCTGCTGGCTGAAGCCTGGCTGGCCGAAAGCAGATTTCTGGAGTTTGTTTAGGTTCTATAATTGCAACATTATACTGCAATTATACTGCAGTATAATTAGACTGCATCTCAGAGGCTGGCAGGGGCAGGCGGGGAACCTTGGCTTCCTCTCTCACTGGAGCAAGCAAGCCTCCTGTTCGCTTCAGCTGCCTGGCTT
This sequence comes from Myotis davidii, assembly GCF_000327345.1. Lineage (NCBI taxonomy): Eukaryota > Metazoa > Chordata > Mammalia > Chiroptera > Vespertilionidae > Myotis > Myotis davidii. Next base: position 1,179,147 of record NW_006295261.1, on the reverse strand, counting down.
CCAGCCGCCATCTTGGTTGGCAGTTAATTTGCATATCGCCCTGTTAGCCAATGGGAAAGCGTGTTGGAGGTACGGTTAATTACCATGTTTGTCTATTATTAGATAGGATGCCCTTTAAATCAATAAAAAAGGGAGAAATTCATTTTCTAAGTTGGAAATATACTCTATAAATTACAGGAAAAATAAATTTTTATTTGTATATAATGTAATAAGACATATTACCACAGAGGTACTTTGTTATGTGATAAATGTTTGTGCCATCCCCAATTATATACTTAAGCCTTAAACCCCAAAGTGATGGTATTTGGAGATTCAGCCTTTTACAAGTAATTAGGTTTATTTTTCCATTTTATTTATTTATTTTCCATTTTTTAATTAAATGTATTGGGGTGGCTTTGGGGTGACATTGGTTAATATGATCATACATGTTTCAGGTGTGGGTTTCTATTAGATTTTGATGAGGCCATGAGGGTTTTCCCACATGATGGGATTTATAAGAGGAAGAAAGAAAGAACTCTCTCCATGTGCATGCTCTGAGGAAAGGCCCCGTGAACACACAGCAAGAGGGTGGCTAACTATAAACCAGGAAAAGTACTCTCACCAAGAACCTGACCATGCTGGTACCCTGATCTTGAACTTCAAACCTCCAGAATGGTGAGAAAGTAAATCTCTGCTGGTGGAGCCCCATCTATGGTATTTTATAGCAGCCAGCGCTGGCTAAGATATCCTTTCAGAACTAAGAGCACTCTGCATGGGCAAAAGTAGTCTATTTAAATTCCTTCTTAAGTGAATCTCAGTTACCAGATGTTTATAAAATAAATTAGTAAAATTATTATAGCAGTTTGATATTCTAAACACCCATCTGCTATTATAAGGATGTATTTATTCTTCCACTAGCAAATATTCTAGTTTCCCAAAAGATGAATTCCACATATTACTCAAATTTTGAAAACTTATCTCTTAAAAATATCCTATAATTTATTTTAAAAGATATTCTTACCTAATTAAAAATATTAATAGTGACTTAAAATAATCCACATATATCTTAAAATAAAGCACTTGTCATTCATCCAGACGATTTGCAATAGGAGCTTGAGTGACTCTACTGAGTAAACCAAAAGAAAGCATGTCTTCACAGTCCTAAAATTTGGTTGTTTGTTTTAGTATTATTTTTTTAACAAAAATGCAAAAGGGAGTGTGTACAGCCATTCGTTGAAAATTAAAGAGTAAGCAAACAATTTATCTCATCTCTCTTTCCAACTCCACTGAAATGCATGCATGCCAAAGATGGCACGCCAGTAACTTTTGCTGGCATGCAAAACCCTCTCTTATAATCTTCCATTTACAATTTTTGTGAACATTTTAATGACTTAAATGTTAAATTACAATGAACTGGCAAGACACTTGATGTTATGTTTGGTTACATAAAAGCTTTTGAAAAGAAACTGGAAGTCTTTAAGAGGGATGTGGATGGTGAGAGCTTTAGATATTTCCCAAACCTCAAGAGGCACATCAAAGACCTCCCAAAAGATGACAGAACACACTGTAAAAGCTTTCAAAAGCTGTTG
>NW_006295261.1:1162349-1177083 GCF_000327345.1 Myotis davidii | reverse complement strand
CAGAAGAATTTTGAGTCAGAGATTTTGCTGGTTTTGGCACGCACTCACAAAAAGGTTGCCCACCCCTGCACTAGGACAAAAAGAACATAATCCATAGAAACTGAGATGGCAGATACTACTGAAAGTAAAGTTGGGCAAACAACATGATTGGCTGAATTATGTATAAATGGCTTTTTCTCAGGTGGGAAGAAGAACGGAGGTTACTCACTATGGAGGTGGTTCTAGACTGTGAGTCACTAGGTGCAGGTGGAATGGGTGTCCCAATGATGCAAATTAAATGAAAGTAAACACTTTGAATGCAATACTGTTGGCCCATTCAGTGTGGAATGCAATGGTCAGTCAGCCTTGTATACTATGGCAGGAGATCAGATAATTTCCTTCTGGGAAAATGATCTTTCCAAGAACAGTGACATGCAGATTTTACAGTTGTGGATTTCCCAGGAATGGCCCAGACTAATGAAGCTGAGGGTAGTCCAACCCGAATCCTCATATACGCAGAAGTTCAAGGCAGCACTATAGTGCCTCATTATGAAACACAAGCAGCTAAGTAGCAGTTGACATTACGGAAACATCAAGTATAAAAAGAGTCTAAAACAAACTGGAAAAGGGAGACTTAGGAAAAAACCTAAGTCAGACAGATGAAAAAAAAAACACAAATTATTATTAATAACCTTAAAGATATAATGCATTTTATCCATGAAACATATTCATGAGGGTGTAAGAAACACAGAATATAAAAGTAGATCAAAGATTTTAAAATATGATAACAGAAATGAAGAACTCAACATAAAGTCTGGAAAAGAAAGTTAAAATATCTTTGAAAAGTAGAACAATAAGGAGCAGAAAGTGGAAGAAAAGAGATCTCTAATATCTGATTAATTGGAGTTGAAGAAAGTAAAACAATAAAGATTTCTACAAGAAAATCCTCCAGGATATAAGAGAATTTTTTTTTGGCTTAAAATGACATAATTTGTGTCCACCACAATAAATGAAAAATAAAAAACAGACACTCCAAGGCATAACTGCCTGAAATTCAGAACACTTAAGTAAAGAGAAGCCCGTAGAACTTTCAGGAAGAACAACATACAAATCATAAGCATAAGAATCAAGAGTCAACCAGCATTGGATTTTTCAGCAGTAATATCAGGTTTGGGAATAAAAATAGAGCAGTCTCTTTAAATATTTTGAGGGGAAAAAATATCCAACCTAGAATACTTTATATAGCATAACTTGTCACGTATGAGGGCAGAATAAAGATATATGCAGATCTACAAGATTTTAAACATTTTAATGTCAATTCACCCTCTCTCTGGAAGATAACAGAAATAAAAGGAGAACAAAGAAATGGCATGTAGACATCAGAGGATTGGGAGAGGTAAAGAGATTGTTAGGGTGTCAGTGAAGGGACATTTCGGAGCAGGAGCTGAGCTCCCTGCCTGGAGGGCACGGTGCTTTGACAGGAACAAGACATCGAAGGGTATTTGGAGGGTATTTCCAGGAAGAAAAAGAAAAAAAAAAGATGCAATTTACAGGTTATGTACCATGTTTGAAAGTACTAACAAGAAATCAACAATCCTGGATGTGTATTTGAAGATACATTACTACCAGGTACATAGTCCAAATTAGACAAATCAAAATATGATGCCCTTGTTAAACCCAGGAAAATAAAAATCATCTTATAAGAGAAAAATTGCTATCATAGCACTCCTCTTGGCTCATCAGGGGCAAGATATATATAATAACAGGAATGTATAATATGAATAGTGATTCACTCAAAAACTATGATCTATATTATAAAAGGCCAGTGGCCATAATACCATAACGACCAAATGACTGGTCACCAGAAGGTGCATTGATGGGTCTTGCAGCACGGTGGGTCTGGGTCTAGTGCGATTTCGTATAATTATATTGAGAGAGTAAGAGTAGGAAAGAGTATGAACATATATTAATGTGAATGTACACTTTGTGGTTTTGTATATATACTAGTATGTGTGATTGCATTTATACAGAATTTCAGCCACTTCACACTCAATAGCATCTGACATGCAGTTTCTATGGATTTATGTTCTTTTGCTCTAATGCTGTCATTTCAGGGGAGTCTGGTAAGGACAACTACCTCTTCTGGTAGAAAAGGATTATGAAAGTAAATTACATCTGTACAGTCTGGAGACAACACATTATAATGAAAACATATTAGTTAGAAATATGATAGTTATTACCAAAAATAAAGTCAAAATTGCTGAATGTGGCTGCCTCATAGGAATGCAAATCAGAGGTAAAGAAAGGTAATGTATATGGAAAATTTTGAAATAATAATTTAATTATAAATATTTACAGAGGGAATATTGAGAGCATTTGTTATTTGTGAGTAGGCTTCTTGAGAACAATAATACTCACTTTTATCCATTCTTTTTGTCTAGGACAGTATTTTGAAGTTGAACATCCTTGATAAATAGCATTAATTAATGATAAATGTCACAAAGACACAGAATCTATGAAGAAAAGGTGTTCTGAACTCCCACTCCAGAGAAAGGAAGAAAATAGGTGAATTCTATAGAGAAACCCTCTTATTTTTCAGTAAATTGATATTGAATGTTATGAAAAGATAAGAACTAGAATATGGCTCATGCTGCTCTCAATTTTTTTGATATGTTGCTATTATTTCAGTTTTTTCTTATATATTAGGAATATGAATATCTTGAGTACAATTCATTAATTAGTAACAAATATTTGTTAAACAGGTACTATGTATCAAAACTCTACTGGAAGTTGGAGATATACTGTTCTTATACTTCCAGAATATATAATGTAGTGCAAAAAAAAAGTAGTAAAGTAGTCCCAGAAATAATCTAGGGTAGTACCTATTACTTACTTATTTTGCACATGTAAATTACCCCCGATGAAACGTCTACATTTTGAGAAATCATTGGGACTGCTGCTCCATCTTACTTCAAAAACTGTTGGAAATCTCCCTAACTAACCACAGAGGGTTTAACTATATATTTATTTTGGTCAAAGAGGATGCATCAATTAAAACCAGCCTGACCAGTTCCTTGAACTTTAAAGTTCATAATATTCTCAATAATATTTCTACCATATTATGTGTGCTCTGAATTGTATTAAGCAAATTCAAAGTCTTCAGTAAGATGTGCTAAATCTCACTCTCTGATGACCTTCAGTGAACACTGTAAGGTGAAGGGATTAAGATGTACAAATTGGCAGTTACAAAATAGTACAGCATAGGGAATATAGCCAGTAACATAGTAATCACTATGCATGATGTAGAGTGGGTACTAAACTTACTGGGGGGATCACCTTGTAAGTTATATAAATGTGAATGAATGGATTACCTAGCCATGGCTGCAGGGAGATGGGACATTTTCTCATAGCATCAGTGCACTGTACACAAGTCAACATACCTGCTATAATGTTGTCCAGAAGCGTGATAGGCATACAGAATATGCCAACTAGCAAATCGCTTATGGCCAGGTTCAAGATGAAGAAATTAGTGACTGTGTGCATATGTTTGTTCCTCATTACAATGAAGCAGACCACTGTATTTCCCACCATGCACAGGAAGAAGATCAGAAAGTAGGAAATAAAGAAGACCGCTGCCACTTGAGCATGATGAAGGTAGTAGTTCACGTAGGTGATATTGATGTCTGAGTACAGAGTAGGCTTTGTGTCATTGCCACTCAAAATATAATGCCAGCTTTCTGAAAAGTTGGAGTCCCACTTCTCACTCATGATGGACCTGAACAAAGGAGAGACAGAAAAGAAAATAATTAGAGTTTAAGAGAGACACTTTTAAATGACATAAAAATTTGGAGGCTTTCTATAATAATCCACAAGTTTTGCATGAAATAGAGCTATAAATAAGGCATTCCAAGTATTAAGATTTTAACCAAGATCATTTTAAAAGTCCACTTTGTGCCATAAGTAACACATTATTCTATTTTTATTTCCTCAATATACTCTATATTTCACTTCTTTAGCATACCTTCCATACATTTAACAGTTTCGAGTGAAACTTTGGAAGGGAAACCTTCTAAAATTCTCCTTACTCCTGCCTCCAAATACATAGCCTGCCCAAACCTACTTGTTCTTTTACAACTAACTTATATGTGCCTAGCTTTCCTGATAATTTGAACAAGATAAAGTGTGAACATTTTCAAAACTCCCACTGAAATAGCCTTCTAGTATTTTCTTTATTTTGGGTTTACTCTGTTAATTTGAACATTCTTTTTATACACTTCTGAGTGAAAACATAGCCACCATACTTTAAGTTTCTTAAAATAGGTCTAGGCTACTTATTTTTTCATTAAACATAATTCTATTCACATAGTATGTATTCAATAAATATTTTTATTTAGAATCTATGTACCTCAACATAGACAATTCAATCCATCCTGTGGGTCAGAGGTCCCCAACACCCCCAGGTTTGATGTTTTACTAGAAGATTTAGCAAATAGTACACTCAAAATTAAGTACTATGATAATAAAAGGTTACAAAGTAAAATCAGTATATAAAATGGCACATGGGGTAAAATCTGCAGGAAATCAGGCAGAAGCTTCCAAGAGTCCTTTCTCAGTGGAGTCACACAGGACATGCCGAATTCCTCCAGTAATCAGTTTGGTAACTGATGTGAAGTGTTATCTACCAGAGAAGCTGGTTGCAGACTCAATGCCCAAGGTTTTTAGAAAGCTGAGCACCTTCTTCCTAGCATGTGTCAAAATTCCAGACTCCCAGATGGCAAGAAGGTGTGTACCGTAATGTATGTTGTTTGTACAAACAGATGAGGCACAGTGAGCCACTTATCATTTAAAGAAACTTTATATCTGTTTAGGGGACTGTTTATGATTTAGTTTCCAGTCTCCAACCAAGTAGGCCAACCTTGCAAGTAGGCCTTTCTAGAGACAGCAATCTCAGGGCTGCTTGTTAACTCTGTTCTGACTACCTTGAAAATTGCATAGAGGTTTTATGTTCATTAATGAAAATGAATTTGATAGAATTACACAACTGAGCCCCCATATTCTCTCTTTTGGAGTAGTTTCATGGACTCTTAATTGGTAAGGATAAATTCAAATGGGTCTCTACAGAAACATCATCAGACCCCAGTTTGAAGATTAAGACATTCAGAAATCTCGTTATCAATTGCATTTTTCAGTCTTTTAGCAAGCACACATTTATATCATCTTAGGGGAGCATCATTATTCTTGTAAATATGACATAAGAATTAAAATATGTATTATTTGCTTCTGATACTTAACTTTGCCTAGTTTTCTCTATATAGCTTAGGTACAGGGAAGAGTAAACAATATAAGTTACTATAATAAAATAAGTTAAAGCCTCTGATTGATATAAACATGTTAAAATTAATTGTACAGAGAAGGAAGTAAATTTGACTTTAGAAACATTGCACAATTGATTAAAAATATTCATCAAGTCATATAAAAAGGTTCAAATAAAAAGGTATAATTGAAGACAAGCAGTAATTGAGATGACAAAGGATATCAAAAGATCTTTAAAGAGACATGGTCATTATGAAAATGCTTTATTCCCACTTCTCATTGCATGGTTCAAATTGGTGGTCATTGAGGTAATAAAAAGATTATTCTTTTTTAATATTAAAGAAAATGTAATAAGACAAATAATAACTTGAAAAAAATGTGTGGCCCAGGAGTATTAACTAAGGTCAGAGAGTTAATTGCTTCAAGGTGTTAAAGCAGCTGACTGGTAATCCATTTCTTCCACAATCATCAGGACAATGCCCTCGGGGAGAGAAAAGCAGACAGACAATTCAGACCTGTGGACATAATATTTGGACCTCAAGGTGGAGTAATGACATTTGCTAGGATAATGAGCCTTCTAAATGTAACATTTTTAATAGGATATTACTGTATAAGTACTGTTTATAGTAAATAAATATAGTATCTGTAGATTTATGAGATATAACTTTCTAGAAAATGTCATGTAAGCTGGGGTAGAAAATGGAGATTTTTCTTGGACTGAACACTCACTCTGCTGTGTTAGGTCAGACCACAGAACCTTACTTGGAGATCTCATCTATTACTCTGAGCCAGAGAGTGAGCATCTAATGCAGGAAGAAGGTTTCTCTGGAGTCATTCTCAATGTTCCATACCTGCTTTTACTAACTTTCTTAATTGCCTATATCTTTGAAGTTATTAGTAAGGTATGTAAGTAAGGTAACTGAGATCTATGATTTTTTTAAAAGGTAACTCAGATTTTAATTATAAAATATAGTATGTACAGAAAATTAAATAATCATATATAATAAAAGCCTAACATACAAATCGACCAAACAGCAGAACGACCGGCAGAACGACTGACTGGTCACTATGACATACACTGACCACCAGGGTGAAGATGCTCAACACAGGAGCTTCCCCCAGCCCACAGGCCCCAGGCCAGCTAAGGCAGGTGTCAGCAGAGGCCCCGATTGGCCCACCAATTGCCCCACAGAGGGAGGCGACCAGTGGTGGGGGCAGAGCTGGTGAGCGGGCAGTGCCAGGCCGGCAAAGGCAGGTGCCAGTGGGGTTCCTGATTGCCCCACCAGTCACCCCACAGATTAGCACTGATTGCCAGCTAGGCGGCCTCGGGACCCTATCCATGCACTAATGTCATGCACCAGGTCTCTAGTCATCTACATGAATAAAAGAGAAAGATGCAAATTGACCATCACTTTGTGACACCCATCAGCCAATCAGGAATGGGTATGCAAATTAACCCAACAAAGATGGCGGGTTAATTTGCATATGTGAGCACCAAGCAACCGGGGGCAGGGTGGCCACTTGCACCCAGGCTGCTCTGAGCCTGTAGGCCCACGTGTAGGCCCGGAGTGCCCGGGGTCCTGGAACGACCCTTGGTCACTTCGGGCCTACACACGCAGGTGCCGAGCAGCCAAGCGGCAGGTGGGAACATTTGCCGCGTTGCCATGGTGATGTGGTGGATGTTCCAGCCCCACAGCAGCTTGTGTGCACGCTGGTGCCAAGTGGCCTGCATCCTGGGGACAGGCGTCCTTGGAAGCCAGGCTGCTCTGAGCCTGTAGGCCCGCGTGTAGGCCTGAAGCAGCTGGGGTTCCGGAATGCCCCCAGCCATTCCGGGCCTATGCAAGCAGGCACCGAGCAGCCGGGAGTGGGGCAGGAACATCTGCCTCGTGTTCCTGCCCTGAGGCCACTTGTACGTGCCAGCGCCAAGCAGCCTGCACCCTGGAGACAGGCATCCTCAGGAACCAGGCTGCTCTGAGCCTGTAGGCCTGTGCATAGGCCCTGAGTGGCCAGGGTCCCAGAATGCCCCTGGCCACTCCATGCCTATGCACGAAGGTGCCAAGCAGCCAGGGGAAGGATGGGAACATCTCCCACAGTGAGAGAGCAGACAGTAGGGCCCTGCTTGTCCCTGGCCATGGCAACAAGGGGCAAACAGTCCCCCGTATGGCCCCACAGAGAGCAGACAGCAGGACCCTGCTTGCCCCTGGTCAAGGCAGCGAAGGGCAAGCAGGTTCCCATAGAGAGCAGACACCAGGGTCTGTGGTGGCATCAAGCAGGCAGGTCTGCAGAGAGCAGAAAACCAAGGGGAGCAGGCCTAAGCCATCAGTAGGACATCCTGTGAGAGCTCTCAGATTGGAGAGGGTGCAGGTTGGCTGAGGCACCAACCCAACCCCCATGCACAAATTTCATGCACCAGGCCCCTAGTTAAATAATAAATATACAATCTAATATTTTAGTCTATTTCCTACTAATCTTTTTAATTTATGTTTTTACAAAAATTCTCTGGAGACAAAAATATTATTTTCAAGAAGATACATCATATTAGGGTAAGAACTATTTCACTTAGAAAGTTCTTTGAGGAGTTGTCCTCATAGGAGAAGGAAATGACACTCACACTGCCTTACCCTTTAGCGCACAATGAGGATGATTAGAAAACTAAAGATTAATGAATACTTTATTAACTTTAAATTCATTGTTACCTTAAGTACATTATTATCTTTGAGTATATTAACATCTACTCTATACTGAACATTATTCTAATTGCTTATATGTGTCAACCCATTTAATCTTCCCATTATGAGATAACTATAATGCTATCCCAATTTAAAATATAAGGAAAGTAAAACAAGATTATGTTATGTAGCCTGATGCAGGGTCCACAATTAAAAACTGGAAGAATTGGCAAACATACAGAGAGGATTTCCTAAGAGTGTAAAGTTCAGCAACATAGCTGAGGGATGGGTAACTTGAGAGTTAGAAGCTAATCAGAATGAAGTCCCATGACATAAATATGGCCAAAGAACTTCTAGAATCTATTATGTCTAATATTTAATTTTAAACTAACTTCTGTATTATATGAAAAAGTACTCCCTGTGTATAACTGCAAATTGCCAGCAAGAATCTATTAACCATAACTGTCTTTGTGGGATATAATTTTCAAATATCAAGGAAGATGTGGTAATGTTTGAGTTAGTGTAAGTCATAGAGAAAAGAACAGTTTCAAAGGACAAGACAGGAGTAGGAATGTGTCACATATGTCCAGAGAATATTTGGAGATACTATGGTAGAGGAGAAAGAAGGATGCTGGATTTTCCTAAGCATGGGATAAAGATCATCTTATCCTATATAATAAAAGGGTAATATGCAAATTGACCCTAACAGTGGAACGACCAGTCACTAGATGTGCACTGATCACCAGGGGGCAGACGCTCAATGCAGAAGCTGCCCCCTGGTGGTCAGTGCACTTCCACAGGGGGAGCTCTGCTCAGCAACAAGCCAGGCTGACATCTGCGAGCACAGCGGCTGTGGTGGGAGCCTCTCCCGCCTCCTCAGCAGCACTACGGTTGTCTGTCTATGGCAGTTGGACATCCCCCAAGGGCTCCTGGGCTGCCAGAGAAATGTCTGACTGCCAGTTTAGGCCCAAACCCCCAGAGGGTGGGCCTAAGCCACCCTCTTAGGTGGACATCCCCTGAGGGGTCCTGGACTGCGAGAGGGCACAGGCCAAGCTGAGGGACCTTCCTGAGAGCACAAATTTTTGTGCACTGGGCCTCTAGTTTGTATGTAACAGCTATAGTAAACAAGCATGACTTGTAGAATGTGATGTAAAAGCAACTATATTTGTATCCTGCTGACCCTTTATTATTTGAGGCTATTTTCTCTTTTGCCCCTGTGCTAAATTTGGAAGAAGTCTTAGACTTTTCTAATCATTTTCTGATAATAAAAATCTAGAGTAGTAATTAATATGTCCAGTCCAGAACAATAAACAAAACCATAAATTTCCACCAAGAATGACTCCTTGGTTTCTTTTCACTTCACTGACTTGCTCATGCTCTTTGATATCCATCTTGCCAATCTCAGTTCCCATCCTTGCCATTGTTGTGGGTATACTATGTTAAGGAGCTGGAAAGGTGCAGGAAAGTTATATGTTTGTTTCTAGGTATTACTAAACTGGGGACAATTTTGAGCTTAATCCTTACTTTTTAGTGGGCACTTTTCTGGGCTTTTCAGAAATGCTAAACTATGGCTGTGCATCTCTATTCTACACCTCTCTCCAAGCAAGGAAATTCATCTCTGGCTTCTGCTGGTTCTTTCTTTAGCTTCAAGAAATCCTATAGTTCAGCCCAGCCAGTGTGGCTCAGAGGTTGAGCATCAATCCTTAAACAAAGAAGTCATGGTTCCATTCCCATCAGGGCTCATGCCCAGGATGGGAACTTGATCCCCAGTAGGGGGTGTGCAAGAAGGCAGCCAATCAATGATTCTCTCTCATCACTGATGTTTCTCTCTCTTCTTCCCTCTGAAATCAATAAAAACATATTTTAAAAAGTAAATAAATCCTACAGTTAACCTTCATTCAGATGGGTCAGTCACTCTGGCCCACAGTTCACATTCATGCTTCTGCTGTCCAAAAAATCTCTAGCCCTATAAGTTGGTAAACATCAACTCTGTCACTCCACTACCAGAGAAACAACCCAGCGAGCCAAGTCCCTGCAAGCACTTTTGATGTCTTGAGTGTGAATCAGACAGAATCCTGTGTTTCCCAAAATATTAGCTATGTATAGTAAACTCTTTGCATGTCTCCTTCAGTCCTTTTTCTAAGTGGAATTGAGAGGCAAGCACTTCCACTCTTCCATCTTACAAGTGAGTGACTCAGCACACACCAAGAAACTTCTTTCTCAATCCTCTACTAGTCTCTAATTCTAGGCTTTTTTATCTCCTCAACCTGAAGATTAATGTTCCTGAATACGCTCCTTTACAAGTCAGCATGGTGGTCCCACATAAGTGTCTTGCAGTTTTTGCTGAAACAAACCAGAATAGTTCTGATGTAACATTCTGATACATAATTATCAGAAGGATAAACCACAAAGGCATGAGGATCTGGGAATTTCCTAGCACTCATTTTACTCAAAAGTTTCAAAATTGGAATGCTATTTTTAAAAAGTCGTATTCTTCTTGTCACTTATGAATATGCTGTATTTGTTCATATCAAGAAATACTTTGTGGAAAAATATAGTGGAAAAATGCCATGTAAGGAAATAGATCCTGTAACTAAATTACATTTAGATAAAAGTTTTTCGTTTATAATGCTAATAGCGAGACACCCATGAAACACATATGATGCCAGGGTAAGCCAGGGGAAGATCATTTTAAAGAAAAGACCCAAAGTAAGGGTTCTTTTATTAACCTTTGGTCGAGAATACATTTGTATACTTTCAGAGAACAGCTTCAAGACTATGTGGATTCCTGCAACAAGGAATCCCAGAGGGAAACTGACCAAATTGCTTCAGCCACAATGACAGGAGAGACAGTTCAGAGATGGAGATGGTGAAGACGCCTTGCCATGCTAGCAGTCAGCAGCTGTGCATCACTGCAGGGTGCCCAGGACCAAACCAGAGAGGACCGGACCTGCATTTGTCCACCATCCAGAACCAGCATTTCATTGCTGGCATGTACACATGAACTGTCGGACATTAAAACTTGGACTCAGAACTGGGACATTGAATGCCACCATTTGACCACCATCCAGAACCAGCATATCATTGCTGGCATGTACACATGAACTGGCGGACATTGAAACTTGGACTCAGAACTGTTGGACATTGAAATTGGGACTTGTTCTTATATTTCTGGTCTACAGATACTTGATTTTTTTAAAGAAAAAATAAGGGGGAGATGCCAGAGCCCATTTATTGTCTTCACTAGCTGAGTATAGACAGAGACCCCCAAAAGCTAGTAACCTTTGAAGTCCTAGCAAAGGTCAGGGCTGTGAATCACCCAGTTAATCTAGAAATCACCCAGTTAATTTAGGCAATGGTAGTTGAAGCATCATCCCCACCTTAGATACTTATTTTAAATCCTTGTTGATTATTGTTGATTATATATTCTGCCTGTTACTGGAACTTGCCTGCCTAAGGGTCATGCTATGACGTAGTCTGTGTGTCATTGAAACCTCCTTACCCTAAGGGCTACTCCAGATCAATAAAAGGTTGGAGCGACTTGAGCATCGGTGGAAGTCCTTCTGGACTTGCCCTCCTGGTCCCCCAGTATTTCAAAATTAAAAAAAAAAAAAGAAATACTCAGCCCTGACTGGTTTGACTCAGTGGATAGAGCATTGGCCTGTGGACTGAGAGGTCCCAGGTTCGATTCCGGTCAAGGGCATGTGCCTTGGTTGCGGGCACATCGCCAGTAGGAGGTGTGCAGGAGGCAGCTGATCAATGTTTCTCTCTCATTGATGTTTCTCTCTATCCCTCTCCCTTCCTTTATGTAAAAAATCAATAAAAATATATTTTAAAAAAATACTCTTTCCAAGAATGATTTTCATTGGTGACTACTGGCCTGTTACAAGATATACTCCAATTTATTTAAGCTATCACCTGGTGTTGGACAATTAGAACTTTTCAAATTTTCTGGTATCAAAGTAATATTTTGACATTTTATATTTGATTCCATTTGTTTACATTTTCTAGAATGCTCCTGGGATGAAAATTAATAGATCAAAAGATATGATTATTTTTCTGCTCTTGACAGATATTATCTTCTACTAGAAAGTTCCAGTGGGGCTTAAAAGTGCTTGTTCCTTCTGTCTTGCCAATATTGGGTACTAAAACTCTCACCACTCCTCTTATTTATTTATTTATTATTAATCTTTATTGTTGAGATTATTACAGATGTCCCTCTTTTTTCCCCCCATAGCTCGCCTCCACCTGGTTCCCACACCACCTCAGGCCCTTGCCACCCTATTGTCTGTGTTCATAAGTAATGCATACATGCATATAAAATCTTTGTTTAATCTCTTCGCGCACCCCCTCACTCCCTGCCCTTTGAGAATCATCAATCTGTTTCATTTCCATGCCCCTGATTCTATTCCATTCACCAGTTTTTTTTTCTGTTCATCAGATTTTTATGCATTTGATTTTTAGATTTAATTGTTGATAGATATGTTTTTGTTGTCACTTTGTTGTTCATAATTTTTATATTTACGTTTTTCTTCTTCTTTTTAAAGAATACCCTTCAGCATTTCATATAATACTGGCTTGATGGTAATGAACTCCTTTAGTGTCTTCTTGTCTGTGAAGCTCTTTATCTGACCTTCAATTCTAAATGATAGCTTTGCTGGGTAGAGTAATCATGGTTGTAGGTTCTTACTATTCATCACTTTGAATATTTCTTGCCACTCCTTTCTGGCCTGCATAGTTTCTGTTGAGAAATCATCTGACAGTCATATGTGCACTCCCTTGTAGATAACTAAATGTTTTTCTCTTGCTGCTTTTAAGATTCTCTCTTTGTCTTTTGCCCTTGGCATTTTAATTATGATGTGGCTTGGTGTGATCCTCTTTTTATTCCTTTTGTTTGGGGTTCTCAGTGCTTCCTGGACTTGTAAGTCTATGTTTTTTAACAGGTAGGGGAAGTTTTCTGTCATTATTTCATCAAATAGGTTTTCAATATCTTGCTCTCTCTCTCTTCTTCTGGCACCACCATAATCCAGATATTGGTATGCTTGAAGTTGTCCAAGAGACTCCTTACACTATCTTCATATTTTGGGTTCTTTTTTCTTTTTGCTGTTCTAGTTGGGTGTTTTTTGCTTCCTCATATTTCAAATCATTGATTTGATTCTCAGGATTCTCTAGTCTACTATTGAATCCCTGTATATTATTCTTTATTTCTGTCAGTGTATGCTTACTTTCTGACTGGTCCTTTCCCATTATTTTGGAATTCTCACTAAGATTCTTGAAAGTCTCACTAATTTCCTCAGAGGTTTCTAGAATATTCTTAAGTAACCTTATAAGTGTGGTTTTAAACTCTATATCCAGTAGTTTGCTTTCTTCCATTTCTTTTATTTGTGACATGTTTCTTTGTCTCTGCAATTGGGCTGCTTCCCTGTGTTTGTTTCTATGTATTGGGTAGCTTCTAAGTCTCCATGAGTTGATAGGTGGCCTTGGGTAGTAGGTGTCCTATATGGCCCAGTGACTCAGCCTCCCCAATCACCTGAGGTGGACACTCTTGGTGCACTCCTTTGTGGGCTGTGTGCACAGTCTTGTTGTAGTTGAGTCTTGATTGCTGTTGGCGTCACTGGGAGGAATTGACCTCCAGGCCAATTGGCTGTGGGGACCAGCTGCAACTACAGTGGGAGAGCTGCTGTGCAGGAATCAGCCACTGCCTGGGGCCAACCAGCAGGAGCCACAGAGAGATCTGCAGATTCCTCCTCTTTGTATCAGGTTTGGAAGTGCCCAGATGAGGCCCAGCTACAAAGCAAGGTAAGCTAGTGCTGGTGCCAGGTCTTGGGCCTTTTATTGATAGGTTTAGGAGGAGCAGCTGCAACTTGTCTGACAGATTTTTAGCCTGAGAAAGAACAGACCATTCATATGCAAAAGCCACTGAGCACAGCTTGGGTGGGATTGTAAACTGGGTCGGGTGGACTCTCAGAGAATCATCAGGGTGGAGCAAACAGAAATGGCTGCCAGTCAGTCCTGCACCAGGGAGGTCCCAGGATATGAACAATGACTGCTGTGGGCACCTCTGTCTGAAAGAAAGCCACCCTGAGTTCCTGCCCTGATGCAAGACAGTCCAGTTTCTCCCTGTATGTGTCTGGGTCCCCAGAGCCTTGCCTGGTGCTGGAGCTCAGAGAAAACTGAAGCTTGTAAATTCATTTCATGGTGCTGGCCTTTTAAAAGGAGCAGCTGGGTCTCCAGAATCCTGTGTATCACTCAGCCCCGATCGGCACTGGTTTTTACAACCCGTAGTTCTTACTGTCCGTAGGGACTTCTTTCCTCAGCTCTGGGACCCTGGGCTGAGCATCGGGTGTGGGGCTGGGACCCCTTGCTCCTCCAGGTGTCTTCCACAGAGACAATTTCCCTCCTGATTAAAAATACACCCGGTGAACCAAGATGGCGGCATAGGTTAAGGCCAGAGATTGCTGCCTTGAACAACCAATTCAAATTACACCTAAAAGACAGAACGGACATCATTCAGAACCACAGGGAGTCTGGCTGAGTGGAAATTCTACAACTAGGAGTAAAGAGAATATCATACCCAGACTCAGAGGAGGTGCAGTGCTGAAGTGAAATTCTCAGGTGCGGAGTGCGCGGAGCGGGGGCTGTCGGCGGAGGGCGCGGTTGTTGTTTTCAATCGGCAGGGAGCTTCAGACTCTGAGCTCCTGAGCCGGGCAAGTCTCTAGGGACCCCGACTCAAACAGGAGAAGCGGGACTGTCTGGCTTTGGGCGGAACTCGG
>NW_006295261.1:1155900-1161262 GCF_000327345.1 Myotis davidii | reverse complement strand
ACACGCGGGTATCAGACCAGCCCCTTCTGTGCCTCCGCACCTCCTACCTGTCTCAGCATGCTTTCTTCTTTACTTCTCTTGCTGTACTACTTACATTCAGCCAGCTTTCCAGCGGTTCTGGATGATAGTTGTTCTATTTTAGTTGCTAATAATAAATAAATAAATAAATAAATAAATAGCATACAATATAAAAAAAAAAATACACCCGGGTATCAGACCAGCCCCTTCTGTGCCTCCGCACCTCCTACCTGTCTCAGCATGCTTTCTTCTTTACTTCTCTTGCTGTACTACTTACATTCAGCCAGCTTTCCAGCGGTTCTGGATGATAGTTGTTCTGAATTTTAGTTGTAATTTTGATGTGGTTTGGGAGGCAGCAAGTACAGGTGTTTACCTATGCCGCCATCTTGGTTCTCCTCCCACCACTCCTCTTTTAGTTTTCACCAATTTACTTTTAAAAATGGTTAACTTTTTATTTCAATGTACCTTCCTTTAAATATTATGAAGTGGAATGTTCAGACTTTTGGAATATGCATTTTTTAGTGAATTGTTCATTTCCTTTTTTTATATTAAAGTCATCACTTTTTGGTTATTGTTAATGGTTCACAGATATTTCTAATGAGGGATTTTATTCTTTGTTACATGTTTCATATATTATTTTCAGCTAGCAAATTCCAAATTAATTTTTATAGTGTCTTAAGGTTAAAAATATTCATGTGCTTATGTAGTAAACTGTATCCTATTACTTCTTTATGTTCCCTCTAATAGTATTTTCTGGAAGCATATTAAGTATTCACATATATTTTACACTATTTAAATGTATTATGAATAGCATTGTATTTTAATAGTTTTAAAATATCTCATTTATGTACATATATCCCATTCCTCTAATTTGACAAGCGAATTAAACCATTTCTCTCAATATGAAGCTCTGAAAATGGAAATGTGTAAGAAGGTATTTTCTAAACTTCTCAATTCTGCCTACATCATTTACTATGAGAACAGCCCTAAAATAAACTTTCTTGCCAGAAGTGTTCTAAGAACACTTAGGAAATTTCTGAAGTTTACACCACTTTCAATTTTCTGTCCTTTGATGTATTCAATTATAATGATCACCTGTGTTCATACAACATATTTTACTATACTTGTCAAAATCAAAAAATGTTATTAAGAAGAAATCTACTTACCAAAACTCAACCTACTAATAACAGTATGCAAAGGGGGAAAAAAATACAAGCAAAACTTCCTATACTGCCTTAGTTTAAAGATAATTTGCTAAGTCCCTACATTAGAAAAGACTAAGAAGTAAAATTTTATTGGGTCACATATTAGCTACTTTAAATTTGTTATGTCACTTAATCATCACAGCAACTCTAAAGTTCATGTATTATTATTTATATTTTATAAATGAAAACACTGAAAGTTAAAAAATTAAGTGATTTATATTTTGTCATACAAAAATTAAGCAACAGAATCAAAATTTGAATTGAAGTATGTCTGAATCCAAATCTACATGGTTTTATTTATTCTTGTTATTGACTCAACTTTGAGTTACTGACTGATCTTAGTCACTTGCAAGCAGTTTCCTCAATTGCAAAACTATGGAGACAAAATCTTATGTGTTTTTATTCTATTGTTTCTCTTGTAGTACTTCTGACATTTATATTTGGAGCAAAAAACTATTTTGAGGCACAGAATGTTGAATGGTGAAAAATACATTCTCTACCCAGAAGGATTATCAAATTTTAAATTAAATATCAAATTTATTTATTAAATATGAAATTAGAATTTAAGCATATATGACCTAAAATAATTTTTAGGAATAAAAATATTTCAATATTTCAAAAATACAAATTAAAAAATTAGGTGTGTCCTAAGATCACTGTTTATTTTTGTATAGGCATGAGTCCATTTGCATGTTTGTGTGTGCACATCTCATACAGACACAGCACACATATCTGTTCCATAGGAATAATAGCATAAAAAGTTACTCCAATAAACCTCATCCTATATAATAAAAGGCCAGTGACTATAATGGCGTGGAGACCAGAACCACCGTTAGACCTGACGCTCAACGCAGGAGCTGCCCCATCGTGGCCAGTGCTGGGCTCCCACAGCAGGATCAGCTGCTCAGAGGGCAGGCCCACAGCCACTTGGTGACTGGGATCAATGGTGCTCCCACAGCAGGCTGATTCCCACCAGCCGGCCCCCACCAGTGCATGAATCAAAGCAAGGAATCTCAGATAATCCCAGAACCTGCCTCACAGGGTTGATCTAAGGCAGCGCTTCTCAACCTGTGGGTCACGACCCCTTTGAGGGTCAAATGACCCTTTCATAGGGGTCTCCTAAGATCATCGGAAAACACATATATAATTACATATTGTTTTTGTGATTAATCACTATGCTTTAATTATGTTCAATTTGCAACAATGAAATTGGGGGTCACCACAACATGAGGAACTAACTATATTAAAGGGTTGCGGCATTAGGAAGGTTGAGAACCACTGATCTAAGGGTTTCTATTCATAGCTTTAAACAAGGAATGAAATCATCAGCTTTTAAGTAGTTGAGGGAAAACACACACTGCTCCTTTTTCCCGCCTTCTTGCAAGAAAAGGAACTGGCCCCAGGCCTCGCCAGAATGCTGTGGCGAGAGCTCACGGCCCCTCTGCCTTCCAATGGCCTTTATACCTGACACTGCTGCCTGAGCATCTTACTCAACCCATATCACTGACTGAGCCCCCACCGTGTCCTAGGCGATGCCTGGGTGCTCACAGAGCAGCAGGGAGCCAGCCGCCCTGTCCTACTGAGTGTGCATTCTGCCAGCAGAGGATGGGGGTGCAGGGAGGAAACAGCCTTGGACAGACGTGAGCTGCAGCTGTTAGAGGGCACAGGCACCATGAAAACATGGGAATGAAGCCACATAAAGGCTCCGCAAGGGAGGGGCAAAGGGAGGCTCACTGAGGGGAAGTGGATGGATGGAGGAGAGCCGGGCGGATGCCTGGAGAAGGGCATCGGGCAGAGGGGACAGCCCACGGAGGGGCAGCAGGACGAGAGGAGGCCGAGTGGAAGGAGGTCGAGGCTGGGTCAGGGGGCACATCCTGCAGGGATCGAGGGCCTGTGAGAACCTGGCATCCCGTGAGTGCAGGGGGAGGTGCCGGGGCTGTAGGTGAGGACCCGCTGGGCTGAGACAGTGGGAACAGACTCTCTGGCTTTTGTGTCAGGAGCAGAATGAGGGGGGAGTGGAAGCAGGGAGACAGCAGGAGGCAATAGCACCCTCCCCGAGGGCGATGCGGGGACAGTGGAAACTGTGGTAGGTGAGTTGGCAGCTTTGGGGGGTGCTGGAGGCAAGCCAGAGCTTGAAGAACGATGGGGGAGTTGGGGGGAGGGAGGGAGGGGATGCCCTATGCTCAGCTCAGCCCCTGGGAAGGCAGGGTCTCTGGCAGCTGCTGGCAGGGGACCTGGAGTCAGATCCTACCCTTTTTGAGGGTCTAATTGTAAAAACCAGACCTTAGTTTGAGCTCCACACAAGGGACGTGGAATGTTCACAACCAGCCTCCCACCCTCCCACCCTGATGTCCAGGAGGTGGTCCTTCCGGTCTGGCTGCCCTAATCCCTACATGCCCCCAACCCCCAAGCTCTCTTCAGTGATGACAAGTACTTACTGGAAACAAGCAAATGGTTTTATTTTGGGTACAAAACACCCCAACAAAACAGAATGTACAGTACGATGGAGAGTAAACGTTGAAAACTAGGAAAATGAAGCCCCCTTGTGGACACACAGATCAGCTGTGCCTGGAACCTGGGTCATGTGTGACACAAAAAGGTTCAGGGTCCAATGCAAAGGGCTTGCCCAGGTGGTCTGACTCCAATCCCTGACTCCAGTTTCCAGGACAGAGAGGATCCTGCACCACAGAACAGAACCGCCCAGACCAGCCCCAAGTCCTGTGGCCTAAGGCAATGCTTGTGGTGCTTCCGGAGAAAGAAAAGCTCCTGAGATGCTGGGATAGGGCAGTCAGCATCCAGATCTCTGCCTCTAACTCCCACCTGGAGTCTGTGGTGCTCCCAGCTCTGCCCTCCCTCCCTCTCCCACATCCCCTCCCAGGTGAACTGCAGATGGCCCTTCCCATCCTCCACCCTCCAGTGGCAGGTAGGGAGGAGGGGGGGTTATGCTGGGAATCTGAGGACCTCAAGGAAGTGCCACTTGAAGAGCCAGAGACAGCATCTATCCACCTGCCCCCTGGCTGAACTGATTAACACAGAGGCCTCATGAGTGTGTGTTTATAACTTGTCCCCCTCTCACCACCACCACCCTCCAATTCTGCCACTGCATAATTTGGCTGTTTTGGGCAAGTTGACCTCGGGAGTGTTCATTCTCTCTCCTTTAAAATGAGAACAAGAGCCTGGTGGGCAGTGATTGAATGTTGACCTATGACTCAGGAGGTCAAAGTTTGACTCCCTGTCAGGGCACATGCCCGGGTTGTGGTCTCGATCCCCAGTGTGAAGTGTGAAGGAGGCAGTAATCCATGATTCTCTCTCATCATGGGTGCTTCTATCTCTTTCTTCCTCTCCCGCCTCTCTGAAATCAATGGAAGATTTCCTATATAATAAAAGCCTAATATGCAAACTGTTTCCTTGACTGGGAGTTCAACCGCTCACTATGACGTGCAGTGACCACTAGGGGGTGGTGCAGAACATGGCGGGCGTCGGTGATGAGGCACTGGCAGCAGGCAGCAGTGGAGGTGCTCCTGGCCCAAGTGGGCTTCCGGGTGAGCAAGGCAGCATCTGCCAGGACTGCAGGGGCTGGTCAGGCTCACCATGGGTTTCGAGTAGGAGCCAGTCTACTGGGGCCAGGTGGGAGAGAGCGTGATGCCTGCCGGGCTTCTGTGCAGTGCCGCTGGGCGGCCCAGAGGCCCATGCTGCGGTCTGGTCCTCTGCATCCAGGTGTACTTACGGCATCTCCACGTGGGGATTCAGGTGCCGTGACTCAGGTGGAGGAGGGCGTGTGGGAGTCCAGGGGCCCAGGTGCTGCCCAGGGCCCAGAGGTCTGCTGAGACCTACCCTTCCATGCCAGATGCTCACGCTTCGATTGCCAGCCAGGCCTAGGGAGCACGGGGCCCAGGTGCTGCCCAGGGCCCAGAGGTCTGCTGAGACCTACCCTTCCATGCCAGATGCTCACGCTTCGATTGCCAGCCAGGCCTAGGGAGCACACCCATGCACGATTTTGTGCACTGGGCCTCTAGTTAAAGTTAAAAAATGTTGAGTCTAAAAAAACGAATGAGGAGAACCAAGATGGTGGCATAGGTTAATGCCAGAGTTTGCTGCCTTGAACAACCACTTCAAAAGTGAAACTAAAAGACAGAATG
>NW_006295261.1:1143070-1154885 GCF_000327345.1 Myotis davidii | reverse complement strand
TGAAAGGTATCTGTGAAGAAGAGGAAGAAGAAGAGAAAGGTAAAGATACAAGTTATGAACAACAAATACACATCTATCAACAAGTGAATCTAAGAATCAAGTGAATAAATAATCCGATGAACAGAATGAGCTGGTGATTATAATAGAATCAGAGGCATAGAAAGGGGGTGGACTGACTATTCTTGGGGGGGAAAGGGGTGTGGGAGATGCGGGAAGAGCCTGGACAAAAATTGTGCACCTATGGATGAGGACAGTGGGTGGGGAGTGAGGGCGGAGGGGGGGGTGGGAACTGGGAGGAGGGGAGTTATGGGGGGAAAAAAGAGGAACAAATGTAATAATCTGAACAATAAAGATTTAATTAAAAAAAAACAGAAAAAAAAACGAATGATCCTATTGCTGTTTTCTAAAAGATAAAATAATGACAAGGTGAACTCTACTATATATTTCTTGTTAAATTAATTTTTAACAGATGTATCATGCTGCTGTCAATAGTTATTAATACAATATTTATAAACAATTTATCAGAAAGTGAATGAAATAAGAACTCAGCAGTGGCCGAAACCGGTTTGGCTCAGTGGATGGAGCGTTGGCTTGCGGACTGAAGGGTCCCGGGTTCGATTCCGGGCGGGGGCATGTGCTTGGGTTGCAGGCACATCCCCAGTGGGGGGTGTGCAGGAGGCAGCTGATCGATGTTCTCTCTCATCGATGTTTCTGACTCTATCTCTCTCCCTTCCTCTCTGTAAAAAATCAATAAAATATATTTTAAAAAAAGAAGAACTCAGCAGTGATTATTGTGCAAGTCGTTATTATGATATGCTTTCTTGCCTGGAGAGAACTTTTTATACTTATAGCTTAATGATACATGAAGAACGCATTTTGGAGTGTAGTGATAAGAATGAAAATTGAAGAATCATACAAGTTAACTTTTTTAAGTTGCCTGTGCAAATTGACTTAATACATATACTTGGCAACGGGGCTGGAGATAATGCCAGTACCTCATGCTTATTAGTACAGGAAGGCATTTCTGAGCTTCCTTCATCTAGACAGAGTTTTGGCCAAATGAATGTGACAAGAAGTGACAAACCATGGTCTTCCAAACCGTGTCTGGAAAAGTATTTTTGTGATATTCCATGCTTTCCCTCTCTCTCTCTCATCCATTTGTGTAGGCAAGGGTTCAGTGGGCTGAAACACACGATGAACGAAGCTCAGGTCCTTGGGCCATGGCTTGAAGAGGAGACACCTAATGAAGTTGCCAGACCCAGCTCAGACTTGGATGAATGAGAAATAAAATCCTACTGTGGTAAGCCACTGAAATTTGAAGATTTACTTGTTACCAGAGCATATCCTACCTACCCTTCCTGAACTAATAAAGCACCACCATTGTTTACCACCTTATTTCTTTTTCATATATTTAGCTTTTAGACAAGTGAGTGCTATTTCTTGCTCATCCTTATATGACCTTCAGCATATAACATATTATTTGTTTAAATTAATCCCATAGAATTCACCAAACATCATGTAATTTCAGGAATTGTTAAAAAAAATTCATCTATTCAATACACATTCATTGAGCTTCTGTATGCTAGTTAACATAAATCACTCTATTTGTCATCAGGAAATTTACAGAATAAAAAACAAGATACTTTATGTAAACAAATATATACAACATGGGTCCTAGAGAGAAAGCCAAGGTGTGGATAATGGAAGAAACTGTCAACTCTATCTGAAAGCTCAGAAACTGCTTCCAAAAAGACAGGTGGTTTGAGCCTAATCTTAAAGAGTTCATTAAGTGACATCACAGACCAGGAAGTGAAAGATTTGAAAAACGTTGCTCACTTGAGGAGTGTATATTATTCCCAGTCCTCTAAAGCTAAAAGTTCAAAACATACGTCTCCAGAGTATTTGGGTCTTTTCCAGATATAAGCTTTATCACCTTATGCTCAGATATGCTTTATAGATGTGATTTTTCTTCTAGATGTGACAGTGCTGTTTAAATGTAAAATGTCAAAGAGAAATTTCAGTTCAGGATCAAAATGAAGAATAGCTTCCAACAGTTAAAAAGGCTACACTGACGCCTTTATTATAAAGTCTATGTTTTACTAGAAGAATGAGGAAGTTAACCGAAGATGACAGAGTCACTATAGAAGTGAAAAGTGCCATCTGAGAAGCTTAGAGTGAAGGAAGAGAAAGGAAATCATAAAAATACCACGGATATATTTATAAAGGCACAGAAAGTTGGAAAAATTTCATGCAGAGACCAACAACATCACATAGATTTTAATATATTATAGCCATAAAAACAATACTTAATAATTCAAGTATTGACACTGACTTATTAAATTTAAATATAAGCTTGCTCTATTTAAGATAAAATATTTATGGAATAAATATTATGAATATTATGAAGGAAATAAGTAACACTTTTATAAAATATTAATACTGTTTAGGGAAAATTTCAATTATCTGGAAAACTGATATGAAGGTTATCTAATCTCCTATGATACCAGATAAAAGAGAGAATATGTTATTACTATTAACAGTATTATTTTTATGTTCTAAGTTTCTTTATATAACAGCTTAAATATTTTATTTTATATAAAAAATGTTTAAATATGTTTTTAATTGATTTTAGAAAGAAGAAGGGAGAGGGAGGGAGGGAGGGAGTAAAGGAGGGAGGGAGGGAAGGCAAGGAGTAGGAAAGGAGAGAGGCTTGGAGGGAGTGAGGGAGAGAAGGAGGGAGGGAGGGAGGGAGAGCGAGCGAGAGAGAGTCATCAATGTGAGAGAGAAACATGGATCAGCTGCCTCCTGTATGCCCCTACTGGGGATCCAGCCTAAAACTGGGCTCTATGCCGTGACCTGGAATTGAACCAGTGACCTATTGTGCATGGGACATTGCTCAACCAACTGAACCACACAGGCCAGGGCCAGTTTAAATATTTTAACAGTGTGCGTTATTATGGTAAAAATCTATTTGCATTATATAAAATATATTTGTTCATGACAGGAATACACAAGTGAGTGAACACAAATCTGTAATGTGATGCTAAATTAGTCCTTGCAGAAATGAGTAAATTTTATTCACCCAGAGATGAGTAAATTTTGCTAAAAGCATACATTTCTATAGAAAAGAGACTTAGTTGACATTTATGTAGCTCTCTTTAAACAAAATTAAAAGTATATGTCTAAGAACTTTAATTGTGGTTAAGTGTTCATAACTATATATGAATTCATTAATATGCAGTTCTCAAACCTGTACATTAATTCAACAATATTTATTGTCTACTATTTACTAAACACTATGCTTGATGATGAATGTACGTTATAAATAGCATATGTATTATTGTTACCCTAACAGAACATAAAGGATTGTACACTCTGTGTGTGCTAATACAAAAGCAGTGGGAACATTCATTTTTCAGCTTTAGGTTGCAAACAAACAAATACATATCTCATGACCTACTCTAAAGCCAAAGCATATGCATACACAAACCTACAAAGACTTTTTCTGAAAATTACCAATAGTTAGCACCTTTCATTTTATCAGGTATTTACCATCTAATATTTTATTAATGTCTCAATTATTTCTTTAGATGGCAGGGCATTAATGAAGTAGTTAAGATGTAATGCTAAATCACCTACAGTACAACAGTATTTGAAAAATATCCTATATTTGCATAAATATCAAGTTGGAACTCTTGCTTCTATCCAAGACAGAATAATAGAGACGAGATTTACTCTCCCACCTGACACAACCAAATAATGGACAAAATAGATAAAAAAAAATAGTTTGAAATACATTGGACATCAGGCAATAAGGACAGTCATTACTGAGAAATGGGCTAAAAATGAGGTGAGCCCTATAATTACCTGCCCCAGCTTACTGTTGTGAGAGTTTTACAGTTCCAGAGCAGAGAATGGCAACCCAGGGAGAAGAGCCCTGCGGACTCTCTGAATTAAAGAGATTGAGTTGAGCCCTGGTGGGATGGCTCAGTTGGTTTAGAGTTTTCCCATGCACCGGGAGGTCACAGGTTCGATTCCCTGTCAGGGCACATGCCCAGGTTGCAGCTCAGTCCCCAGTTGGGGGCATGCAGGTGGTAGCTGATCCATATTTCTCTTTCGTCCATGTTTCTCTCTCTCTCTCCTTCTCCCTTCCTCTCTCTCTAAAATCAATAAAAACATTAGTAAAAAAAAAAAAAACCCAAAAAACAAAACAAGAGATGAGCTGGAAATCCAGTGAAACCAATGTGGCTAGAATTCTCAGGACATACTACTGAAAGAATTCTCTTTCCTTCCCTTTTCTAAAGGATAAGAATTTCCTGGAGGTTACACAGGGTCTAGAATAGCATTTCTTCCCACCAACCAAATTAGAAAAATGCCAATAAAGTTTAGCAATGCCTTCAATTTCACCTCCATTTCTTATTATTCTAAAATTTAAGAAAAATTTTAAATTCAATACATTTTATTTTAAAACGTATACCATGAAGTATTTTTTGTCTGTCTCTCTATGGAAATATCTGTCTCTCTTTCCATATCGGTTCATGCGATATACATAGTTGTGTATGTGTGTTTGTAAATGTTTAAAAACTGGCTTTCAAAACAACCACCAAAATACAACAAAAGCCCTGGAATGAAGCCTATATCTATGATGTGAATATTGCCACCATGGCTGATTTCAACCTACCCATGTTATGTCTCTGAATGCAGAATTGGGAAGCAGTGCCACAGTTAGTTCTCTTGAACCAATACAAGCCAAACCCAGCACACAACAGGATATATATGAATGTGTGTGTGTGTGTGTGTGTGTGTGTGTGTATTATATCTGCCCAAGTATAGAGCTTCTTAGTGTTGGAATTTCGAATTTACTTTCTTCTTACTACCCGTCTGAAAGTTAATTTTACAGTTAACATAGCTTCATTCATTTGTTTTTCATTATTCATTCATTAAAGAGAAAGAAAGGAAAAACCTCTAGAACAATAAAGACATAAAAATACAATATTTAACCATTATAATAGTTGTATAAAAGAAAGTACACAAATAAATGGGCAAATGACCTCTTCAAATATGTACTAGTATGTACAAACACACATTAAATAGCCTTAAACTTTATCATCCCTTCAAAAAAATAGATATTTCCATTAATATCTTAGAGACACTGAAATAAGAAAATAAAAATAGGATGTTGTTGAAATAAAGAGTTACATGCTATGTAGTTTGCAAATGAGGCAGGCAGTCCAAGAAATCCACATGCTAACTACTTCACTGATGGACTTATAAACAAACAAGAAAGCAAACAAACAAATTTACAGTGCACTTTACTTTTACCTATATTTCTAAGATAAGCCTTTGTGTTAATGTCCACTTTAAATGGCTAGAGCCCTGACCATGGACTGTGGTAAATCCAGTTCTCTCTCTTGGTCTTTGAGGGATGTTAAAAACAAGACAACTCCAAAATGTGTTGCTTACACTAAGCCCTGCATCACCGAACTGAGACTTAATTTGATTCCAGTTTCGGCTCTCCAAGAAATGGAATCTTAAACCAGTTAATTGAGAATTGTCTGATCAACATTAATTAGGTAATCAGTCTTATAGAGTCCTGCCATCCCCTGAAGGAAAATCACTTTGCCATAAGCAATCCACTTTTTCTCTAGTACAACTTCCTTGTTCCTGGCTCCCTTCTGCCTAGAAAGGTCTCTTACCTTGGATAGCCCCTTGGAACTTATGATCTGCTAGACTAGATGCTGCTATGATTGGCTGTTGAAGAAAGCCAATGAAATATTTAAAATGTATTCTGCTGAATTTTGTTTATTATCAGGGTTAAAATGATGATATGGGGCATCAAGTTCCTTCTTGCCCGGAATTCTGGCTCTCACTAAATACTCTATTCCGTTTCCCCTTCTTGGACCCTCCATTTTCATTTTTCAAAGTCTCCTTCTGTGAGGCTATTTGATTGGGGATGATGTTTTAGGACTTGCAGCAGAGCCAGGAAGGGAAACAGCCTTAACTGAACTTTAGACATTGTTTTGCCATGCCTACCATGAAGAGATGTTTTCCTCAAGGGAAATTCCTTTTTTTTTTTAACCTCAACTAGTGGGAACTGCTCTTACACTCCCATTCAGTCCCTTCAATTTTCTCTCTCCCACCAATCCTAACCACCCACTCCCGAAGGCAAACAAACTGCCTTTTATCCTCAGCCGCCAGAACATTCTCAAATTTTTGTTAATTTATTATTCAGAAATTTAGCTTATTTTCTCTGAATCTTCTTCCAGATCCTTTAGAGGGGCCTTTGCTTGTCACAACTGAAGAAAAGGTTATGTAAACAAGAGAATCATTTACTAATGCTATAAAGTCTGACTCTAGCCACTCAAATAATCAGCAAAATTTCATTTGGGACCACTTCTCCTAGATTATATTTTTTAGCATAGTCTGTCTGCCACTGCAATAATCTCTGTAAGTAGAAGGCAGTGAACATCATATTATCTGTCTTTCTAGGGGAAATAGCAGGGGTTATGGAAATTTCTTTCGTATGCTTTTTTGGTTTTCTTCTCAGAGCATTAGCAACAGTGGCAAACAACAAAGCTTTTAGCAAAGCAATTCACAGAATTTCTGCTGAGTCTTCAAACATACTGCTGGCAGTGCTGCTGTGTGGACCATAACTCAAATTTTTCAGTGCTCAGATATGAGTGTTAAGGATTGAATTTGTGAAGTTGCTCTATACCTTCAGGGCACAATCTCCACATCTAAATACGTTCATCACTGAAATAGCACGAAATATTGATTCAACTCTGGTAGGTTTCTCTGATGGAGTCTAACACTCCTCTAATGAGAAAAATTTCAAAGCATTGTTTCCTTTTTTCTCCAGCTTATTCTAAGAATATTTATAAGGAAATTACAGACTTGTAAAAAATACTTGCTAATTAAGTATCCATGTCAAAATTTGTCAACAGTTTAGTCATCTTAAAGATACATATATAAAAAAATAAAAGATATGTTTTTGACAGGGCTGTAAAGTACGGTATAGGGACTATAGTCAACCATCCTATCTAATAAAAGGGGGTAATATGCAGATTAACCATCTTCTGTCACAAAGGATGGCAGCACCCATAGCCACAAGATGGCAGCACCCAATCCCCTCAGCCCTGCTGGGGTCCCTGGTCCTGTCAGCCTCAGGCGGATCCAGCCACGCCACTCGTCCACTGTTGGACAGACAGGGAGCGAACAGGAGGGCGTGGCGGCTTCGTTCATGCAGCAGTGGAGGTGAAGTCCCAGGCCCGGCAGACAGAGAGAGGACAGTGGGGCATGGCGGCTTTGTGGCCATGGTGGCGGTGGCAGCAAAGCAACCAGGCCCGCAGAGAGCAGAGAACCACAGGGAGTGGGCCTAAGCCATCAGTAGAACATACCCTGATGGCTCCTGGATTGGAGAGGGTGCAGGTTGGGCCGAGGGACCCCCCACCCCGTGCACAAATTTCATGCACTGGGCACTAGTATTATAATAGCTATATATGGTGCCAGGTGGGTACTAGACTTCTTGGTGGGGATCACTTCATAAGTTATATAAATGTCTAACCACTGTACTGTACACCTGAAAGTAATATATTGACTATCAAATGTAATTAAAAAATAAAAATAAATTAGAAAAGATATATTTTTGTGTTCCCACAGGATGCATAACTCTTTATTAAGCCCTATATCATCTTATACTGTTTATATTCAACTGAATATCTACCAACAATCATGTATTAAATATTATTAAAAAATTAATATTTATTCTGTATTAGCAACAAACTGTTACTACTCTTCTAAAACATATTTCTTTAAGAGAATCCACTTTTTAAGAATATCGTACAATATGAATAATGCTATTTTAAAGTATTCTGAATACTAAAATAACTAACATAATTCATCTGTTGCATTTTTTCACGTTCAAATAAATAGACATGATGTTATTTTCTTATCATCAGTCAGAAACTTAGGGAAAATGTGTAGATTATTTCTCTGTACCTGCACTTCCAGAATGTCCTTAAGACAATTTTTCATTGTCAGTTTATCAACTTACATGCTAAGAAGCCTAAATAGCACATTATAGTGATAAGAACAGCTTAAAATAATGCAGCCTACCACAGTTAGACAGAAATACAGAGTTGTTCATGTTTTGGACCATTGGAGCACACTCAGTAAGAGTTCAGTCAGGAAGGAAACCCAGTGAAACATGGTGTCTGTTATAGGAACTGTACTTTACACCAGAGGCCAACAAACTCTTCCTATGAGGAGCAAGATAAATATTTTTGACTTTGTGGGCCCAAGGTCTCTGTCACAACTACTCAAATCTGCTGTATAGCACAGAACAGCCAGAGACACTACACAAACAAAGAGCTTGGGCAGTGGTTCTCAACCTTCCTAATGCCGTGACCCTTTAATACAGTTCCTCATTTTGTGGTGACCCCCAATTTCATTGTTACAAATTGAACATAATTAAAGCATAGTGATTCATCACAAAAACAATATATAATTATATATGTGTTTTCCAATGGTCTTAGGCGACCCCTGTGAAAGGGTCGTTTGACCCCCAAAGGGGTCGCGGCCCAGAGATTGAGAACCACTGCTGTAGAGACTGTATAAAGGGACTGGAGGCAGGTCTATGGGAAGCTGATGTCTCCGTGCGGCTGCCACCTCTGTTGGTCCTCAGGGCCAGCAGTTGGGAGGAGTGTGATGTGGAGCAGAAAGAAGTGAGGAAAACTGATCACCTTCTTATCTGTTTGTCACTGCCTCTTACCCTTAAATCCTTGCAAGAGTAATGGCTACTGCATCTCTTTAGCCTCCACAGTTTAAAGAGATGTCCTCTCTTATCCAACCATACAGGTTAAGGATATTCTAGAAAACAATTTAACAACATTGATACTACATCAAATTGCTATGTTCTATCTTTGGACCACAGATGAAAGTGAGGCAGGAAGAGTCTCATTTTAGCATAATGTAACTGCAGGAAAAGAAATCTTCCCTGGATTTCTCAGTGCCCTGGTCCCTGAAATATACAAATGGATACAATATAAATACCGAGAATGCTTGTTCTTACTCCCCCTAGAAACATTTAGATTAGATCTGTACTCGTTTGTTTCCCTGATGTTGAAGTAAGTCGTTCTCATACAAAAGGCTAATAAACTTTCTAGTAATCGCCCCAAGAGCCCAACAGTTATATCCTGTGATAGGCATTAGGTTCACTCCAAAAGTGAGAGACTATCCCGGAGATTTACAGGAAGGCTTTAGTGTTATCTTCCTAGGTGTTTCGATTTCAAAAGCGATAAATCCCAGGCCCTTGGAGACATAGCTAGTTTGCAAAAGCTAGACATGCTGAACTTATTTGGCTTCCGAAGGATTGATTATAAATCAGAGAGCTAGAGTACCATTCATCCCATTGCCTCTCCAGGAGACTTTTTCAGGAAAAGAGAGAGGGAATTGGCTTCTTTTCTCTTTATAAACACACAAAGAATTATTATTTTTTCCCTCCTTTACCTCTCAAACTATATGTCAATTGTGAAGGGCATTTCTTCATGTGGCTCCTATCCTGCCAACCTTGCAGGGTTGCTGGGCATAGGGGGCCTATGCTGCAATGTTAATTTGGCTATTGTCTTTCTGTGATTATAAATGAAGCTCTTTTCCCTAATCCCAGCCACCTCACCTCCTGTGTTTGAAGCATCTTTCTTTCTTTCCTTCTTTTTTCCCTTTCTTTCTTTCTTTCTTTCTTTCTTTCTTTCTTTCTTTCATCATCTATCTAGAAACATATATTTGCATAAATGGAATAACATCTCAGATCATTTACATTTTCTGATATCACAGTAATACATTGTTTCATCAAACATAAAATATCATAAATTATAAAGATGCAACTTTATTTTATATACTGCCAATGAAAAAAGTGTGACAATTAAACACTCAATACTTTTTTCCCTGGTGATTTTATTTTGAACTTATTAATAGGGTGCTCATAGATTTTAACAGAGAAATGACAACAGAATGGATAGCTAAGGCTGTTTATCCAGTGTAACCAATGACAACTATATCATGACTATAACTTTTCTGACATTGTTGTTAGGCACCACTAATTCTAAGACATGTCCTCATTTATGGATACTCTAATAATTTATGGTTATTCTTAGAATGGCTAAACTACAGTATGAATAAAATAAAGTCATCAGCTGAGAGTGAAGCAGGGGGTGAAGAGTTTACTAGAAATCCTAAGAGGGAAAATAAGTTATACAATTTTATATGCAAAAGAGAAAAATAGAGCTTATAAGAGAAATGCAGAATGAAAGGCAGGGATTGAGGCTACCTCTGCATTCTAGGTTAATGAGACTGAAAGAGGAATCAGTTATGTAATTGTGTGATTTTTCTCTAGCACAATCGGACTATTCCAAATAGGCATTGATTATAAAGATATTTGGATTTTGTTTTTGCTTTTTAAAAATATATTTTTATTGATTTTGTTTAGAGAGGAAAGGAGAGGGATAAATAGAAATATTGATGAGAGACAAATATCAATCACTGTCTCCTGCATGTCCCCTACTGGGAATCGAGCCCACAACCCAGTCATGTATCCTGACTGAGAATCGAACCAGCAACCTTTTGGTGCATGGATCGATGCTCAACCACTGAAGCACACTGGCTGGGCTAAAGATGTTTGGTTTTAACTCTATTCAGAATTTTTCCTAAGATAATAAATTGGAAGAAAACTTCTGCCCCTGGGAAGGCAGAGTAGACATTTTCCCCCTATTATTCCGCTAAGTACAACTGAAACCCCTGGACATTACATAAAACAAATATAAGAAAATTCTGAATAGTGCAGAGAAGGCAGACCGGATAGGGATATTGGGACTCAAGGAACAACAAAGTAGAGAGGTCCCTTGGTTTTCCTTTTGCTTCATATATTTCAGACTGGAAGCCAAAGATATAGGCAACCTGGAAACGTCAAGGGGTGTTCAAATCTGCTCTCTCTAGCCAAAGCACAAGAAATGGGGAAGAACAGTAAGGCAGCAGACTTTTAAACAATAACCACCAAATCCATACAAACACCTTACAAAATCTGGCCCATCTATACCCATGCCAGCAAAGGCCAAGAGAGTAGACTAAACTTCTACTCTCATGATTCTTTAGCAAGCTATTAAGGGCTCCTCACCATGCTAGTGTCAGAGAAAACCAAGTGGAGCTTGGACTGTTACCATTGCCTGGCAGTAACAAGCCCTCTTCCCTCCCCTGGGAGTGATGGCCACTGAGAAACAGTACTGAGGCAAAGCTAGGCTTCACAGTCAGGGAAGTATCAATAGAGTCCTATTGGGGGCCAGGACTCCCACCCCTACGCAGAAATAACCATCACCCATTCAGCCCTAGATATAAACAGAAACCTGGACTCTACGTCTACCTGGAAGTACAGGGTGAATTGGTTAAATAAACTGTGGTACATCTATATCATGGAATACTACTTAACAGCAAAAGAAATGAATTATTGATGTATACAAAAAATGGATAAATCTTCAGGGTATTATACAGTGAGGCCTTGCCTTACGAGTGTCCTGACTAACAAGTTTTTTGAGATATGAGCCATCTCTTGGCCAATTTTTTGCTTTGAGTTGCGAGCTAAAATTCGGGTTATGAGCCAGCTTCAGATACCCCACCACTAGTTGGCGCAGCGAACGTCACAGTGAGCACCACAACATCAGCCCAGCATCACATGTCTCACTCGTTCACTTTTTGATTTGACATACGAGTAATTTGAGTTACGAGCTCCATCATGGAATGAATTAAACTCGTAAGTCAAGGTGCCACT
>NW_006295261.1:1141722-1142991 GCF_000327345.1 Myotis davidii | reverse complement strand
ATGGGTTTTTATTTTTATCATTTAAGAATGAAGATAGAATTTACCTTTTTAGGATATATATATATATATATATATATATATATATATACACACATATATATGGACTTTGACAAATGTATACAATCATATGACCATCATCATAATACAGATATAAAATAATTCCATTCAGTCCAACATTCTTCCATGTGCCACTTTGTAGTCAATACCAACTCCAGCCACTGGCAACCACTGATCTATTTTCTGTCCCTACATTTTTCCATTTGCAAGAATATCATATAAGTGGAATCATATGGTAACTAGCATTTTGAGGCTGGTTTCTTTCGATTAAAGTAATGCATTTGAGATTTAAAACCTGGAAGTACAGGGTGAATTGGTTAAATAAACTGTGGTACATCTATATCATGGAATACTACTTAACAGCAAAAGAAATGAATTATTGATGTATACAAAAAATGGATAAATCTTCAGGGTATTATACAGTGAGGCCTTGCCTTACGAGTGTCCTGACTAACAAGTTTTTTGAGATATGAGCCATCTCTTGGCCAATTTTTTGCTTTGAGTTGCGAGCTAAAATTCGGGTTATGAGCCAGCTTCAGATACCCCACCACTAGTTGGCGCAGCGAACGTCACAGTGAGCACCACAACATCAGCCCAGCATCACGTGTCTCACTCATTCACTTTATGATTTGACATACGCGTAATTTGAGTTACGAGCTCCGTCACGGAAAGAAATAAACTCGTAAGTCAAGGCCCCACTGTACTAAGTTTAAAAAGCCAGTCCCAACAGATTGTATATTGTATGTTTCTATTTTTATAACATTGTTGAAATAGAAGAACAGATTAGTGGTTTCCAGAGGTGGGGGTTCCGATTGAGAGGGAAGTGGATATGGTTATAAAAGTGCAACATGAGGGATTCTTTGGATGGAAATATTCTGTATCTTGACTCAATGTCAATATCCTGGTCATAATATTGTACTACATAATCTTGCAGGATGTTACAAGAGGAGTTGTGTGAAGAGTATAAAGGATCTCTTTGTGGACAGTTCTCAAAACTGCATGTGGATTTTAAATTATGTAAAAATTTTAAAAAATGGGAGAGATAGTAAATTAGTTAAGAACATTTACAAGGAGCATTTACATGATACGAATAACATGAAATCAAGTCAGGAGATAGAATCTGTTGGGTATATGAATAATGAAAAAAGTAGTAAGGTCCTTGAATTAGAAATGGGTTTTTATTTTTATCATTTAAGCATGTAGATAGAATTT
>NW_006295261.1:1139303-1141582 GCF_000327345.1 Myotis davidii | reverse complement strand
TATTCTATCAATAGTTCATTCCTTTATGTTGTTGAATAGTATTCAATTATTTGTGGAGAAACTGTTATCTAAAGTTTCTTTTTACATACTCTAGTTGAGGGACATTTGAACTTTTCCAGCTTGAGACAAGTATCAACAAAGCCATGATAACATTCCTATAGTTTTTTTTTTTCCGAATACAGTTTTCATTTCACCTGGATAAATATGTAGGTGTGGGACTGCTAGGATATATTGTAAGTGTATCTATAACAAACAGCCAACTTGTTTTCCTGAACAGCTATACCATTTTGTGTTCTTAATCACAATATATGAACGTTTCACTTACTTTTCATCTTTACTAGCACTTTGTATTATTTTCTTTTTTAAAAAAAAATTAGTCATTTCCCTGGCCGGTGTGGTTCAGTTAGTTGGAGCATGGTCCAATACACCAAAAGGTTGTGGGTTCAATTCCTGGTAAGGACACATACTTAAGTTATGGGTTTGATTCCCACTGGGGCACTTAAGATAGGTAACTGAGATTGATGTTTCTCTTTCACATCAATGTTTCTCTCTTTCTCTCTCTCTCTAAAATCAATAAACATATCCTCGGTGAGGATTTTAAAATTAGTCATTTTAATGGGTATATAGAGATATATCAATGTGATTTTTTTAAAAATATATTTTTATTGATTTCAGAGAGGAAAGAAGAGAGAGAGATAGAAACATCAATGATGAGAATCATTGATTGGCTGCCTCCTGCACACCCCAACACTGGGGATCGAGTCCACAACCCAGTCATGTGCCCTGACAAGGAATCAAACCATGACCTCCCAGTTCATGGAATGATGCTCAACCACTGAGCCACACTGGCTGGGCAATGTGATTTTAATTTACATTTTTCTAACGATAATGGTGGTGAGCATATTTCCAAGTGCTTACTTGCTATGTATATATCTTCTTCGGTGAAGTGTTTGCTTAAATCTTTTGCCAATCATTGAGTCATTTCCTTAATTTTCAATTTTGAGAGATTTTTATATATTTCAGATACAAGTCATTTATCACATGTGTGGTTTACAAAAGATTTTCCAAATTTTTGTTTTGCTTTTTCATTCTGTCAACACTGGCTTTTTAAAAGTAGAAGTTCTTAATTTTTATGAATTACAATCTAAGAATTTTATGTTTTCCTAACCAGGATTACAAATATTTCCTCCTGATTTCTTCTCCATGGTTTATTATTTGAAGTTTTACATTTAGGTCTTAAAGCCATTTTGAGTTAATTTTTGTATCAGGTATGAGGTATGCGGTATGGATTTAGATTCTTTTTTTGGGGGGGGGGGAGAAACAGATGGATACCCTATTCTTCCATCACTATTTGTTGAAAAGATTAAATTAGAAGTTTTACAGTTGAAGTATTGCTGGAGTGATATGCTAAAGTAAATCAACTGGATGGAAAAGAGTGTTTCCTGAAATAAAGCTTTCAGATGGTAGTGTAAAGTAAAACATAAAAATGATATGGTACATGTAGGAAAATATAATTTCAGAAAAAGACGTCAATAAACTGAGAAACCACAATAAATCCTTTGCATTATATTGATGGCACCAAGAAAAAGAATTGAGAGAGAGTGAACCAGGTGCTAAAGATATCATTGAAAAAGTGAGAGATGATGCATGGTTGTTTTTTGTTTGTTTGAATATATTTTATTGATTTTTTACAGAGAGGAAGGGAGAGGGATAGAGAGCTAGAAACACTGATGAGAGAGAAACATCAATTTAGCTACCTCCTCCTGCACACTCCCTACTGGGGATGTGCCCGCAACCACGGTATATGCCCTTGACCGGAATCGAACCTGGGACCTTTCAGTCCGCAGGCCGACGCTCTATCCACTGAGCCAAACCAGTTAGGGCGCATGGTTTTTATGACCTGAGCTTTGAAAAATCTAGAGAAACACTGATGAGAGAGAAACATCAATTTAGCTACCTCCTCCTGCACACTCCCTACTGGGGATGTGCCCGCAACCACGGTATATGCCCTTGACCGGAATCGAACCTGGGACCTTTCAGTCCGCAGGCCGACGCTCTATCCACTGAGCCAAACCAGTTAGGGCGCATGGTTTTTATGACCTGAGCTTTGAAAAATCTAGAGATTTAAATTTTTTATTGAATTTATTGGGGTGACATTGGTTAATAAAATTACATAGATTTCAGGCATACAATTCTACAATACATCATCTGTATGTTGTATTGTGTGTTCACCACACAAAGTCGTCTTCTTCCATCACCATTTATCCCCCTTTACCTTT
>NW_006295261.1:1135527-1139238 GCF_000327345.1 Myotis davidii | reverse complement strand
ATACTGTTGTTGTGTTTCTAAAGGTTTTTCTTTGTTTGTTAGGGCTTTTAAAAGAAGATGGAAGATTCCCCAAGTTGATCTTTAAGTTTATTACAATTTATATCAAAATCTACAGAAGCACGTGTTTATTTTTTGACATAAACAAGTTTATTCAATACTTTATATAAAAAGCATAGGACCTATAATATCTAAAACAACTTTGAAAAAGAAAAATAAAGTGGAAGAAATCCCTTTATCTGATACTAAGTCTTTCTAAATCGTTATATTCAAAAGTCAGTGTGGGACTGGTGAAGGGATAGACACATAGAGAATGCTGAAATAGACACATCCAAACTGATTTTGACAAAAGGTGCAAAAGCAATTAAATAGAATCATACTGAGTTGAAAAGGATCAATCTCAATTTTCTATACTCGATATTTCAATTTAAATAACATTCTTGAAGAGGCAAATTGTAATAATGGAGAACAGGTCAGTGGTTGCCAGGGTTTAGGCAGGTCAGGAGGTGGGAAGTGGTGCTGCTATAGAAGTGTAGCACAAGGAATGCTTATGCTGGAATATTTCTGTAGCTGGACTATGGGGGTGGTCAAATAGATCAACCATGGCCATCAAATTGCATAGAGCTAACACACCGTACTTAAAACTGGTGAATCTGAACAAGGTCGGTGGGCTGTACCAATGTCAAGTTCCTGGTAGTGTTATTGTACCATAGTTATACAAAATGTTACCATTGAGGGTGCTAGAAGCCAGTTCCAGCATGTCAGCAGGGCTGAATCATCTGGGAATGGCTAAAGGGCATTTCCCCAAACCTGAAAAGGATACATAAATTGATTGCTTGCTGCCAGACAGCTGAGGGCATCTTAATCTACATGTTATTGCCTCTTCCTGGCCAAATTCCTGAACAGCCGAAGGCAATTCCCCAATCTGACAATGGATTCTGTAACCTAACCCTACCTTTTGATGTGTATATCTCCACCCTGCCTTAGGACAAATTGTGTTAATAAAAAGCAAGGGGTCCTGAGACAAAAGAACTTAGTTCCTTTAGCTAAGTCTTCTCTGACTCTCCAAATGCCTTTCAAAATTATGTTTCATCTGTGGACTCTTATTTAATTTATGCACAGCCCTCCTCCAGATTTCTGAACCCTCTATATGCCGGATCAAGAACCAACTGGCAGAGGGAAACTGAGTGAAGGGCATATGGGATCTCTCTGTATTATTTCTTACAATTGCATGTGAATATAGTTATCTCAAAATCAATGTGTGTTTTTTTAAAGAGGATGAAAGTAAAAGGATTTGGCCTGAGCCAACTTTGTTTTTTTAGTTCTTAATAAAAAAAAAAAATGTAAACTTTCAAATACTACTATTAGACTTTTGAAAATTTTACTAGTACTATGCATGTAAATCTTCACTTTAAAATAAAAATGTGGCCGGTTAGTCAGTATCGTCAACTTTTATTACAAATCAGCTGCTGCAATTAAGAAATAAGAACATGATTTTTCAAATTATATTTAATAATGGATAAGGCAGCCAAATTCTGAAGAACTCTTCAAAAATAAAGCATCATAATTTATGCCTGATAACCATGGCATCTCTTACAGAGCAAACATTATGCGATAACATCAATTATAGATGATAAGAGATTGGATACCATTCTTTTCCTACTATTTATGTACTTTTTAACATAAGGATGGTTCTACCAAAGAAAAGAGGAAATGTCACCACCATACCACCCCAACACATACACACAAAATAAATGACCTTTAAAATGTGTATGTGGAGACTGAAAACCAAAGCCAATTTACACTCACTTTTTCTGAGTAAAATATCTCCTGAGGCAAATCTAGTTTTTGTAAGAAAACGTCAGTTAATACTGCCCAAGAGCTAAGATGTGTGAAAGCACTGCCATAGCAAAATAGGCAAGTGGGACCAAGTGGAAATTAAAGCCCTGTGGAAAGTCTCTTAAAACTGAGGACACATCTGTGCTAAGAGATTTAATGGTTGCTCTTAAAGCTTTTATTGAGGAGTGAGCTCCTTCGAGTGAAGGTTTCAAGTGGGTGTCTGTCAGGGTCTGTAGCACTTCCAGCTTCAGTGTTGAAGACTGGCTAATGAATAGACTTTCAGGGATCCTAATCGTTAACCTAACTGTTTAAAAGAACTTCATCTGTTCAAGGGCTAAAATCATGGAAGGCATATATGTTTTGTATTCACCTCATGGAGAGTCACAGGGAAAGAGAACCCCTGCCCTGTACCACTGTTCTAGGCCCTTGGGATACAGCAGTAACCAAAGAAAAAGGCCCTGCTCTTGGAGGTGGGGAGAGATAATAAACAAGTAAATGTGTAATAGGAAAGGTGAAATATTAAGTTAGGATAAGGGGGGACAGGAAATGCAGGAGTGGGGTGGTTACTAGTAGGGTGATCAGGGAAGCTGGGAACTGACATTTGAGCAGAGTCCTGAAGGTCATACAATGGCGAATTTTCTGGAGATCTGGTAGGGTCACTATGAGACCAGATTTGCCTGGGATGGCCCCAGAATCCTGGTGCTGCCTTGGTGTAATTATTATTGTACTCCCTTTTGTCCTCCAATACAAACTGCTTAGTCCACCTATGTCTGGGAGAAGACTACTCCCGGCAGAAGGAAGTGAGGCTGTGAATAGCGGTGCATTGTGTTCTGTGAGCAGCAAATAGACCACGTTGGCTGGAATACAGTACATTAGAGGAAAATGTATATCATCCTGGATCAATTTTTGTTATTTATATTATAATATGATAAGAAATTAGTTTTTCTTCAAAATTCAATAATTATTCTAACACACGACCAGGAATTTCTTGAAAAAACATTAATATTGGAGGTATTATAATATATACCTATTCATATATATTTCTTCAGACAATAACATATTTCTCTCTAATTTAATAGTTGCTTGTTGTTCCTTCATTCTTTTTTCTCCTTCTAGAATTATTTGCATGTTAGGTTTCTTTTGTTATTTCCATTTCATTCTATTTTGTCTTTGATTTTTTTTCCCCAGAGAACTATTTCTTTAATATGATGTTCCTAGTCACTGATTCAGTTCTCAAAACTAAACATTATCTTTTTCTACTTGCTTATAGAATTATTTGATTACCAAATAATTTCCTTTTATAAAGTTTTTTCATACTCTAAATCCTTTTTAATGTCCTTAACAATATGATTGCGCAAATTGCCTCTATCATGTACAGTAGTTGTGTATTTCTCTGAACCCCCTGTGCTGGTTGTTTTCTTTCAAATTTCTCTTTCT
Organism: Myotis davidii; assembly: GCF_000327345.1. NCBI lineage: Eukaryota > Metazoa > Chordata > Mammalia > Chiroptera > Vespertilionidae > Myotis > Myotis davidii. The sequence continues at coordinate 1,135,965 of NW_006295261.1, read as the reverse complement.
GGCCACAGACATCTTAGATGCATCAATACTGCCCTCTATCATTTGCCTACTCATGTCCCTCTTCATATTTAGCAGGCAGATGAGGCTGTGAGCATCTCTCTGCAGTGGCATGCTAGGGAGCAAGAGTCCCAACATTGTGGGCTAGTGCTGTGTTCATCTTCAGATAGTAGTGCCTCCCTTACCTAAAAGTAATGTTGATTAGACCTAAAGTAGCTGCTAGAATATGTAGCCTTAAACATAAAGTATACCTGAAGATATTAAATTATTATGAGTCATATGGAAAGTAACACCCAAATTTTCATAAAAAAGGAAGAAAAAAAAATCTCTGGAGATCTGGTAGGGTGACCATGAGACCAGGTACCAAACAGTTCCAAATAGTTTATTCAATGCTGAGTTATTTTGTTTGGATTTTGGGCAAACTACATGCTATGTTTATAT
>NW_006295261.1:1118202-1134559 GCF_000327345.1 Myotis davidii | reverse complement strand
ATGAGTTAAATTTTAAGTAAGCAAAATAACTTGTTTACAGTTAGCACTATCTAGATATATAATCTCTCTATATAAAAGACCGGGAGTTCAACCAGGGGACTGGGAGTTTGATCGCTCGCTATGACATGCACTGACCACCAGAGGGCGGTGTGGAAAGAAGGAAGGCCCTGGCCAGCAGCTGGAAGGAAGGCCCCAATCAGCCCTGATTACCAACCAGGCCTAAGGACCCTACCCGTGCACAAATTTCATGCACTGGGCCACTAGTTTTAATAATAATTCCTTATTGCATTGATCCTTACCATATGTAATGCATTGTTATTGTCATACATAGTCCATGAGCATTAACTCTCAAAGTTTCTTCAATGCAAGGAGATTATCTACTTTTCCTAGCTGGCACAGCTGAGGCACAGGGAAGGTAGATGGCTTGTCAAAGGTCACACAACCATCAGGTGGCAGAACCCAGGTAGTCTGGGTCCTACTCTTAACACTGTCAGTTTGCCTGGTGACAGATTAGCACCAGTCTCCCCCTCTTCTATAGTCTCCCTGTATCACAAGAAACACCTTGAGCTCTAGTTTAAATCTAGCAGAGAGAGTGGGATTTGGAAAGTGGAGGAGAAGCAGAACCATATTTCGCTCCTCCAACAGCGACAGCTATGTGGGCCTCAGCAGGTGTACGTCTTTCACTCAGTCCCGCCAGGTACTGCCTAAACCATGGGTTTCAGTGCTGCAGTCCCATAGGATCCTGGTTCCACGTCTTCCCGATTTTCTAAAGCCTGATAGAGAATGTGAGATACAGCAGCGTCTTTCCCTGATCATTGGTCCTTCAGCACATCCAGTGCTTTTGTGAGCATAATTCCCTGAATAAAATGCCTTTCTGCTATTGCAGTGGTTCTCAACCTTCCTAATGCCGTGACCCATTAATACAGTTCCTCATGTTGTGGTGACTCCCAACCATACAATTATTTTCATTGCTACTTCATAACTGTAATTTTGCTACTGTTATGAATCGTAATGTAAATCTCTGATATGCAGGATGTATTTTGTTATAAATTGAACATAATTAAAGCATAGTGATTAATCACAAAAGCAATATGTAATTATATATGTGTTTTCCGATGGTCTTAGGAGACCTCTATGAAAGGGTCATTCGACCCCCAAAGGGGTCGCGTCCCACGGGTTGAGAACTGCTGTGCTATTGAAAGCCTGTTCTACAGTATGGGCATACTCTGAAAGCAACAATGGCTTAGAAAGAAGAGATGTCTGTGGCAAGCTCATCTGCCCAGCCATGTCTACCCATTAGAATGAGCCCTGCACAACACAGTAATGCCTTGAGTTAAAATGTTAAGATGGATATGACATCATTTTCCAGCTTCATTATGATTTTATGAGACCACCATTGTATGTGTGGTCCATTGATGATGGAAACAGCCTTATGCTGTGCATGACTGTACAACATAGTGTCTATTGTCAACATTATAGCATTGTGCACTTCAAAATTTGTTGAGAGTGTGGATCGCATATTAATGTTTTTACCACAAACAAAAACAAAAAGACACAGTGGAAACTTTAGGAGGTATTGAATGTGTCTATTACCTTGAGTGTGGTGATGATGTCATGGGTGTTTGCATATGTCCCAACTTATCAGATTGTACACATTGGATATGTGCAATTATCCTATATAATAAAAGCCTAATATGCTAAGTGTCCAGTCAGCTGTTCAACCAATCAAAGTGTAATATGCTAATGATATGCTAAGGCTCCTCAACTGCTCGCTATGACTTGCATTGACCACCAGGGGCAGACACTCTGACCGGTAGGTTAGCTTGCTGCTGGGGTCTGGCCAATCAGGACTGAGCGACATGGACTGGACATGCCCTGGAGCCCTCTCGCAGTCCCTCCCCCGCTGGCCAACCTCCCACGTCCCCCCCGGCCCCAATCGTGCACCAGTGGGGTCCCTCAGCCTGGCCTGCACCCTCTCGCAATCCGGGACCCCTTGGGGGATGAAGGAGAGCCGGTTTTGGCCCAATACCACAGGCCAGGCCGAGGGACCCAACTGGTACCTGAATTCGTGCACAGGGCCTCTAATTTATATATTACAATTATACATAAACCAATAAAGCTTCTAAAAATAAATAAAACATTTTTAAAGTGGGAGAAAACAAAGGCCGTGGAGAATGACAGGTCTTATTGTAAATTTAGATCAGATGTTGATTCTATTTACTCACCCTTCTAGCAGTGCTGCTTTTGCAGGAAGAAATCAGCAGAGGCCCTGCATCCTGGTATGCAGCTCTGTCTGAAAAATATCTTTCCCCGTGTGAACTGTCAAAGACTGTAGGAACTAGTTTGCTTTTACTTGGCAGGCAGTAGTATATCTTCCTTCCTTTACCTAAGGGCTATGTCAAACTATGTCAGTTCTCCAGCTTGATTTCATGAGCTATCCTGCGGGGATCTTGCTCAAATTCCTGCTACTGGTGTACTAAAATGATGAAATCGTATTAATCAGACCCGGTGAGCAGAAAATAGTTAACACAGTGGATACCTTGATAAGACACATGAATACCAGAGGGTAGAAGATATTCCTTATATAAATTCAGGCATCTGCCACCTTAATAAAGTTTCCAGGGGAGTCGTGGTCTAAGGCATGAGTAGCTATTCCCTGCAGAGAGAGAGCCAGTTGCATCTTGTACCTCTCTATAACAAAGAAGCACAGCACCTGATGGGCTTCTGGCCGCCATAAACAATATTTACTAGTGGATTACTGATGTATTTGCTAAATCACCCCTATGCTTCCTAAATCATAGTGGAGCCCAGAGCAAGAGAAGATTTTGCAGCAGATTCAGGCTGTGGTGTGAACTGCGCTGCCACTTCTGCCTTAAGATTATAGGATTCAATTGTGCTTAAAAGATTGTGACAGACTGGTAATGAATGAAAATTCTGGCAACTGAAGGGTGAGAAAAATAGAACCAGTCTGAAGGGTTTTACAGCAAATCTATAGCCTCTTATAGAAATGAAAATATTCCATTTCAAATCAGTTACTAACTTGCTACTGTGCTTAGCCTGAGACAGAATTGCTGATTTTATCTATCTATCTATCTATCTATCTATCTATCTATCTATCTATCTACTTACCTACCTATCTATGACACGCACTGACCACCCAGGGCAGACACTCAATGTAGAGCACTGCTCAGCCGAAGACGGACTCCTGGCTCACGGCAGTGGTGGGAGCCTCTCCTGCCTCTGTAGCAGTGCTAAGGATGTCCAACTGACAGCTTAGGTCCACTCCCTGCCTTCAGTTGGACATCCCCCAAGGGCTCCCGGACTGTGAGAGGACACAGACCAGGCTGAGGGACGCCCCCCCCCCCAAGTGCACGAATCTCACGCACTGGGCCTCTAATCTATGTATAAATATTATTGTAAAGCCACTTAACTTTGTCCTTACCTATATAGTGTTAATAGCAGTGGGAAGAAGAAATATAATTTTAAACAAATGGATTAGCTTTGTTACTTTACAACTGACCTACTGCTCTAGAATGTGGGAGGGTTACAACAACAAACAGAAAAAACAGATGTTGAGTTTCTAAAGTGGCCTGTCTCTGTCTCAGGACCTTTGTGCCTTATAGTACAAGCAACCAGTCATAACATCAGATTGTCACATATTGCCATCATCTTCTTAGTTCTCTCAGTCTTATATTATTCGAGTTCAGTTTTCCTTACCCAAAAGTTCCATACAACAATTTCCCAAATTTAATCTGGCAACTGCATTCTATCAAAAACAAAAATATGTATGAAAAACCTTAGTCAGATTATACCAGGATACCAGCTATTTATGACAACTCTCACTGCCGTAAAATAACAAGATAAGAAACATGCAAATATGTTACATTATGTGACATTATTTGTTTTTGTTGAACTGTAGAGTTTGGAGATTCAAACTTAAACACAGAACCCTTAACTCCACTGCCACGGATATTGTCACTCATATGTGGAATTTAATGAACAAACTGAACTACCAAGAAAAATAGATACAGACTCATAGAGAGCAGGCAGGCAGCACTGGTGGTAGGAAGAGGTGGTATTGGGGATGTGTAAAGGGATTGAGAAACAAAGAGAGGGAACTCATGGATACGGACAATGGTGTGGGGATTGTGGCAGGGGTAGAGGGGGAGGTAGGAGAGGGCATAGAGGAGCTAAACAGTGATGAAACAAATAAAATGAATTTTTAAAAATCATAATAAAAAATAAAGCAGCCTTACTCTGGTCTGGTAGCTCAGTTGGTTAGAGTGTCATCTCAATATGCCAAGGTTGTGGGTTTGATCTCCAGTCAGGGCACATATAAGAGTTAACCAAGGAATGCATAAATAAATGGAACAACAAATTGATCTTTCTCTCTTCCTCTCTCTCTAAAATAATAAAAATAAAAATAAATAATAAAAATAAAGCAGCCTTCCTAAAGGGAAGAATGCTTTAACCTAGGGTTAAACTTTAGTCTTGTGTGCAACAATAATATACTAGATGGCATGGGTGAGGGAAGAAAAAAAGAACTTGTTATGACATCTTAGATTACTCCAGTATAAATGACTGTTGCATGTTAATAGGAAATAGTGCTTTTTCATTTATCATTATTTTTTAATTGAATTTATTGGAGTGACATTGGTTGGCAAAGCCATACAGGTTTCAAGTGTGCTACTCAATAAAACATCATTTCACACAGCACCGTGCGCCCATCGCCCCAAGCAAAGTCCCTTTCCATCCCCATTTCAGTGCACTTTTATATCCATTCTCTTATAACCTGACTTGTGGTCATGAGATTTATCACTAACCTAATAACATCAAATGGTCTGTTCTGCAGCTACAGTATTCACACTCAGTCAGCCTTTACTGGTAACATTTTTCTTCTTATATTTACTGTTAACAGTTAGGTTTCTTTTCTACGTGTATAAAAATGTCTTCTATGCATGGTCAAAGAAAACTCACTATGATAAGTAATTTTCCAACTAAAACAGTCAAAATGTTGGAAAACTATAATTATATATCTATAAAATAATTATTTTCATTGAAAATTGGACAAGAATGTGGAAGATATTTTCCCCAATTGCTTGGTATTTTATTTACATTTAGATAAACCCCATTAAGGAATGTTTGACTATAATTTATTAAAACTGAGCTTGAATCTACTTGACCTGAAACACTGGCATTCTGTCTCTGTCTGATGTAAAATCTGCAATATCTAATAACTGATATTTGGAATTGTCCATATAAATCTATAATAATAAAAGTATAACATGCTAATTAGACCAGACAGCCAAAGGACATTCCGGACAACCTTTTGGACGATACTGGGGCTGTGAGGGCCGAGCCCCTTGCACGAATTTCATGCATCAGGCCCCTAGTATGAATATAATGCCTAAAAGAACATTTGCTTGTGGATCACAGCTTTGTAAGGTGAAGCTCTTAGTCATCAAAGCCTAGTATATCCAAGGCTACAATTGCAGCAGATTTTAAAAATTCTCCCACCAAACACTTCCCAGCTAATTAAAATAAACACCGCATTCTGCAAATCAACAACAGTCTGATTTCTACAGTGTTAGTTAAAAGATCATTTTTCAGGCCTCTTTACCCATTTTTACTAAAATAACCACCCTCTAAAAATTATGTTGTACTATACCTTGACAAGCTAAATTAAAAATCTGTTCATACTGAATACATTAGAACACATGTATATTCTTTATCTGGACAACAACTTGAAACTCCTCTCTAGGTCTAACAGCCAGCAACCAAAGAAGAAACCCAGCTTTGCAAGTGAGTGTTATAACAGTATTCTATTTAATAAATGCATTTTGGCTCCTCTTTCCAAATAGTGATTTTAAGAGGACATGTTCTAAATTCTAATGGTTCTATTTTTGAAGTGTTATTTGTTTCTCACGTGCATAGAAAACAACCCAATTATGCTGTGCAATGGAGCACTGAAGCCAAGGTTAGAGGGTAGGTTTTACAATTATGTGAGCATAGTAATAAGTGCTTTCAATTTTAATAACATGTTACATGGGAACAGGTCAGAGGACCTAGTTAAACTACCCATATGGTTTAATTTTCAGGGAAATGAGAACTAGGAATTTCATGTATTTTTTTCCTTTAAAACCTCTTTAAAAGTTAAGAACTATGGTGAATGGCAGTAGTCTAAAGCAGAAAGTAGATCAAATTGCAGGACAAAAAAATTGACTCCTCATCTTGGCTCTCCCTAAGCTGTATGATTTAATATTTGTACATTTTAGTTTGGTAATCTATAAACTTAGGAAGAAAAATAAAAATTAATGTTCTTTCTAGCTCTAAAACTTCATTATAATGCCAGCAAAACTCATGATTACTGGTTGCTGGTGGAAAAAATATTGGGAAAAGAGATTAAACAAATTTTTTCACATTTTGGCCATATTACCAAAGTATTGTAAAGAAAGTGTCACTATTTATATCTCTTCACACCAGAAACATCATGTAAAATATAACTTGCTCACATAGGAGGCTATCCCCATTGCAGTTATAAGTAAATCTATATATCTTCTTTTATCTATTCTTAAGAAATATTTTTACCCCTTGTACTTATAATAAAAGAATTTATAAACTGTTTTTATTATAGCTTTGTTTTGTGGTAAAACTGAATAAAATAAAATTTCCAGGAAAAAACTGAATGTTTATGAAGTAGGGATTGTTTATTGCCCCTTATCATGGGAGATTACACTAATATTTAAAATTATGCTTTGGGCATTTATATAATTATATGATTTTAAATACAATATTTTTAAAGATGAAAAATTCTCACACCAATGAAACTAACAGAATGGTTGGGTTTAACTTGACCAAAATGTAAATGTTGTGCCATTTTATATTTTAGTCTTTCCTAGTGCTGAGACCCCCATTATTCTTAAAAATCAACATACACAGATACCATGGGACCTGAATGTACTAGTATATTAAAATGGTGTAGCCAATGATAAAGAAATAGCTTTAAAAAATTTTTTTCTCCCCTATGAAAGGGAAAAAATATATACAGGTTGCTCTTTTCATTAAGGTAAGAGGAGTGGAAAGGAGGAAAAAAATAGCAGAAAGGAAGAAGGGGAGGAGCCTAATCCTTAAGCTTTAGCTGGACCTGCAAAAAGATGCAGGAGAATATGATGTGGGCATGGAAACAAAATTTTCACCAAGCAAATATCTGCTGAGTGTCCACTATGTGCCAGACTGCCTAGGCACTGGGGCAGCAGTAAATATGAAATCATAGGGTATCACACAGAGCTTAGATTCTCCATTTGGAGAGGAAGATCAAAAATAAGTAAACACATAACGTAGATGTAGTACAAGGAGCAAGGGGGCCAGGCACAGTGACAAGTGGCACAGGCAGGCACCCCAGACCTGAGACTGGAAAGGCAAAAAAAGCATTTCTCCTTGTGCAGCTCTGAGACTAGCTTCCCAAGCAGGGAGAAAAGAATGGCAAGTGCAGAAGCTGTAAGTCGGGCTGAGTACAGTGTGTTCCGGGCTGGAGCGTCCCCAACGAGGACAGGAGGGATGAGAGCTGAGCAGGAAGTCAGAGCGAATGTGGAGCTTGGCAGACTGGGGAACTCTCAAGGCTCTACTTCTGTTGGAAAACAAATAGAAGTTACTAAAACCTGGATTATCAAATATATATATATATTTTTAAAAAGCAAGCTCAGGGTACTTGGGCAAGCTTGGGTGGTCTTCAGTGAGCCCCCAGGGCCCCTAGTTTTGGAAGAAGCATGAACCCCAGTGTAGGTCAGAAATCACGTGAGGTAGCTTTTCCAGCTGAATTAAGTAGCAACAAAGGGAACCTCCTCAAAGAGGCAGGATTCTAGCCAAAAGCTTCCAGCCTAAAGTAGCATTTAATAGAAATGATATAAATCCCTCCCCAAGGACAAAATCACCCTTGCAAACTTGGTGAACATGGGGAATTCCAGAGAGAACCCAGGAGACCGTGAGGCGGGGCAAAGGGAAACGCAGGGCTGTAAACTGGGCAGAGAGGAAGCTTGTACAAATGTCATAGGCCCTCCTGACAAGAAGGACGGAAGCTGTGTTCCTGGAGAGAGCCCACATTTACTATTAGCACCAGCAATAAAGGGACAGGTAAAAAGGAAAGGAACTTTTAGAAAACTTAAATAGCTATTTTAAAGACTTCGAATGTGGTAGATCCCTATATCAAGGAGGGAAGGTCAGAGAAATCCTCTTTCAATGTCTACATTTTGCAAGGAGACAAGGGTGTTTGATAAGACCTTCTCTGAAAGAGGAAGCAGTTTATCTAAGTGATACATCCCTGCTGGCACCACCCCCGCACTCATGCCCTCATATGAGAATCATAAGGTCATGGGCAAGGTCTTGAATGGACTTTTTCCTCACTGAGTTTTATGTTCACAGGCAGTAAACTCGAATACAGACAACTGTCTGTTTTAACAGGTGGTCTGGTGAGGATGACTTTAAGAAATGTTTTCCTCTTGTTCTGTTTCTCTGAATTTCCCCCCTCCTAGACAAAACTTACTTTTTTTTCTTTTTATGACTTCGAGTTGCAATGTGAGTTGGGACCAAACCCAGTGTTTTCACTGTGAGAATCATGAGGATTATCTTCATATGAATATACATACACCCAGACCTGAGTCCAGGTCCCTGGTCTGCAGTGCTGGGGCTCAGGTGTGGATGCTTGGAAAAGCTTCCCAAGTGACTGGTCCTTTCTACATCTGCTTATAAGAACCTTTGTCAAGACTGTAATAGTTATTTTTTCCTAGATACACAGCTTGTGCTTAAAAGGCTTGGCACGTGCAGAAATTGGTACCTTGACTGTTAGTCTCACCCTGGGGACCCTGCAACATAGAATTTAAGTTTGTGGACTTAAAGCCTACATGTGTTCATTATCCTGATTCCTCAACCCTAGTAAATATGTTTACTCTGGGCAAATTATTTCAAGCCTCAGTTTCCTTATCAATAAAACAGGGATTACGGTTAGACTCAATTTCTAGAATCATGAGGATTAAGTGAGATAATGTATATGAAGTGACAGCTCACTAAAGGTGAGCTATTATCATCTCACTTGGCTTTGGGGAACTATTGTTTTCTTAATGTGTGGGAAGGCAACCAGAGCTCTAATATTCTGATGTGTTTGCTGGACCCTCGGCAGTTTTGAAAATGTAAGTCAACTGAGATTTCTGCGAAGGACTAGAAAAAGGGGTATTGGTCCTGGTAGAAGATGCTTTAGTCTGCAATGGCCACAGTGCAGGTACCTAAACGGAACCCTCTCCACAGCCAAAAATAAATAAAGTGAGAAATGTATTTTGGTAATAGTTGGACATGATCACTTTTCAGTGGCAACAAAGTTAAGGGAGGGCCAGTTTCTTGGCATTTCTAGGTTATTTGATGTGTGGTGTTTTCTTTCTTTTCTTTAAATTACTGGGTTGATGTGACTGGGGTTGTGCTGCTGCTCTCCTTATGTGATGTGTCTGGTGTCCTTCACTCTAAGAGTTGAACCTGGTTTGACAAGGGAACTGGAAGAGGACATGTCTTTTCAGTCTTGTGTGGCAATGAGGTAAATTTAATTTGGATGGTGTCCTCACTCATTTTGACTTGTGTGTGTGTATGGGGGGTGTGGAAGGGGGGAGTTGGGGAGATATCAAGGAGGCATTCAGCACATGCTTGAGGCTCTGACGCTCCCATCCCCTGCCCCTGTTGCACATTACACCAGCTATACTGCTAAAGGCCACCTGAGCCCGCAGGGGGACTTCTCTGCTCTCCGCTCCTCTTCTCCCCTGCCAGAGCCAGACCAACCTTCAGATTTGTCAGAGATGGTGCCTTAGAAACCATCCCTGCGCATCCCCTACGTGCCAGATGCTGCGTCCAGCACAGCCACACGTATCATCCACTCTAACTGCCCATTTCACACAGCAGACATTGATGTCCAAATTGCCTGGGCCTCACCTAGGAAAGCTGCACTCAAGTGGCAAAACAATGGCACGCCACCCTTCTCACAGCCTGGATCCTTTGCCCTGGGAAACTGCACTGAAAAGATTTTAGAAAGCATTTTAAAACCCATCCTTTTATGTGTGAGAAATCTTAGCCTCTGTGGAATTAAATGATTTGCTGCAGGCACAGAGTCAGTTAGAAGCCTGGCTGGGAAGAAAATCTGATCTCTTCGCTTTTAGAAGTTTTGTATCTCAAAATCTCGTGAGGCACATGAAGGACGTGATACCCTTTAGGAAGAGCTGTCTCTTGTGGTGACCATTGTCATTCATTGCTGGGGTGCTTTATCTACTTCTGCCTGAGGTTCAATACCGTGAGGGACTTTCTGGACCCTTAATATTCAGCTTCAAGGCAATGGGACAATTCATTTACTGGTAAGAGCTAGTCTATCCCACAGAGCTAGAAGTGAAAACCAAAGGGAAGCAGAAAGAAAGGAAAATCCAGCTGTCAACATCAGCTAATGGCAAGCATAAAGTTCATGTGTTTAAGAGAATAATTTGGTAAGATTATTAAAAGACTATATAGATATATTTTAAGAAATGTGATGTGATCTCTCTCTCTTTTAATATGTATGACAGTTTAAAATTCTCACCCCAAATCAATCTTCTCTTCACAATAATGGGGACACTATTTTATGAAATGACATTTTTAAATATATGAAGCTTTGAGGAACAAAGTTTCCTTATTGCCCCTATTGTAACTGGAAATCTATTTTAGCTCAATAGAGTGAAACTATTCATGATTAGTTATCAGAAGTATTTGCATGAAATTTGCATAAAAAAATCACAAATCACACAAAAGCCAAGAACAATAAATGAACTAATTTTCCAAGAGCTCATAATTCACTGGGTAATAGTGAATTTATACCTATACATTCCAGAGCCTTTAACATTTATAAAAGAAAATATTGAAGAACAGAGTGATTTGCAACAGGAGCCATGAGGTAAAAGAATTATAAAAATAAACAAAAATTTGAACATATATTCTTAAATACTTTGTAATGTAGTCACAAAATGCTCAAGAACAAAATTGCCTGATAAAATAGATAAGATAGATAAATTAAGAAAAAACGTAAGTTTGAGATTCAAACTCTCCTAAAGATGCCTATAGACATCAATAAAAAATGGCTGGTAGAAAGACCTTGCATTATATGGATCTTTGAAAAACTCACTTATTAATACAAAGCATATGACAATGATATATTAGTAATGCATGAGTCATTATCAAGGAATAATGAAAGCACATCTTTGAAAGGGTACAATATCTACCCTTTCATATTAATATGTACCTTTAAAGATAGTGCGGTCTGTATAGGGAAGCTGTTTTCTTAAATGGCTAAGCTACAGCAGCTTCTGCCATATGAAAGACTGACTGAAAACTGCCTACACTGCCACTCAAATTCCTGCTCATGACAATGGTTCTTCGAGCATTTCATATCAATTTTGCAAATTCAAGAATTATTTAAAATATCTCCATTAAGATAATTTCAAAAGCTATTTTTTGGTTTAATTAGGATTCCAGCTGAAAACAACAACATTTCAGCTTACAAACCACGATTTACTCATCCTACCTGTCACTGGCTGTCAACTGGCAATGATTTGGATGTATAATGGAAAGAGAAATTTAGTCATTTTATTTTTAAGATTCTTTAAAATAAATAAATCTTTGAGATATCTATCTGGCTGAGGGGAAGTGGGGTACAAATTTATGTATTTTGGTGGTGGTGGGTTGTTTTATTTTAGTTTTAAAACAAAGAAAGAAAACCCACAGCGCAGAGCAGGTACTTTCCCTGATGTAACCAGACCCTAACTTTGACTGAGGGCTGCGATGTTACTGGAAGTGCTTGGCGGTTTGGCAGAGGAGAGGTGGAACTGGCTTTGTCCGGAAACCCTCTCTCACCTGCAGAAAGAGCTGAAATCTCTAAGTGCCTTCGGCGTCCGGGAATGGGGCGCGAAACTGCCTGTTAGCCTCCTGGCCAGTGGAAACGCACAGGAGGCCGCCTCACATGCGCAAAGATACACAAAGCTCGAGAGAATCGCGGACGAAGAGACCAGTTTAGAAAACTCTTGCTAGTATCAAGCGCGCTCTCCAAGGAGATTCAACAAAGTTACCACCACACAGCACCAGAGAGAGCATTCGGAGAACCTTATGCTTAAGTGAGCGCCCCTGGTCCCTGCCCTGATCCTGCTATGTGAGCCTGGGAGCCCGCGTCCTCACATGGTCCACGGAGCCCGGCCCGGGAAGCCCCTCCGCCCCCAGTCACCAGGCTGGTTGCTGACAATAAAGCGACTCCCTCCTGGAATGAGTCCGCACAGCGGGCCCGAGGAACTAGGAAGGGCTTGGGGAAAGGTCCGCAGAGTGAAATCGCAAAATCCATAGTAAGTCCCCAATAGCTATCAGGAATCATTCAAGCCCGAGACAGGCGCCCTTACCTGCACACCGCGGAGCCAGGGGGCCTCGGGACCAGGAGCGCCCACCCCGGGCTGCAGCAACAGGTTCTGCCCCTGCCCGGCTCCAGCCACCTGCCACCCGGCAGCTCACCCCGGCGGAGGCGTCTGCCTGAGGGCTGGGCGTCCGCACTCTCAGGGCTCTGCGCGCTCACGCTCACCCGCCAGCCCCTCCTGCTCCCCTCCAGGCCACACGTCACTCTCCAGGGGGCGCAGCCAGCTGCTGGGCTTCTGAAGAAGCTATCCACATCCCGCTAAGAGGCATCCGGATACCTTGTGAAATTCAGAATACCGAGTGCAGGGAAGAAAAGAAAGCTTCCCCAGACTAGCATCCCATCATTGGTTGCCTGGCTTGGGGCGAGTGATTTAGCCTCAGTTCCCTGTTTGTAAAATAGAGATGATGATGATAGCACCTGGATAATCGAGATGTAAATGACTGTTAAGTGCTAATTGCCTGGAATGGTGCCGGGCACTACATATTAAGCAGTCAATAAACGTAAGCTATTGTTTTGAGCTTCTCTGGGGAATGAGGAATGAGAACTATAGGATTCTAAATACCCTCTCCAGAGCCTTCTCTTTAGTGATCTGTGAGCCTTTAGGCTTGCAAGAAAACCTCTCTGGGATTCTGGAAACGTGAATTCACATCTTAATTAGAAGGGGAAAGGAGAGAGCCACGGGGAAATGCTCACTGATTCCAACAAGCAAGTCTGCTTAGCTGGAAGTCACTAATAGATCATGCCCCAAATTGAATGTATTAACTTGGAGCAGTGGTTCTCAACCTTGGCTGCACATTAGAATCACCTGGGAATCTTTTTAAAATCCTGATTTCTGGGCCTTCCGGAGAATACTCCGGAAATTCTGTTTCTTTGTTACTAATGTTGTGGCCCCACCCCATAACAAAGAAACAGAATTTCCAGAGGATGAGGCCCAGAAATCAGAATTTTAAAAAGATTCCCAGGTGATTCTAATGTGCAGCCAAGGTTGAGAACCACTGACTTAGAGGTTTATACAATTGCCAAGAAAGGGCTAATTAAAGGTGCTTTAAGAGAGTAAAGGGGTAATTAAAGGTGCTTTAAGAGAGTAAAGCTAGGGTCAGGTGTGAGTACTAAAGTGCAGTATGTTAGGTTTGTCAAGCCATAGTGCATAATTTTTCCCAGTCTGTGCTGGACATGGAGGTTCACGGGCTTGTCCAAGACCACAGGGGTCCTTTTAAAATGACAACACTGCCCCTGGAAGTTCTCTTACTATTATATTTCTCTGCGTAAGCCACTGGTAAATGTGGGATACAGGCAAAAGCTGGCTGGAAAGACCTTTTAAAATAGGTTTCCTTGGTCTTGGATTAAAGTTGTAGATTCAGACGTGTGTTTAAATCTGGATTATGACTATGTTGGAGATCTAGAAAGAGGTATCTCTCCCAAGCCTTTGCCAAGTTTAAGGTAGTGGTATTGATCCCACTTCTCTGGAGTTTATCAGGATACCCAAGGCGTAGAGTCACAGAAAAAACTCCCCAGAAAAAAAACACCAAACAAACAAAAAACACACGACAAAGCAGGTAAAGAGGTAACTAATAGGAGGCAGGGCTTAAAATAATAAGTTAGTTTGGGGAAAAGAGAGACATTCTGTATTTAATCTGAGATCCTCAAATCAAAGTGCATAATAATAATAACAACAACAATAACTGTGGACCATCACTCCACAATCTATTCATTTTATAGGCTATGAATAATAGCAGTGCTTTCGATGAGACAATGAGGTAATGTCTAGCTTACAAAAAATCTATTATAAATTTTAAAAACATAAAACTTGTCAGATTATAATCATGAAGTTATGAGGCACTTGTTGCATCTTATCAAACCACACACTGTGAGAACTATTGTCCTGGTTCTCCTTCTCTACCCTCCAGGCCAGTGGTTGGCAAACCGTGGCTCGTGAACCGCATGCGGCTCTTTGGCCCCTTGAGTGTGGCTCTTCCACAAAATACCACGTGCAGGCGCGCATGTACAGTGAGATTGAAACTTCGTGGCCCATGCGCAGAAGTTTGTGGAAGCGTTTTTAGCAAAGGCCAGCTTAGGAGTACCCTAATTAAGTTAATAACAATGTACCTACCTATATAGTTTAAGTTTAAAAAATTTGGCTCTCAAAAGAAATTTCAATCATTATACTGTTGATATTTGGCTCTGTTGACTAATGAGTTTGCCGACCACTGCCCCAGGCCCATGAGGAACACCATTTAATACACGTGTTCCCTAAGGCTTGGAACTAGTCTCATGCCTCTTATTTATGAACTAAATGTCTAAACATTCTCATCCACACAAGTGGCCTTAACTAGCCTGTTTTAGGATATCCAAACATGTATGTCTCCACTGTAGACATTTCTTCGGAGTTCCAGACTCTTACTTGACATTTCTAATTGCTGTCTCCATGTCAACCTCAAATTCAACATGTCTTCTTCCTGAAACATGTTCCCTCACTCAGTTAACGGCTTTCCAACCCTCCCCCTTCTCTGCAAACGTAAATAAGGTGGCACCCAAGACACCGGCCTGCGTGGTGGGGCCAAAACCACATTCTGAGGAGAGCAGAGAAGCAGGACAAAAGGAGCCTGAGCCCTTGACTGCTTTGGGAAACTTCCTCATCTACTCCTGACCTCTTTTACATGTGACAGAAACAGAAAGTCACCCTTAAAAAAAAAAGACAGACTTTTGTATATCATTACCTATCAGTTGGCCTATTCCTCACATAACTATAAAATCAATGTAACTAAATATAAGTAGAAGTTGCATATTAATACACATTAAAATGAAAACTAAAAAATGTTTTAAAATAGTTTGTCTACATGCTATTTAAAATGATCATGTATTCCCCCAAGCGTATTCCACCCTGTACCCTGGCTTTGGAAATGCTGCCTTACACAACATGTGAATATATGGATATACGGTGGTGCAGAAGGAAGGATCAAACGTTGCTGACCATATATGGCAGATTGAGAAAACAGGTCCAGGAAGGCACATCAGTAAAGAGAAAGAGAATCTGGCCCCCAGAAAGGAGAGGAAGTGAAGGAAGCATAAAGGAAAGCAGGTAGGGAAGAACATAACCTTAGTTGTGTCTTTGATGCAATATTTTCTAAATCAGTTATTTTTGACATAATAGGTTTTTGTTAAGCAAAAATCCCCAGATTGATTTTTTAAAATTTTTGCCTCAAAGATAACCAAGGCTCATATTTGTGTTAAGAAAAAAAACTAAAGACAAAGGACATAGATTAATTCACATAATTAGAATTAGAAACAGTAAAGAAAGTGACTTGCTAATAATCAGAAAAATGAATATTAAGACAACATTCAAGCACTATTTTCCCATTTAAATTGCAAGAATATGTACTTGTCAGATTGTTATGAAAGGAGCATATTTAACATATTCCTTTTGATAAAACAGTTTGACAATATGCATAAATGCCAATAAAAAAATCTTCATAGACTTAGACTTAGAAAATTCAATCCTGGAAATATATCCATCAAAAACACTTTAAAATAAATAAATACTACAAACAGAAAGTTATTCCTTTGTATTAACTACATAGGGAAAATCAGAGGCAATCTGGTATATAACCTCAGTGGAACTCAATGAAAAAAGTTTTAATTATGTACCAACTTAGAGAAAAGATTATAGAATAATAAGTGAAACAGACTAAATACAGTATTTTAGGTACATTGAGATATTTTTATGTAACTATTTCAATTTTCACATATATAGTATGAAGGGATTCACCTACTGTTTTTTTTTTTTAAATATATTTTTATTGATTTCAGAGAGGAAGAGAGAGGGAGAGAGAGATAGAAACATCAATGATGAGAATCATTGATCAGCTGCCTCCTGCATGCCCCCGCACCCCCGACCCCCGCTGAGGT
>NW_006295261.1:1107113-1117901 GCF_000327345.1 Myotis davidii | reverse complement strand
AAGAAAACTGTCTATTTTGCTCTCCAAATTAGTCTATCTCTATGTCTTTCTGAAAGCCTGTTTCATTCACTTAATAATATTCATTGATTCTCTACATTGGTAAAGTCACATGCTATTACTTTGGAGGAATGGGGGAAAGTGGGTAGGGCTTAGATAAATACGTAAAACTGTTTCTGAACTCAGAAAACTTCCATTTTTGCCTCTTATGGAGGGGCAAGACACAAGGGAATTAGAAAAGAGGAAAGATTATCACAGATGGAAATATCAGGGATATGACACTTGTGCTAGGCCTCAAAGATTAAGTACCATTTGAACATGTGGAGATGGGGATGGAGTGGATTGGGTACTTCAGATAAAAGACACAGCAGGAGCGAAGTATGGAGCTAGGAAATTCTGAGGGATGTGCAGAAACAGTTCTTTGCTTGGTTCTATGAGAGCAGCATAGGCTGTATGAGAGAACAGAGAGTACCAGACTCATTAGGACCAGGGCCGCCCTGTATGGTAACAGTCTGCACAACTGTGCACAGAAGCAATGGAAGGGGCTGTTCCAGTTTCTTGTCATGAACCCTAGAAGGTGCTCTATGTTTTGGGTTCAACAACACAGCCAACTTGACATGGTAGGGATGGAGCTTCCATGATGGAGTGAGGTAGGCAGATAGATAACTCCAAAGCTTTGTTCCTCATTCCCCAAAAGTTGTGTGTGGAATGCAGCAGAAACTAATGATCCCAGGTTATCCACTGAGGAAACATAGAGGTACTGAGAGAGTCTGAGGCAGGATAAGAATTCTCTGTGCACAGGAATTATGCAATCAAAACAGAGCCAGGACTCATCAGTGGAGATAGCCTGGTTCTCTAAAAGGCCAGATGAGATTAGTTTTAGCCTGAGGAACCAGGCATGGCAGAGAGGCCCTTAGAAGACTGCATTTTCCACGAGGTTTTGACTTAACCAAAGAAGTGATTGTGAGATTGTGAATTCACAAGAGGTTAAGTTCTGTCTCTCTACTCCCCTCCTACCATGAAGAATATAATAACAGCTATAGGAAATGAAAAAAACTAATCTGTGCTGCATATCTTGAGTACAGTATATTAATGTGTGACCCTGCTATTGAGATTTAATTCCTGGTGGCTTCACTTACTAATATATAGTCACAAAGAAATTGTTAAACTTCTTTAAATGTTATTTTTTTCCCCTTAAAATTGGACGCTATTTCTTTAAATGGGGAAATTTGAAAAAAAAATCCTTTTGAAAATCATTAATGAATATTAATATTAGGCTTCTAATGTGTCATGCACTATGCCAAACCCTTTATAATTATTATCCCCATTTAATCCTGACAAGAGCCCTAACCAATTTCTTTTTTACCTTATGTTCATAAATGAAAAACTGGCTTAGAGCAATGATTCTCAAATACTAATGGAGAATTTTTTTATTTAAGTGCAGATTCTGACTCAGTAGTTTTGGGGTGGGACTGAGAGTCTGCATTTCTAACAAGCTTCCAGGAGATGCTGCTAGCCCAGGGACCACAGTTTAGTAGCAAAGTCATACAGAAGCTAGTTATTATCCAGTCACAGAGCTAGTAAGTGATAAAGACAGTGTTAGACTCCAAATCTGTCTGCGCCCTAAGTCTTTGTGATTATTCATTATGTCATGCTAACTATACATAAAGAAAACTGAAATTCACTTACATAGTGAGGCGAGGGGGGGTGCGGTTGACAAATAGTATGGAAATTAATCAAGGCCTGATCATGAATGATTGGGTGTGCTAAGATTTGAAACTTGTCAAAGCAATGGGGAGGATAAGAAGCTGCAATTCATTGCTTTCTTTTCTTTTATAAAGGAAATGATAAAAAATAGTCAATCAAGGCAATTTCTAAACAAAATATATTTAACCTTTTTTATATGTCGCTACAATGCTTTGCTGAATGCTATGAAATGGCCTTGATAAATCAAAGTACGATATCATCAGATTTGCTTTCCCCTTAACCTCTCTTTTGTGCTGAACTGAATATTAAAAAGGAATTGCAAAGATATTTCTAGTTACATGCTTGGTTTCTATTTCAGCGGCTGATTCCCACATTTAAGCGTAATCCATTACATCAAAGAGTGGATTTACATTGTCAATTGAGACTATAAAATGTTTTTATTATCCAAAATGACTAAATGTATTTATCAGTCCTCTGAAGGAAAAAAAAATGGTTCCCTTTAAAGTAAAGGCCAAAGCTTGTCATTATAAAAAGTTTTTGAGCATTTACTCAGGATGACTACTTATATACAGTCTATAACTAAAAGCAGACCTCAGACAATCAAAATGTTATTGAACTCAGAAATGATGATGACCAAAGATCTAGGAAGGCAGACCTCACATTCTAGTAATTAGTATTACAATAACTCTCACTTTTAAAAACTTGCACAATGTGATTTCCAAATGGTGGATCATTTGGGAAATGTATAAAAATGAGATTTCTGGGGATGGGACTTCAGAGATTCTCCCAGGTGATTTGGATGAATAGCCAAATTCCCAGATGTTTGAGAGCCTCTGAAGATCTTTTTACAACTGTCTAATTAGTGCCTCCCAATAACTCTGGGAAGTCATTAGGACAGACATCCATGTTCTATGAATGTGAATGAATGGGGCCTCAGAGACACTCAGAAAGCTGACCAAGTTCACCCAGCAGATCATGATTTGGAAAGGAAAATAGAAGAAATCGTCTGGTTCCAGACTTAATGTTTTTCTCTTAACATTTTACACTGCCTAAACTAAGTTATTTCTATAACAAATTTCCTAACATATTCCTGAGGGAATAGGGAAATGGAAAAAATACATAATAAATGGTGTAATCTATAATTGATATATTATTTGTAGATACTTTATTTGACTGCAAATGATTTGAAATATATTTCTTTTTTATTGAATTTATTGGGGTGACCTTGGTTAAAAAAATTATTTGCTTTCAGGTGTACAATTCTATAATATATCATCTGTATATTGTATTGTGTGTTCAAAGGATTGGAATAGACACTTTTCCAAAGAGGGCCAATAGACATATGAAAAAATTCTCAATGTCATTAATCATCAGAAAAATGCAAATTAAAACCACTGACATATCACCTCACACTTGTCAGAATGGCTATTATCAGTAAATCAACAAACAAGTGTTGTGAGGATGTGGAGAAAAGGGAACCCTCATGCACTGTTTGGAAGAATGCAGACTGGGAGGGTCCACGATGGCTGCCGACTGGACATCAGGCTGCAAGATGTGAGAGAGAGAAGGAAAGGAGAGTGCATGGATGTGCAGGGAGTGTCTGTATTTGTGAGTTAGGGACAGCTATATTCCAAGGAATTGTTGGGAACTGCTGGATGGGGCTCCTTTGGCCGGGCAGCCTCTACTGTTGCTGAAATGTCTCCCAGAGTGGCCAGCTCTGACACAGGGACCATGCCATCTTGAAGGGGAGAGTGGCAGTGATCTGAAGCCCAGCCTTACCTTCAACCGGGAGACCTTTTATCAGTAAATCAACAAACAAGTGTTGTGAGGATGTGGAGAAAAGGGAACCCTCATGCACTGTTTGGAAGAATGCAGACTGGGAGGGTCCACGATGGCTGCCGACTGGACATCAGGCTGCAAGATGTGAGAGAGAGAAGGAAAGGAGAGTGCATGGATGTGCAGGGAGTGTCTATATTTGTGAGTTAGGGACAGCTATATTCCAAGGAATTGTTGGGAACTGCTGGATGGGGCTCCTTTGGCCAGGCAGCCTCTACTGTTGCTGAAATGTCTCCCAGAGTGGCCAGCTCTGACACAGGGACCATGCCATCTTGAAAGGGAGAGTGGCAGTGATCTGAAGCCCAGCCTTACCTTCAACTGGGAGACCTCGGATACACCCACGGATCCTACAACCACAACCCCCAGGGATAAGCTGCCTCAGCTGTGAACCCAGGAACACCAAGACTCTAGCCTCTCTGACCTTGGGTGCCTAAAAAGTCTGTCCAGGAGGAGACAAAGTGCTGCAAATACACGGACAAGCCCTGCGCCTTCTCACAGAGCAGACAGAAGGAACAGCTGAATCAATTACATTGATTACATCCACCTGGAATTGGCAAATTAAATACAGCTGTTGAGGCAATCCAAGGACGGAAAGTGAAGATATCACCTAGGGCAGTGGTCGGCAAGCTGCAGCCCCTTGAGTGTGTCTCTTCCACAAAATACCATGTGTGGGCACGCACGTACAGTGTGATTGAAACTTTGTGGCCACACTTAAGGGGTCAAAGAGTCACATGTGGCTCGTGAGCCGCAGTTTGCCGACCACTGACCTAGGGAAAGGTGAGATTCTGGATTCAGGCTGGAGGGAGAAACACGTGCAAAACGTGTGCAGCAGGAGGAAGACTGAGTCTGTGTGCATCCTATGGCTTTTTCCCCCTTCTTTTTCTTTTTAAATCCTTGCTTTTGATTGCTAAGTCCAGTACATAGGATCTTCCAATTAAAAAACACTCACTGAGACTGCAGGGGAAAGCTCTTTATGTGGAACGTGGGGCTTTTTTTTTACCCGGTATTGGTGAATTAAACACAGCGGGTGAGGCAATCTGTGGATGGTTTGCCGACCACTGACCTAGGGAAAGGTGAGATCTGGGATGCAGGCTGGAGGGAGAAACATGTGCAAAACGTGTGCAGCAGGAGGAAGACTGTGCCCCACAAAATCTGTGGCTATTGGGTTTAGTGAATCCCTGGAATGGGGGTCCACAGAGATGCTGGCAGAAGGGGACTATAGAAATTAACCCACAGCAGGGCTGGGCCCAGAAAGGCAGCCTGAAGTTCTACTAGTACACCAGCTGCGGAGTGCCAAGGGAAAAAAGATTCGAGTCTGTGTGCATCCTGTGGCTTTTTTTCCCTTCTTTTTCTTTTTAAATCCTTGCTTTTGATTGCTAAGTCCAGTACATAGGATCTTCCAATTAAAAAACACTCACTGAGACTGCAGGGGAAAGCTGTTTATGTGGAACGGGGGTTCAGAGTGGGGAGAGATGAGCAGAAAACCAGCTCTAGGGAAGTCTATACCCCCAACCCAGTATTGAGTGCTGCAGGGAAAGCAATCTAACCAATGAGTAGGGGAGGGGATTTTTATCATTGGATATCAAAACAGAAACACTGCCACCCAGGGGTTTTTGTATCAGAAATTGACTCTTGTGTAAATACAACTAAAGGCAGGCTAAGAAACAAAGAGACCCCGACTGCTTGAAAACAGGGTTGTGGCTTATGATACAGAGGAGCAGTGGAGTGCAAGGAACTTCAATATTGTTCTGTCTACCTGACAGAAAACAGACCTGCCAAGCACAACAGTAGAGGAAGTGAATGACCTTCACTACTTCACATTTTTATTTTTTATCTTTTACTTGAGAAACTAAATTTTTTTCTCATTTGATTTTAACTTTTTTATTATATTTTTATTTTCAATTATTATTATTACTACTAGTATTTTACCTTTTTTAAGTTTTATTTTATTTTTTCTTTATTTCATTTTATTTTGGGATTAGTGTTCTACATTCTATTTTTATTTTTTCTTTAGCATTATTTTACTCTATCTCAACTTCTCCTTTATGCTAACACTCTCTTCCTTACTTTCACCTTTTGTCCTGTTTCTCTTACCATATTCCTGCTTTAGTTTTTCTCTATCCTTTCTCTTTACTCCCTTTTAAAAATTGATCTTACTCCTATATCTAATTTCTGCTCCCCTGCCTCAAGTCCATATATACTTCTCTCTTCTCTTTCTTCACTATCCAAATTTTATTTTTCTTTTGCCTTTTTCTTTCCATCTGTCTTGGTGTTGTTTGTTTGATTGTTGATTAGTTTTTTTTTTTAATTGCTTGTTTGATTTTGTTGTTTTTTTCTTTTTCACTTTTTTACTTTTGCTTTTCCTCTCCTCACTGGTTCTCTTCTTCTCCTAATAGCTTAACTAATTCCAATCACAAACTCAGGCCTATCTACTCTCTATTCTCCTTTTCCAATAGTAAACGAATACATAGATAGATAGATAGATTAAAGAAGGGGAAAAGTTTATATATAGTTTACATATTTTGGATTAGTTATTGTTTGTAGTTTGCATTCATTTCTGGGTGTTTGTTGTTTGCATTTTTTGGGGGGGATTAGTTATTGTTTTATTGGAGTTTTCTCCCCATATACATATATTTTCCCCCCTTCTTTTTTCTTCCTTTTCTTTTCTCTTTTACCTTTTTTCCTTGTCTTAATATCATTTTTGTACTCTTTTCTATCCCCTAACTCTCTTATCTCTGGTGGTCACCTTTATTTGGGATTGTTAGTATTGTGAATACATTTGTGTTTGGTGCCCTGTGCGTTGTGTCTTGTTGTGTTGTATTTTGTGCCTTTAAGTCAATGCAGGACAGAGAGAGCTACATAACCAGACATCTAGAGAGGAGCAATCATGGGGAGACAAAGAAACAGCCTGCATACAAAAAAGGAGGAATCACCAGTAAAGGAAGCAACTGATATGGAGGCAAGCAATATGTCAGAGAAAGAATTCAGAGCAATGGTCATAGGTTGCTGAAAAGGATGGAAGACAAATTCAACAACATGTGTAAGAACCAAGAGGAAATGAAGAAGAACCAAGAAGAAATGAAAAATAACATCACTGCAATAAAGAACTCAATAGGAAGCATCAACAGTAGACCAGAAGAAGCAGAGGACTGAATCAGTGATCTAGAAGACAAGGTAGAAAAAAAATACCCAAGCAGAGCAGCATCTAGAAAAAAAACTTAAAAAACAGGAGGAGAGCCTAAGGGAACTTTGGGACAACATGAAAAAAAAGCTGGGGCCCTGACTGGTTTGGCCCAGTAGATAGAGCATCGGCCTGCAGGCTGAAGGGTCCCAGGTTCAATTCCGGTCAAGGGCAGTACCTTGGTTGTGGGCACATAACCCATATATATATGCTGTATACAACAGACCCACCTCAGAACAAAGGACTCATACACAAAATAATAGTGAAGGGTTGGGAAAAAAATGTTCCTGGTGAATAGAATTTTTAAAAAAGCTAGGTTAGCAGCTCTTATATCTGATAAGTTAGACCTCAAAGTGAAGGCCATAACAAGAGATAAGGAAGGCCACTTCATAATACTAAAGGGAGCAATTCAACAAGAAGATATAACTCTGGTAAACATATATGCAGGAGCATCCAAATACATAAAAAATACTCCTGGAGGATATCAAGGGAGAGAATGACAGCAATACAGTCATAGTAGGGGACTTTAATACCCCACTAACACCACTGGACAAATCCTCTAAACAAAAAATCAGCAAAGAAACAGCAATCCTAAATGACTCACTAGGTCAGATGGAATTAATTGACATCTTCAGAATATTTCATCCCAAAGCACAGAATACACATTCTTCTCAAGTGCACATGGGTCATTTTCAAAGATAGACCACATATTAGGACATGGGAAAAATCTCTTTAAATTCAAGAAGATATAAATCATATCAATCATATCAGATCACAATGGCATAAAACTAGAAATCAACTACAAAAAAAAAATGAAACACCTGGTGGCTAAATAGCATGCTATTAAACAAAGATTGGGTTACCAAAGAGATCAAAGAAGAAATAAAATGCATGATGGCAACAAATGACAATGAAAACACAACAATCCAAAAATCTGAGATAATAAAGATTAGAGCAGAAATAAATGACATAGAGACCAAAAAAACAATATAGAAAATCAATGAAACCAAGAGCTGGTTCTTTGAAAGGATAAACAAGATTGACAAACCTCTAGCCAGACTCACCAAGAAGCAAAGAGAGAGGACCCAAATAAACAAAATCAGAAACGATATAGGCGAAATAACAACAAACCCCACAGAAATACAAATAATTGTAAAAAGATACTATGAACAACTCAATTCCAACAAAATTGTCAACCTAGATGAAATGGACATATTCCTAGAAAAATACCACCTTCTAAAACTCAATTAGGAAGAATAAAAAATTCTGAATAGGCCGATAACTACCAAAGAAATTGAAGCAGCGATCAAAAATCTTCCAGCAAACAAAAGCTCTGGTCCGGATGGCTTTACTGGGGAGTTCTACCCAGCATTCAAAGAAGAACTAAAACCTATCCTCCTCAGACTATTCCAAAAAATTCAAGAGGAAGGCACACTTCCAAGCTCTTTCTATGAAGCCAGCATTACCTTAATCCTAAAACCAGATGACACCACAAGAAAAGAGAACTACAGGCCAATTTTTTGATGCTTATGCTGCAGCCATTCTGAACACCATACTTGTGCTTTTCTAAGCAAGCCCAGCTCTTTCAATGCTGGGTGTTCACATATGCTGCTCTATCACAGACTTTTCCTAAAGAGGATGACCTCTCTTGTGTCCTTTTAGTACTTCATGCATACATTATTAAAATCTATCACATCTCATTGTTCTTATTCATCCACCTGTCTGCTTCCTTCAGTAAATATAAGCCCCAAATTAAGTGGGTCCTGATTTCATCACTTTTGAAACATCTAGTATTTAGAATTATTATTGGTATAAAACAGGTGTTGAGCATGTTGGTTGAGCTAATGAATGATTTAGGAAATCAGGACTGAAGAAATGGATGTCAAGACACAAAAATATAGTTACTTTGATTAAAGTAATATTTGTTATAAAAGCACTTGAGTGTCAGAGTTAAGGGCATAACTCTGGAGCAAGACTACCTGAGTTTGAATCTTATTTCAGTAAGTATTACCCTTGTGAATAGTGGACATGCTACTTAATGTCTGTTATTTGGCTTCCTTATTGTAATATGGGGATAAAACTATTACCTCTTCTAAAGGTATTTGTGACCATTAAATAAGTTAGTATGTTTAATGTATAGAAATGTTTGGTACATTAGAAAACTCAAACATTAGATATTAATTGCCTGATTGATCATGATGGGTTTTAGTCATAAGGTAGATATTAGTCACACATTCACTTTCTCCCTCTCTCCCAAGATTGTATCTCCCTTTACTTAGTATCCAAGAGAAAAACAAAAGTTATACACTTAACAATGAATAATACTCTTCACCATTCAGCTATGAGGGAAATAGAATTTATATTACTTCCATTTAGATGAAATGGCTGTCATTACAGTGTCAAGAGTATCCTATTAGTCTTCATAGTAGTCAACCAGAGAGCTGGATGATGAATATATCTCTATATTCTTCTTTTAAAATGTATTGAAGCAAGATATATTTGAATTGATTATATAATAAAAAACCACAATGTAAGATAGGTAACAGATCTGGATTTAGTTCAAAATAAGTGTTTTATTTCTGAACGCTGGCTTTCTTATTTTCCTAATAATCACCAAAATATATTTTGAATTCCAACACTTTAAATTACTACCTCCTTCAACGTTGGTATGAAATGTCAGCAAACTGAGGTCTTTTTTTTTTTACCTCAGTACCATTTTTAGTGTCAATGACACCACTTGTGAAATGTCTTCACAGCTGTATATTTTAGTCTGTCTTAAGATTGATTGGTATTTAAATACCACTATTGGTTCCTACATAATCTCATCTTCAATGAGCCTGACAGGCATCTGAATGAAGATTTTTTACTATCAAATTTCTGTACAGTAATCCTTCAAGCACTTGAATGTAAGTCTTTAGCATTTACCCAATTAAGACTACTGATGTGAATCCTAAACAAGCATCTTTATTGGTTTAAAAATATTAAAAATGTTACCTTTTAACAAAAAGAATAGAAAGTTAAGAAATTTTAATGCAATTATAATTAGACTATGGTTTTAGTATGTTCATTAGAGCAGTGATTTATTCATAACTAACATATATTATTTCACACATGGTGCTCCCTGAGAAATTCATTTAGTAATAATCTTCTGTCTGATTAGGTAATAAATCAAGATATCAAGATGTTCTATTAAACTATGGCTCCACTCCAAATTATTAATGCTTTTTAAATAAAAAATATTATATTCTGTATCTAAATTTGAAGAACTCACCACTTGTTGAATATATTTATTGTGCTGACACTATAGTGAAATATATGTAATAAAACTATTTACAAAATAATATATTGGTCCATTTTGACTAGCTAGGGCAGGAAAGTAGAGTAGTTGGTCAGAATATTTATATTATTTTTTTTAGATGGATGCTTCTAATATTAGATGATTACATTAGCATTACCAAACAGAAAAGCCCAAGCATCTATACAGGCTTTGAGGCCTGTCTTTCATGAAAAAGTATAATACTGTTTCACTTTCCTTTGGGGACAGCAGAAGAGTCTGCTAGACCAGGCAATAATCTACGTCATAATATTGAATTTCAATGTGCTATTACAGCAATATTCACTAAAATATATATCAATCAATCTATTTATATACACATAATTCATACTACTTATGAAATTTTCATCACTATTCCACTTGTCTTAATTTATTTACTATAATGTTTAAAAATTTCAGAGCTATCTCAACAGAGACTTTGCTCAAATAAAGTTGTTTCTTTCACCCCAAAAAGGGATATCCTCTAAATAATATAATGGTCTTGTATTTTTCAATAGAAAAAAAAAGATTGATGACTTTTTAATGAACAAATACTATCCAATAGTCAGGGTACCAAATGGGCACAAAGTGAAGTGTCCTTCATTTGAGCAGGAAAGAATGTAATTGGTATAAAGAACAAGAATGTTCATTCTAAGGTCTGATTCTTGAAATATGTAGAGATAATTTAGATAAAATAATGACATCAAAGAAAATTATACATGAGAGCTAGGAAAAAAGAAAAAAGGCTAGCAGT
>NW_006295261.1:1103918-1105791 GCF_000327345.1 Myotis davidii | reverse complement strand
GAGAGAAATGGCTCCCTACCAAGACAGGGAGTACAAAAGAATAGGGAAATCTCAAAGATGGGCAGAAATAATTCTTTAGAGCAGACTGAGGCCAGCCATCCTGTTGCATAGTAAGTAGCATACTTTAATCCTATAGACTTCCAATATATAGGCTTCAAATCAATAAAGCGTCCACATCCCTAAATGTGAACTGCACATAATAATTTCCATCCAAAGAGTATAGGGGATGGAGCCTTAGCCAGTTTGGCTCAGTGTATAGAGTGCCTGCCTATGTTCCAAAGGGACTTGGGTTTGATTCCTGTCAAGGGCACATACCTTGGTTACAGGCTCTTCCCCAGCCAGGGGCCTGGCCAGGGATCATGCAGGAGGCAACCAACTGATGTGTTTCTCTGTTTCTCTCACATCAATGTTCCTCTCTGTCTTTCCTTCTCTCTTCCACTCTTCCTAAAAATCAATGGAAAAATATCCTCAGGTGAGGATTAACAACAACAACCAAAAAAGAAGAAAGGAGAAGGAGAAGGAAAAGGAGAAGGAGAAGGAGAAGGAGAAAGAAATGAAAGAAAGAAAAATGGATGGAGCAAGAACAACTTTATAATGGAGAAAACTGGCAAATATTTCACCCAGGTGACCAAGGGCAACATCAATAGTGATCAATCATGTTGATAACAGGTACCCTTGATATGAGATGATAACAATGGCATTTTATCTTTGCAGTCTTCCTCTTCAATATTCAGTCTAATCAGAAGAAAAACATCAAATAAATACCTACAGAGGGACATTCTACAAAATATCTGATGAATATTTCTGCCATGCCTCCTATGGACTAAACCAACTAGAAGCCAAGGGAGCAGGGAAGCCGGGAATGAGTTATTTGAGACAGAGAATATAGAAGGGAAAGGACAAAAAGAGGTATATAGTAAATGTTCCAATATTTCCTTTAATCCAATTTCTTATGTGTTATACTGAAAATGATAAGACTGTCTATTTTTTAAAATCTATTTGTTTCTGCTCTAAATGAGGAGATGTCTATATGTATTTGCTCCTAGAGAACTTTAATTAGTGTTTAGTAATCCATCTCATTTTTACCTTCTCCCTTCTCATTTCTTACTCTTATTTTTTGAGAAAAAAGTAATGTTTTTACATTTAATATTCAGAATTATCATCATTCCATAATCAGTTTTACTTCATGTGCTTTATTTTCTTGAACCAACTGTAATATTTCTCAAATTACTTTTATGCAAAAGAGTATTATCTCATTGTGTAAAACAAATGTCAAAAGATTTCTCAGCTTAATATTATCATTGTGAAACAAAGGTTTTGAAAAATCCCTAATTTTTTTGCTATTTTATTGAAATAGGGGAAATCAGACTAACTCTTAGTGATCAGAGACCAGTTAGAATTCTGAACTTTCCATTATGGCCAATCACATTGCATGTCTGGGATTAAGCAGCATTTTGAAAGAGAAAGAATGTCTGATTTTCATGGGTGAGGCACTTCAAAAAGAATCAGAGGCATAAAGTTTTGTGAGGTTTCTTTAAAGTGACCAGTTATTCCAGTTTTGTCAAATTCTGAATTTTCATAAGATTGAGGAAATTGCACTACAATCTATGGATTCCCTAGGTCAAGCTTTCAGCTGAGAAACCGAGTGAGTCAAGCTGTGATCCACCATATCTAAAGCAAGACGTGACACTTAGAGAAAGAGGCTCCTACCTGCAATGTTTCATGGCATCTTACTTTCCCAGAATTCCTGTTGGAAGCCCTTTGTTGGAATTCTCACAATAGCAGAAGTAATTCTTTATGCCCAAGAAAATGGAAGACAAAGTTAATTCTAGGAAACCATAGTTAAAGCAAAATCAATACAGATATCAAATTA
>NW_006295261.1:1094201-1103207 GCF_000327345.1 Myotis davidii | reverse complement strand
CCAGAGGCTGTAAATATAGCTATGAGGACAAGATGCTGACTACAACACTTCACTTTCAGAACCAATTCCAGCATCACCAGGGAGGTCATTACTCTGAAATATGCCATTGCCAAATTACATGATTTCAGCAGAATGGCTATGCCTCAGAAAACTTAAAGACAATAAATGCACTTTACCATCATATCCTGGGCAGCAATGGCCAAGCTCTCACGGGGGAAAGGGCACACACAGTAGCAGAGCTGCATGATCTGCAGCCGGAGCAGTAGAGAGAAAGCAGAACAGATACCTTAAAACTGCTCATTGGTGGTGAGAGCTTCATCCCTCCAATAACAGCAATCGGCAATATAGATATGTAGACTAAAATATTTTTCCAGTGGGAAACTTCATCTTCTTAGTACACAAAGTAATGACTTTTTCTCCCCATGTTCCTCGAATTCCAAAAAGAGTGGCATCACACAAACTAAAGACATATTAAATGTTCCCGCTGGAAGATATTTCTCTTTTCTAAACCTCAAAGGAGTCTTTGGTCTTTTCAGTTTTCCCACCCTTCCACATACTGCTCAGCTGAGAAACCGAGTGAGTCAAGCTGTGATCCACCATATCTAAAGCAAGACGTGACACTTAGAGAAAGAGGCTCCTACCTGCAATGTTTCATGGCATCTTACTTTCCCAGAATTCCTGTTGGAAGCCCTTTGTTGGAATTCTCACAATAGCAGAAGTAATTCTTTATGCCCAAGAAAATGGAAGACAAAGTTAATTCTAGGAAACCATAGTTAAAGCAAAATCAATACAGATATCAAATTAAATTAAAAAAAATAGAAAAATAGGCAGATGACTTTCAATCCAGTCAAGAGTTGAATGGTATGGTAGATAGATAGACAGATAGATATATTTAAATTCAGAGATTGTTGTGTTAGGTATCCATGAGCTGAAACACAATTCTTAAATGGCCAAGCTCTCACGGGGGAAAGGGCACACACAGTAGCAGAGCTGCATGATCTGCAGCCGGAGCAGTAGAGAGAAAGCAGAACAGATACCTTAAAACTGCTCATTGGTGGTGAGAGCTTCATCCCTCCAATAACAGCAATCGGCAATATAGATATGTAGACTAAAATATTTTTCCAGTGGGAAACTTCATCTTCTTAGTACACAAAGTAATGACTTTTTCTCCCCATGTTCCTCGAATTCCAAAAAGAGTGGCATCACACAAACTAAAGACATATTAAATGTTCCCGCTGGAAGATATTTCTCTTTTCTAAACCTCAAAGGAGTCTTTGGTCTTTTCAGTTTTCCCACCCTTCCCACATACTGCTTCCATAATCTACCTGAAACAGACAAGCAAGCAAACAAAACTGTTTACATACCGTGTAGAACACACAGTCCTAGAGAGAGAAAGCAACAACAATCCTTCAATCTGAGCTGTCTAGAGCATATGTTACATTTTTGTCTTCTCTTTCTGGACACTAGGATTGTGATTACATTGTTGGTTGAGGTCAGGGTCCAGGCTGTTGAGTCATCAGCAACTTTTTGTCCTGGAGGTGAGAAAAAAGCCCTGAATAGACACTGTGGAAGGGAATGAGCAGAATGGGGTTTTGAAAGTTTGGGAACTAGAATGTACCAGAAAACAGGAACAAGGAGCCATTATCCTAAAGAACAGGAGATGGAGAGCCTTCACAATGGAACTATCAGAAACAGTGTAGAAGAGGGATTATCCAAATGCAGTCAAGGTCAATGGCCAGACAGAAAAGGCAGGACGCAGGGATTAGTCAGTGAGTTCATTAAGGTGGTGAAGTCACAACCAACTCAAGCAAAAATAAGGATCCAAACTCTGTGTACAGGCAGGAGGTAGGGAGCAAGCAACATGCTTGGAAGGCAACAGACTGGCAGGCGAGGGATGGTAGAAGGCCAAAGAGAAGTCTGAGTAGCTGTGTCAAACAGTATGTGCATTTGAGGCTTGCTTTTATGATTGACAAGTGCAGTCAGTGGTTCTCAAAGTGTGGCCCCCAGTCTAGCAGCAATGGAGTCACCTGGGACTAATAAGGAATGTAAATTCTTGGTTCCACGCCAGACCTGCTCAATCAGAAACTGGCTCTCCGGGTGTAGAACTCCCCACCACAACTGCCTATGCTGCTCCCAGCCCTCTAGGTGATTCTGACGCTCACTAAAATGTGAGAACCACTGAACCAGCAGGGAAGCTTAAAAGTAGGAAATCCAGTGGACTGTAAAAAGCCCAAAGAGAGTCTTTTCTTGGAAATTTCATTTTGATAATTTCCCATAACAAAACAGCAAATTCTACTTATTAAAAAGGCATTCCAGATAGCTTTTATTTGTCCCTTCCAATCTACTTTCCACCCTGCTCTGCGCCCCTGAAAGGGGACCGCATCTAAGTGCTCCCTGGGTCTTTGGCTCCTGCATGGATCTAACTCATAGGGGGCTCCTCCAGGAGAGGATGAGAGGATGTGGAGAAAAGACAGTGAGGTCAGTGTATTTCCTGGCTCCCTCTCTGTGGGGTCGCTTTGTGTGCCTGAATCCTTTGATCAAGGCCATTTCACCCCTCAAGGGGTTCTGTCTCCAAGATTCTCTTCTTTCAGGTTCAATTAACAGCTTCCTCCCACGTCCCTTTGGGCTGGGTGTTGGCAGATTTATTGCTACTATCTCTGAGTAACTTTACTATTGCCTGTGGTTCCCCTACAACTCAACTTCACGTTTACAGAATAAGCTTTTTAAATAAACATCTCTGGCAATAAACTCTCCACAATTTAATGGAACTAAAGTGTTCCAAGTGTTGTTTTATTTCCACCTTCATAAAATTTATGCTTCTCCTCAGATTCCCTAAACCCTCCACTATTTGCTCTCTCTGACTCAATTGCCTCCACTCCCAACCAAGGCCATGGTGGGATCTCTGCTGCCTATGACTAACTAATCACTTATCCTGGAAGTGTGGGACCCTCTCCTTACTTTCTAGTACAGACAGGCTGACCAGAATTTCTAATTCCTGCCGCCACTTCTAGGCTAGAATGACACATGACACCACAGGGCTAGAGATCTGATATTCCAAACAACCACAGAAGGGACCGAATGGTGGAATGAGCCTAGAAATTAAAGGTAGCAGATCAATGGGAAACAGACAGGAGGGAGCAAGGCAGGTCAATTCTCTCTCCTCCATGGACTGCTCTGATGTATGTTTTTTCCTCGCAGCCACTGAAAAGTCTCCCAGGATGAGCACATGTACCTCCAAGAAATATGCAGTGTCTCTTTTTGGCTCCTAGTAAAGTGGCAGACCACATGGTCAAGTATCACCCCTAAGCAGCGGTTCTCAACCTGTGGGTCGTGACCCCTGAAAATACATCCTGCAACTCAGATATTTACATTACGATTCATAACTGTAGCAAAATTATAGTTATGAAGTAGCAACAAAAATAATTTTATGGTTGGGGGGTCACCACAACATGAGGAACTGTTTTAAAGGGTCGTGGCCTTACGAAGTTTGAGAACCACTGCAAGGCATTCCATTTTTCTTTGCCCCATTTTCACTTTTCCCTATTTTGCTCTTTTGGGTTTGCAAAGTCCAACAAAAGGCATATCACTTTTATCCCTATGTGTTATGGCTAAAACATCCCTGACAGATAATAGGCAACATAATCATAAATATAGAGACTATAAAGTAAAAGCATATAAACCAAAGTTTCCTGGTGATAACTTCCAATCCTTCCTGACTAGTTAGTATTGACTTTACCAATGGGCTGAGGAATGTCATCCTGGTCCTGTTGAGTGTCCGGATCATCCCTGTCCTGTGCACCTTGTCATCTTTACTGGGGATGGGTGCTTCCTTGGTTTCAGGTATTCATATTAAACTAGTAGCTCAGTGCATGAAATTTGTGCACAGGGGGCGGGGGGGAAGGGGTGTCCCTCAGCCCGGCCTGCACCCTCTCCAATCTGAGGCCCCTAGGGGGATGTCCGACTGCCGGTTTAGGCCCGATCCTCAGGGATCGGGCCTAAACCGGCAGTCGGACATCCCTCTTGCAATCCGGGACCCCTGGCTCCTAACTGGTCATCTGCCTGCCTGCCTGATCACCCCTAACCATTCTGAATGCCAGCCTGATCACCCCCAACTGCCCTCCATTCTAGTCTGATCACCCCTAACTGCCCCCCTGCCAGGCTGATCACCCCCAGTTGCCCCCCACCACTGCCGGCCTGCTTGCCCCTAACCACCTCTGCCTTGGCCCCACCACTATGGCTTTGTCTGGAAGGATGTTTGGTTTCCCAGTTTAATTAGCATATTACCCTTTTATTAGTATAGATACAGTGTTCTCAACCTCTTTGTATTTATTTAAAACCCATACATTCAATTTATTAATTGAATTAAGTGAGGTGGCATAAAAGTTGCAACCACCTCAGATTTAGGAAATGTTAGAGTCATATTGTTACCAAAAGTCTTTAGGTGAATTCTAATTTCTATAAACTATATACTATTATTTTGTAAACAAAAACTCAAAGTATAAAAGGAGAAATTGTGTAATAAAGGTGTACATTTGAACACTAAACTGCTGAGAAAATTTGAAATAGTTCATGGCAGTATCTGTGTAAACATGACAACCAGGACACATGATTATTTTGTTGCTACTTCCGCTGTTGTTATTTTTCAAACCAATGTCTAAAGCTCAAAAAAAACCTCTAGATTTGAAAGTCCCCTGGATTTGGAAGTACAGTGAACTGATTGTATTGGGCTGTCTTTGATTACTTAGGATGCCAAGGAGTTTCAGGGCTGTGATTATGAAGGTTATTTTACAGTACAATAAATGTAAAAATGCTTAAGAGATTAGGTAACATTGTGCTACAAGCAGAGTACTAGGCAAAGAAGATATAAAGAAAAACAACAAAAAAATGGAATGCCTATGGGAAAATTTATTATTTTACAATGCTCTGTTTTGTTGAGCTCTTATTAATTGACTAGTGGGCCGGTGCACAAAATTCATGCACAGGGATGGAGGGGTTCCCCCAGCCCAGCCTGCACCCTCTCCAATTGGGGACACCTTGGGGGATGTCTGACTGCCAGTTTAGGCCCTAACTGCCTCTGCCTACCTGATCGCCCCTAACTGCCCTCCCCTGCCAGCCTGATCTGCTCCCAACTGCCCTCCCCTGCTGGCCTGGTTGCCCCCAACTACCCTCTCCTGCTGGCCTGATCTTGCCCCCAACTGCCCTCTCTGCCTCGACCCCCACCACCATGGCTTTGTCCGGAAGGAAGTTGGACGTCCAGAAGATGGCCAGTCAACCCGGTCTAATTAGCATATTATCCTTTTATTAGTATAGATGACCAGAGTGATATGATTAGTGCTTTCAAACTTATAGCTAGTATTAATTGGAATCCCGTTCCTCACTAAATCAGAGGTGTTTCCAGAGAATCTGAAACCATATAGTATTATCTCTCAAACAACAACATTTAAGCTGCCTGAAGAAATACATTAACATTTAAATGCTTATAAAATTTGCAGTTAAGAATAGTATATTGCAAGCATGATGTGGCAACACAGGTTCACTGAATGTAACATTTGTACCACTCTGGAGCAAAATGATGGTGGGGAGGCCGTGCATGTGTCGGTGTGGGAAGTATACAGGAACTTTATACTTTCTGCTCAGTATTGCTGTGAACCTAAAACTACTCTAAAAATAAAATAAATAAATAAATAAATAAATAAAATGTTATACTGTCTACTAAAACACTTTGAAACTACTGATTAGGAATAGTTGCTTTGCTTTTTACTTTTGCATACTAACCAATGGCTATTGTTTAGGTATAAGCCTAAAAGTGGAAATAAATTGTTTTCCCTTAAGTCAGAGTTGTTTTTGTTTTTGTTTTAAGAATACAAATTAGAAAGTTTGTGAATATAGAAATAAATGAGTCAAATTTAGAAGAACAGGAGTAATTGAAAAGCTAAAATTGAAAGAAATACATCTAAATGATATAATGTAAACAATACTTGAGAAAAGTCTTCAATTTGATCATCTTGTCAGATTTCCCACATGATAATAAATAGTTCTGTTTGTACTTAAGGCACAGACAGAATCAAAAGGATGGAAAATTCCTGTATTACTCAGTGACCTAGAATTTTCACTCTTAATATTTATGATAAATATGTAAGCAATGTGCTCTTGTTTCAGTTAAACTAGAAATAGATGATACTTAATGAACTTAAAAGAATCTAATTTTAATTCCAAATCTTTTCATTAAGCAACATAAATGGCTATGTAACTCATTGTTAATTTCTCTTCATAAAATCCTAATGAAATCTTTGGTGATGTTAATTAACTCCAAATATTCTTCTTTTAAAATAAGTCTTTATAACTAGCCATTTTCAATAGATGATATTAGTGCTTTGGTATCCATTGGTTTAAGGACAACAAAAAATAGTATTGCTCAATCTAGTTTATCTGCTTTTGCAAGAGTTACTCTGAAGTTGATGGATCTTTTTTGGTCTTTGAGGATGGATCTGAATTTAGATTTGTATGTACTGTTGGTAGTCAATAATGAGCTACCATTATCTGTGCTTCTAAATACAGGTGAGTCAGGGCTTGCTTTGGAGAGAAGTTGCTATTCAGACACACAATTTAGTATGAGAATTATCTGACTCAATCAGACACACACGCGCGTGCGCACGCACGCGCACACATACTTATTTTACCTCCAGCATCATGCGTTGTTTTGTTTATCTTGTCTATTTTCAAGGCTACCCAAGATTCCTAGCATACCTACCTGCTTGCCCGAATTATGTGAGTTTTTATAGGACAAAAACTGAAAGAGCCAATGCAATAGAAAACTATTTAAGCCTTTAAAAAAATAATGGTCAGTAGAAAAGTTCACAAATCATCAATGTACAGCTTAATCATGTGCTATTGCAATGTGAACCCACTCATGTAACTGCAACCCATGTCAAAAATAACTATTCAAGTTTAAACTCATAGAAAAATAATCATAGTTGGGAACACCACTAAAGTTCTGGCAAATGTTTAAAATAGAATTTGGACAAAATTTTTACACAGTTTTGATCTCAAACTATATATAGATAAAACGAATTTTAAATCTTATATGCATATTGAAAAAAATTCCCATTTTTAAATGTGAAAAGGGAGTAATTAAAAACACAAAACATTTATTTGTTATGACAATGTGTAACAATGTGAAAACAAAAAAAGTCCTTATGATTTTATCCTATAATTCCAGAATTGAATTAAAATATAACTATGTTTTATAAAAATCCTCTTAAGAATTTACTACAAAATTTACCTTTGGTTCTTAATACAAAAGAATGCTCTTTTAAAAAATCTTTTGAATGTTTTCCTTTGTGTTCATTCATATAACTTTTGCATAGATGCCATGTTCTTAATTTCCTTCATTACTTCCTTTGTTTGTCCCTTGCTTTGTCTTTTCTTTTTATTCTTCTTTGAACGGGAGTAGGGTTACCTAGCACTGCTATTTGTCTTAAAAGTATCAGGGAAGATCATAAAAGGAGAAATCAAGTTAAGGAGCAATGTTAAAATGTTAGCATTTAGTATGAGAATTATCTGACTCAATCAGAAAAAGCAATGTAAGAATAATAAGCATACTTGAAGAAGAGAGGGAGAAGGAAACAGAGAGCCATATTACCCAAAACAATATATAGATTTAATGAAATCTTCATCAAAATCCCAATGTCATTTTAAAAGAAATAGAACAAAAAAATTATCAGTTTCTATGGTACCACAAAAGACCTTGAATAGCCAAAGCAATCCTGAGAAAAGAGAATGAAGCAAGAGGTATCACACTACCTGACTTCAAATTATGCTACAGAGTTATAATAATCAAAACAGAATGGTATTGGCAGAAAAGCAGACACACAGATCAATGTAGCATAGTTGAGGGCCTAGATATAAAACCATATGTATATGGGTAGATAATTTTCTATAAAGGAGCCAGAAACACACAATGTAGTAAAGAAAGGCTCTTCAATAAATGGTACTAGGAAAATGAGAAAGCCACATACAAAAGAATGTAGATTACAGGTGGATCCCATGTACAAAATAGACCAAAGACTTAAATATAAGATCTGAAACAATAAATTACATAAAAGAAAACATAGATACTAAACTTATGAAACTTGGTCATAGAGAACATTTTATGAACTTGACTTAACAAAGAGGCAGCCAATTGAATGGGAGATGGTATTTTCAAACAATAGGTCCTACAAAGGTTTAATATCCAAAATATATAAAGAACTCATAAAACCCAACACCAAACAAACAACCCAATTAAAAAATGGGCAGAGAACCTGAACAGACCCCTCTCTCAAGAAGACATACAAACAGCCAACAGTTATATGAAAAGATGTTCAACTTCACTAGCAATTAGGGAGGGAAATGTAAATCAAAGCTACAATGAGATACCCCCTCTCACCTGTTAGAGTGGCCATTATCAACAACACAAACAATAACAAGTGTTGGAGAGATTGTGGAAAAAAAGGGAATCCTCACCCACTGCTGGGGGGGAATGTGGACTGATACAGCCACTATGGAAAACAGTCTGGCAATTCTTTAAAAATTAAGAATAGAGTTACCAAATGACCCAGTAATTCCTCTCCTGGAAATATACCTGAAAAACTGAAAAACATGTATTAGCAAAGATATATGCACCCCTATGTTCATTGCAGCATTATTCATGGTGGCCAAGACAAGGAGACAATCAAAGTGTCCCGCAATAGGAGATTGGATAAAGAGGATGTGGTACATATACACAATGGAATACTACTCAGCCATAAGAAAAGACGAAACACTGCCATTTGTGACAACATGGATGGACCATGAGAATACTATGCTAAGTTAAACACGCCAGTCAAAAAAAGCTAAGAACCACACGACTTCATTTATATGTGGAATGTAAAACTGAAACTGTGGATACAAACAGCAGTATGGTAGTTGCCAGAGTGAAGAGTGTTGGGTGTTTCCTTCCACGTCCCGCGTGGGGCAGGGTTCAGG